>NW_020447986.1:730875-960879 GCF_003343035.1 Apteryx rowi
GGGCCTTAGCCTTCCTCGTCGCATCCCTGCATACTCTGACAACGGTCCTATATTCCTCCCAAGTGGCCTGTCCCCCTTTCCACTTTCTGTATACTTCCTTCTTCTGGTTGAGTTTTGCCAGGAGCTCCTTGCTCATCCATGCAGGTCTCCTGCCTCCTTTGCTTGACTTACATACACTTATGCTTAGTGGTTTGTATTGGCTAGCACTAGCTCTGCTCAGCATGCATTGAGGGTTTTAGGTTGTTTTTTGTTCATTTGTTCATTTGTTCATTTGTTTATTTTAAGCTCTCTACCCTGAGGCTTTTAACACTTACTATGCCTTATGTGCAGTGTTGAAAAACTCTACTGCATTTTCACTACAGGGTGGCAGGAACCTAAATGTAGGTACATGAACAATTAATTTATAGGTTCAGGAGTCCTTTGTTTGTTACAGTCCTCCACCTTCTGTGCCTCAGCACACTGTGCAATGGAAACAATAGTAGACTCTGCTATCTCTGCTCTATGCTGAAAGTAAGCTTTTGGGGACCAGGAATTGACTCCTACTGTGAGTTTGTGCAGAAGAAAGCACAGCAGAGCACATATATGTATGTGTTCTCCTATTAAAAAATACAAATGCTGAGTATTTATGGAACAGGAACAAAACAGTAAATAAAACATTTCACTTTCTAAAATGTTCTTTATTTGAGGGAGAAAAGATTTATTTCAATAAGGATGTCAGCTACTTTGATGGCATTACTTTTCCGTAACAACACATCGCAGGGTACGGTATTAAATTATAAAAGCTATAGTCGTATTAAGCAATTGCAGCGGCTGAGTGGATGGAGAAAAGAGGCTGTTCTTTTATTGAGAAAGTTCCCTACCACATCACTTGTGCATTACCAGCAGGGGCAGGGGCGGGGGAAACTCATTGCTTGCAAAAGGCTGGGAACAGTTACAACAATCCCACTGCTGGAATACTTTATTAGTATTCCTTGTCTTACAGTCTGACAAGTGAAAAACTAGAGACCTGTCATCAATTAGAATGGCGATGATGAGCTGGCCTAAAACAGGCCAGTGAACAGGGTAAGTGTCCCTGTGGTTTGCCAATTACCTAAATTATTTGCAGTAGTTTTAGTGCACATCTGCAATGAATACAAATAGAAAGCACATTATGTCTGGAATGCAACATGTTTAAGATCAGCTTTGGTGTTAACAGAAGAAGGGAAACAACTGACATGTTTTAACTGCAATATTTCAGAAGAGGAGCTCTTGTTCATATCTTCTACCTCCCCACCTTCACACATGTAAAATAGACTCTGCTCTATTTGGCAGCTCTGTGTTTTCTAGGGTGAGCCTGACAGAGGGAAGCGCAGCCCTGACGGCTCTGCAGTCACTGTCACTGGTCAATTTTGCCGATCCTCTGCAGTGATTCCCATCATTGACTGGCAGGACTAAAGGCGGAGGCAAGCATCGGGGGAGCTCAGCTCAGCAAGGCTTTTCTCTACCAAGCAAATCCTATAGTAGCCAGAAGGTGACGATGAGCAGAAGAAAAGAGAGAATTAGAAAGCTGAGTACTCTTGAATTCACCCAAATTATAAAGAATTGTCTGGATGGGGGTGGGAACAGACTGGTCTTTTATTGTATGCTCTTTCAAAAGTTTCTTAGAAAGTTTTGTGGTACAATTCAGTAAGAAATCTTTTACAGTGCCTGAAAAAAACTTATGCCCTTATAACAACAAGCTTTTATTCTTTATAGGGAAAACAGCCTGACTACCACCAGTTTGGTGAATAAGTAAACTGATCACTTTTTCTTCTTGGTCTTCCTTTTTCATATCTCCTTTTTGTTTTATATCCCTCCCTCCCACTTCTCCTTTAACTGCTTCAGAAATCCTCAGATAATTTCAATGACTTGTCCGTCACAATTCTTGTATCAAACTGCAGTGACTTTTTTGTTATTTAAAGGATCACATGAGTAACTATTGGCATCTCTTCCAGTTGTGTGCTGTTCCTAGAAGATATTTTGAAATATATACTTTATGTGGCCTGATAATCATCTGCATTTTAAGTAAAGCATACTAAATACAATAAAAAATGGAGTATTACAATGGGACTTATAACTCTATAACCTTCTCCCTCCCTCTTGGCTTCCATATAACCTTGAATCCACTATATACATCCATGTTTGGTCAAGAAAACATAATATAAATGCCTAGATTCCTACCTCTTACCTGGGTTGGAATCATGACTGTCTAAGCAGACTGACTGGAATAGAATAAATAGGTAGTTTTCTACTTAATTTTCCTTTACATGCTCAGGGCATGCCTAACACACACGAGTTGAACTGGCCTCCCTACCAAATTCAGATAATTTAGAAGAATAAACTCAAGAGCCCAACACAGCTACAGAAAAAGCCCGAAGATTCCTCTCTCTGGGGTAAGTAACACAAAAAATAGGCTAAAGATTCTTGTCCACTGGAATAAAGCAAGTACTAAGACCCAAATCAGACTAGAAATCTTTGTTTTGAAAGGCTCTCTCTAAGAAAATACTAAAATATCAATTGGTTCTATTCTGCCTGCCATTAGCAGTGCCTATAACTCCTAAAATGGAGTAAATATTTAAAGAATTAAGATCTAGCAAATTTCTTACAACTTCAACATGTGCAAAATGCTTCAAAAGAAGACCACCGTCATTTGAAACAATCCAAAAGATATCAAAATTCTTTAATTCATGTATAGAGATACTGCAAAAGTGCGGCAGTAGAATTTTGGATATTTTATTGATTAGTGCACATACCATTGTCATACAACTAACATAAAATGGGCTGATTCACTTCATAGAATATCCAGTATTGTTACTAAATTCCACAGTGACCGCTTTATTATGCTAATAGATAATCTAGTGTGTTCCAAAGATTAAAGAAAAATGAAATTAAAGCTACAAAATCAAAGGGTAACAACTTTATAATGCCTCTTTAATTTAGTGAAATACAATTAAAGTCGCACAGCGATAGAATCGACTATGAATACTAAGATGAATGTAATTGACAGAGTAAATGTTACAGAGCACGACTGCATAAGAGCAAAAAGAAATGTCAATAAACTTCAGTGCCACTGAGCTGTCTGAGTAGGCGCTTTGAGCAGCAGAAGTCTAAAAGTCCTTGGGGATAGCCAACAGCAAAGAACAGTATGATGAATGTTTATGAAATTACTAATAGATAATATTGGAATAGTCTGATTTTATAGGCATGCAAAAAGCACTATAAATGCAGTGTGGACTGTAATTACAGTAGAAGCTTGACAGTGCATAAGAAAAATGCTCCATTGATTGGAATAATTTGAGCTGAACATACTGCAATTTGTAAAAACTTCAACGCTGGCAACATGCATTTAAAAAATGCTTTTTTATAGTCTGTAATCTATGGAAAAGTTGCCCAGGTTTTTGCATTAAGCTTTCTGAGGTTGGTAGAGACATTGTAGTATAACCCTCTAATTCATAGTACAGTAGGCCAGTAATTCAATAGCTCTTCTATGTTGAGCTACTTATTAAAATAACATCTTTTCATATATGAGTTCCCCTGCCATCCTCTCACTGATTACATTCTGCCTGAAAGAGCTGCACCAATCCTATTTATCTGTAGATATGCTTTCAAACTACATTTCTAGACTGCTGGGATCAATAATGGTCTACAAAGACTTTCCAATGAAGACTGCCAGTGCCAATCCAATCCCGTTGCTAGTAATTTGAAGGTGTTACCTTCTGCAGGCCTTGTGGCTATGGTGATAAATGAGTTGGTCATGGTCTGTGTCCCATGTGACATTCATATTTATCACAAAAATCATTAGCATAACTGGAAATGAGTTGCATTCCTGTTGACTGAGTAATGTAAGAAACTTTGTAGAAGATCTACACTTTTTAATGTCTATTTTCTCATTCCTAGGAGCAGAATGAATGAGGCCAGAAAAACATCTCATTGAAGGTACCTTCATGAAACCTATTCTGTGAAGAGAAAGCAAGAGTCCCAACCCTATAGCTGTCAACACATCACATTTTTGAAACAACGAATTCCCAGAAAAAAACAACTTGTGCAGTTCCATATATCTGGGAAACTGCAGTTTACAGGAATAACTGTCTTCACAACCTGATTATTTTTAAATTGCATAGTAAAAGTTGTATAAAGCTGTTCTGGTGAATTCTTCTCAGCTGTTTTTAGACATCTAGAATGTAGATTTCTACATATGAACTAAGCATCTAAGCTACCTTTGTAACTGGAGAGAAAAACAGGAACTTCTAGAACATGACTCATTTTATTTAAGGTAGATGCCTAAAATAAGTCAGATGAATTATGGCCTGTACATGCCTAAAAGGCTCAGATGTAGCTGTATACATTGTAAACATTTAACATTAAGCAAGAAGAATCCTTTGTTCCTGGCCAAGAGACTAAAGGCTATAATTACGTGCTCTCTGGAAAGTAAGAGTTCTGTTTGCAAACAATTTAATTAATCTAATTTATTTACCTTTCACCTCAGTATCATTTTTATTCTTTTTTTTTCTTTAAAATATTGGAGAGAGAAAGAGATGGAGAAACACTTTGAAAAAGCTCAATGATTACATCCTGCCTCAAATGTGGGAAATCTAGATTCAAGTTCCTACTCTGAAAAAGAATCCCTGCCCTATTGAAATAGGCCTTGTCTCATAAGTTAGTAGCTTTCCCACTAACTGCAGTTCCTCAAATGTTTCAGTAGCTGAATGTGTCTTATAGGAAAGTGGCTGACTCAATGGCTACCTGTATATCAGTAAATTAAACTTTCCCAGACTGCTTTTGGCACTGAGATTCACTAGCACAAAATGGCCCATATTCAGCAGAACATGGTACCCACAAGCCGCCTGTTGGGAATAGACAAGGTTCAATTTAATCCCTGAACTGTGCCTGGGAATTGTTTGGGACTACTATTCAGCCTGGGCCAAAACTGTGCTTCGTGTTGTACTAACARATGAGAGTATTGACAATTAAGTTCCACTGGCCAGTTAAGGCTTCCAAGTCTGGATTTTCTAGTGGAAACTGTTGTGTTGCAAAAGGCTTAATTTGTTTTAGCTTTCCTGTACCAATAAAAAAATGTTATTTTAGATAGGTAAATCAAAGCCAAAATGGAGTGAAGCTGCAAGATAGGGCCAGTACCCTAGATGATGTTTCACTGTACTCTGCTGAAATACTTTCAATTCCTGTGCAATTTTCAGAACACAGCTCATCACTGACTTTTTTTTTTAATATATATATATTGGAAACTCTTTAGGAGCTGCTTAAAAAAGGACTATATAAAAATGTGAATCCAATAGTCATTACCCAAAAGGAACCAGAAACCTTGGACCTATGAAAGAAACTCTTCCAACTGGCAATAACCCTTCTGTTTATAAACATCAGATTTTTAGAAAGGTGACACTCTTTGACAGATCTCAGGGATCAAACTTTTCTTAAAACCACAGAATGTATCAGCAAAGATGTAAGGATGGATCATCCAGAATGGTGCTTGAAGGCTCCAAATTTTGGTTCAACTCAGTATTAAAATTTCAAGATTACCTGTGTTTCATGGATAACTGGATAACATGGATAAATGAATAACTGAGAGCTCATATAAATTATTTTAATTTTTGTGTCAGTGAGTTATACAAATTATAAGATTTCATGAGTAGCCAAATGTCTCTACTGTACTAAGTAACAACCTGAAGGGTAGGCAGTAAATTTCTAATGCCCAGAAGTGTTAAATGACATTGCTTAATTGAATAGAATAGACATAGGCAATAACTCTCCAATACACAAAGTAACCTGAGATCTAGTAGTTTTAAATCTTTGCAAGCAGACCACATTAGGGATATGAATTTAAATTTAAAATAATGCTTCTAATAGATCATAAAGTAAAGTTTAAGGTACTTTATTTTGTGGATAATATCAAAGCCAGGAAAGGAAAAATACTCACTTTCTTAATCAACGTTCTAAACAGTAGTTGCTCTATTTTTTTTTTTATTGTGAGGATTTCAACAGAAAATTTTGAAGTAAATTGGGGTGTATGTTCGTGTGTGTGTGTGTGCGTGTGTGTGTGTGTGTATGGAGATGTCTAAAAGGCAATAGGTGTTTAAGAGAACAATATCTCAGAAAACAAAAACTAACAAAATAAAAATATTTCTTTTTTATACATTAGAAAACAAAAAAATGGTCATTACCTTGAAAAGGACTTTGCAATTTTCTCCTATGGTCCCCAGCCCTGACCTTTGCCTTACCTAAGTTGCCACCTTCCCACTTCTGCAAGTTTGAGGATAGCCAGCAAAAGCCCCACTGAGGGATATTGTGAAGATGCAGTTGTGATAGTGTGCTCCTTCCCCCCACTGATGTGCTCTCTCCCCCTCAATCTGACCTCCCCATGAACAGCATGCAGACAGGGGCTAACTGAGCATGTGCCAACTAAGACCCGTCTAGCGTGCAAATATGACTACGAGTCAATCATCTCCCCCCGCATAAATAGGGGGCAGCCCAGAGCCCCTTGAGCTCTCCTGCACGGCAGTGGGTTGCACTGCAGAACCTCCCCTTGAGCAGGGACGCCTCTCAAGGTTACTCCTCGAGGCTGAGAGATTCCTTACTCGCATCAGATCCTTGGTAAGTGATTATGCATGCTGCGACTTTGTGAACTTCGCAAAACTTTGCTAAGTTATATCTCTGATTAATTGTGCACATAATCCCTTAGACATAAACCATTGACCAAGTCTGAGACTAGGATCAGATCCAGCTGCGCCCAGGCTACTCTCAGAAGGAGTTTGGAAAGCAAGGGGGTCCTTTCTGAACCTCGTGACTCAACAGGAGGGTCTCCTTCTCACACACTCCTTTAGGCATAAACTGTTGACCAAGTCTGGGACTAGGATTGGATTGAGCTGCACCCAAACTCCTCGCAGAAGGAATTTGGAAAGCAAGGGGGTCCATTCTGAGCCTCGTGACTCAACAGGAGGATCTCCTTTGCACTTGCATCTGACCCTGTCCTCCATGTAGTAAATAACCAAGTGAACCTTGTCAATTGAACCTCATTAAATCATTCTTATTTACGAATGAACTTTGTTAAGTCACTATCTTACCACAATAAACATAGTTCTGCTTCTCTCTTCCGAGTGAAGTGCATTACTCTACTCATCTGTGACAGCAGCATACTTCCCATTCTGGTTTGCAATTACTGCTCTGGCATGCTGAGGTGCTGGACCTGCCTTTAGCATGTGCAGCATCCTCATTTTCTGCAAAATAAGACTCAGAAAGTTTTTACTGAGGGCTCTAAAGTTCTGGTGGGACGGAGTCCCCGATTCAAAAGGCAAAAACTTCCCAGAGTTCAAGCACAGATTTCTTGGCCAGAGGTGTGGTACATAGAAAATAAGCAATCACAGGGACTAGGAAATAACTTTGTCTAGGAGAGATGGAAACCAGAAATATTTTATGCTAATCATAGATTTTTTAGTAGTCCATATAAACCAGTAAAGTTCATGTGTGAGCCATTTGGGAACTGATAATATCTTTGTAATATGAGGGAGCTAAAAGTAATGAATGGATTTCTGTGTTAATCTGTGATTGAAATGTCTTTTAAAAACTAATGCACGTGTGATAAAGGGAAAGCAAAAGGAATAAACTTCTATCTAGAGGGGACTAAAACATAGAAGATCCAAGGTCCAGAATTCTCCTCATAAGCACRTTAAAACATCTATTGATGCTATTGGCAAAGACACCCACTTCTGTGACAGCTGCAGCTTCTTGTAAGCCTGTGACAGTTAATAAATAGAGCTAGGCCTTGGATGAAATCCAGTACAAGCAATGCAAACAAGAACCATCCAAGTCTGGGTTCCACTTGGGCAGACAGAACATTTCATCTGCAGCTGTCAGGAGAGGAGGTGACAACTCCCAGAGCTGATGCCAGCACGCTGGCCTAAGACAGCACCTTTGTAAAACATAGTGGGAAACCCTTGAGAGAAGATCTGTTACAAGCTGGCAAGTTGAAGTTTCAGGTACCTAAAGGTGTCATTTCTCAACAGCAGGAAAATGATGAAACTTTTTTATTATGATAAGAAAGCAAATCGGATGGAATAAAGCACAGAAGTTCAATAAAGATAAATTTTATTTCCCTGACTTAACAGCAAAAGGGAGAAAGAGCTATACTGTATGACCTTTCCCTATTCCTTTTGCTGTGATAGCTGAAAGTAAGCTTTCACCTCTTCCCTTCTGAATTTACAAAAAGAAGCTACAGAAAATCCTCAGAAAGTCTTCAGTGCTAAGACTATGGAACAGAATTCCTTTTATACCACTCTGATATGATTTGGAATGCAAATTTATCTGTTGTGGACTTCATTAAAGACGTACATCTTAAATGCAAGTTTGCTTCTCCCAATCTATATGGAGGACTCGTGTTTTGGAGAAATGAGCTGTGCCTGTATTTTACATGTATTATAAGGTCCTTATCTTTTTCTTTTTACTATTCCACATTTCATGGGGGAATGGAGAGGGTCTTCATATGAGGGTTTTAGCTGCACTGAGTCAAGGTTTGACAATAATTATACAAGGGCATATGGCTGATAATTCTACTAATGGAGTGTAATTTGGTCCAGCAAAACCATTATTCATAACCATTATGTACTGTAAGGGAATTCAATTTTTTATTATCAGTTCTCTATTGCTGTCTTTTTAAAGGTAAATATGAGTATCTAATACAGTATCAGCCTAAAACAGGCAAGTTTTGCTTCTTTTTTTTTTGAGGAATTAAAATCTGAAAATTCCAATTTATTATACATATTTATATTACACTGAATTAAGGTTCATTTCAGGACCTTTCAGAGATTTGACCTAAATGTCAAAGCTGTTGTTGCTCAAATCCACCCTGAGCAACTGGGTCCGGTATGTACTGATATGTCTCAAGGCTCTCAATAGTGTAGACAACCTTGCTAAATTTTTGCCAAGATGAAGTCAAATAACATTACAAGACATGTAAGTTCTGTCCATCCTCTACACCAAGCAGAACCTGCACTCCTCCAATGGACATAGCTAGACTGTGAATGTAACTCTGAGTTAACACAGAGCAATGTAGGACCAGGAAAAGACATCCACTTGGTTCCAGAGAACCTCTCAGCAAAGTTTCTTGCTATAGAAGGGGTTAACATTGTCCCAGAGATGAGTAGTGTAGGACGCAGACCTCCCTTGTCCATGTCAGACCATATAGAAGGGTTCTTTTTTCACCTTGAGTTGCATGGTGCATGGGTCACTATCTACAGAGGAGAGCAAAGCAGAAACTCCCAGACGCATCTCATTTGCTCCCTATAACTGACATGGGTGATTGAGGTTGTTCTGCTGTAATGTATGAGGTATGCACACCCTGACAGAGGGTGGGAGACACAAAGTGATGGGGGCTGTTTTTATAAACCCCTTAGGACCATGTCTGAACACAGCTCTTTGCTGTTAGGACTGTTCTTGTTCTGGTCTACCTCCGTGATCTTCATATGGTCATGGGGACCATAGAGAAGATCACAGAGAATGCACACTCGAAAATTAAAATTTGGTGCATAGGCCATAATCAGACTACCTTTCTGCACTCAAAACTGAATTGGACTACTCTGTCAAATGTTTTAAACTTTCATCCACAGTCACTCAGCATTGAATTATGGAGGATTTTAAGGACAAGTTAAAATGAAGTCTGTAAACATTAAGTTTTGGCACCACTGCACTCAATTTCCCATTTTTTTATTTTTTCTGAATTCTACTGATAGATATATTCATCCAGTGTATTATACTCATCAAATTAACTAGGAGAAAAAAGAGTGTCATTTCATGCAAGTGGAACATTTCCATTGTATGGTCAACATTTCTAGGAATTTATGACTGACACATTTATTTGAGGCTGTTATGGAAGTCTTGATATGACTAATAAGTCCTTAGAGAGTCATAATTTAAATCTGATAAATTGATTACTGTAAATAATTCCTCTTTCCCAAGCCTTTTTCAAAATTCCTGGTACTCTTCCTTCTGAATTGTTTATAAAATATATTATCTTGTTTTTATCTTTTTCAAAATGTTAAACTAAACCTACCTTTATCCATCTCTGTTACATTTGCACAAAATAATGTCTAGAGTAAGTCTCCCATATCTGCAATTTCCTTTACATTAATTTTTCACAGAAGTACAAGTACTGATTTAACTAGCCATAAAAAGAGAGCATTTATTCACAGCATCTGGTTTATATGCTATGTTCAGAGCGACAAATATTTTTGATCAAAATAGCAGTGGTTCGTCTAGACCATCCTCCTGCCTGTATAACTGCAGTTCATATTGCATCATTTAATTGAAAGCTAAGCAGCCAAATGAATACTATTTTGCAGCATCCAGCATTCCTCCCAGAAGAGCAGTGCTAAAATATATTCTAAGAACTAGTATCCTGCTGAAAATAGATATTTTGCAAATCACATTTGAAGGAAGAAAAGAAAAAAGGATTTCTATCATGTAATAAAGTACAAAAGTCTCATGTTTTCTCTAGGTTCTGAGGTCCAGAAATCTTTCTCTCTCTACATCTCTCTCCCCCATCTTCTCTTCTTGTGTCACATTTATTTGCTCAAAGTTTTAAAACTGATTAATTTCAGTTTGTTGGAATACAGGTGGGATAACTGCATTGGTACAACTGGCATTGTGAACAGCATGACATTTGTATTTAAGTTTTTTTACAGACCTAATTTTCATTTTGGTGCATTTCCGGTTTTTTAATTGGTGTAGGTAACATGACATAAAAAGAGTGAGTGTATGAATACTACCTCATGTGTATTCCTATAAATGTATCCACTGATCCATTGTTCACTCAGGCACATGCCACAGTCTTGTCATAACATGATAGATGCTTCATAATAATTCAAATTAATAAGAAAATATGCAAAATAGTATAGAAATCAAACAATTATTTGCCTTATTTTATTTCATTATCATAAACTACCTTTGGATCATACCGCGCATATTCCCCAGCAAGGCAGAGAATACTTAGTTTAATTTTCAGATCATGATTAGGCAGACAGTTTAATTATTTATTCATTTTCTCTTTTGATTTAAACACTTCACATCAAAGAGTATCTGTCTCCATCTTTGAATACCATTGACCTAAACTTAAAAGCACAATAAAGGAAGGTTATGTAATCAATTCAAGTAACAACAGCACCATTTCTCCAATGGTGATCACATCTCAGACAAATCAGAAACTGGCAGGCCTTGTGTGGATTATAATTCTGCTCCACACTATATTTTCCTTCAGACAACATTCCAGCTCCCAACAGACTGATTTTGCCATAAGCCCAGTAATGAATTACTGGAGACCAGTGGAGGGAAAAAAGCATTCTAATGAAAGAGGCTTTATATTCATCTAGTCCCTCTTTCATAGTAAGGAAAAAGTGCATTCAAGTGTCACCTTTTCACCCCTCCCTTGGGTTGTATATCACAGCTCCTGTTCAACAAAAAGTGCTAACGTACAATGGGATGAATCTAATGTAAGCATCAAAACAACGTTAGCCCATAAAGTTTCTATGTTTCTCAAAGACCTGAGTAAATAACTTGATCCTAGAATATTCAATGAATAATTTCAGATCATTAAGAGAAAATAAGCTGCTGAAGCTTGTGCTGGTATAATAGACTCCATGTAAACCATATAAGCTGAGGAAAATAAGGGCTTTTGAAAGAAGAGGTTCAATGGAACTGAAGCTCATGGCCAAATGTAAGTAATGACTCTGATGCAATGGAAATGGGTAATGTCCTTTAGGGGTGATTCATCATTCCAGATAGAGTTACAAGCAGTAAAGTTCCAGGAAGTGATCCAGGAAGGAGTCACAGTAAAGCTGAACGTGTCACGGATTCACACCTCCAAATGAAGTTCCGAGACTTCATTGAATTAGGAAGGCTGAAACCACAATACAGTAGTGGCTCCAAGTCCACCTCTATCACTGCTAATGGCTGTTGTGGACCAGGGAAATAGTAGCACATCAAAGAGGCTATCTTTTGGTTACTATACTAGACTGTAGAAGAACTAGTATAAAACTACTGCATATTATATTTCTTATTTAATCTATTATAGATAGGTTGATACAGAACAAGGAAGAGAAAAGAAGATATTGAATTAAATTGGCAATATATTGGTGAAACATTGCATGGAACCAGCACCCTGCTATTTTTTATTGTCTCATACTTACCAAAGAAGGACTTCTTTCATTCTTGATTGAATTTGGAGTATTTGGAGTCCCTATGTAACATCTCATATCAGATCTGAATAATGTTACTTAGTTCTCATAACTGATCACTCATATTTAATAAAAATTCAGTTGGCCTTAGTTCAAACAGGCAGACTATTCAAAATCCGAAACTAAAAGCCATCCAGGGCAATGGAAAACCCCTTTCTAAGCTTTAGGTCTATACATAAGGCTTTCATTTAGGAAAGGAATTCATTAAGTCATTAAATTTGATCACACATGCAGTTTTTTAGTGACCAAGGATGTTTTCCTTAAGAAGGAAAGAAAAACCTCAGTCATAAATATGCATTTTGCCAACTTTACAAACATCGTGTACAGGTTGGCTCACCATAGAACAATGAATCAACACCAACACATCAGGAGAGTTAAAATAATTATTGACTATTCCATAGATAGAAAAGCTCCCAAAAAGAACTATCCCAGTGTTTACACCAAAAAGAAAGCACGAAGATGCTACTGTTCCATGAGTTCACACAATCATTGTTCATTCCTACAGAAATATTAAGAAACATTTTAAAACCTTTTCCCCCTGACTGCCAGGATGACAGTTGTTATTTGTCATTGTGTGCTAAAGTGGTCACCTGTAAAAACAGGTAAAATATTACTGAAGCTTACATTTGCAGTTCTGAACCTTTGGTGAATATGATGGATATGAAAGAACATGAGTTTAGCAATACACACATGCAGGTTTGGGAATTCATGGCCTAAATAACTGCCCTGAGACAGGGCTTACAAAAATATTTTGCACTCCAAACTAGCCATCTTCTGAAACCATAGAAGAATGTTTGTTCCCCTAGTTATTCAAATAGAACTATAAACAATGTACATTTATTACATAATTTTAACTGTTAGCATATATTTTGGAGGACATGAAGCTCATTGTATGCTGCACAGTCACTAGCACAGCAAATGTTTCTGCTGTAGGTCTTTGATGAAAAGGAATGTTGAAGATCACCTTCAGATTTCCTGACCTCGGGGATAGACTCACCAGCTTATCATCTCTTTGTAACTCTTCTGTCTCATCCATCCTCTCTACTTCAGCTCACTTGGTCTTTGAACCTTGCTCTCTCTGTATCATGCCGCATTTTTCAAACTGAAGTGTACGTTAAAAAAAAGCAAGCAAGCAAGCAGGACAAGCTGTCTGATGCTCTCCATTTCCAGGATAATGGGGAGTTCTCTCCTTTTTCTAACTACTGGAGATGAAATTGGCTTCAATTTCAGTTCCCAGCTTCCCCCTTCACTTTCTTTCAGGACCCCACCTGTTATTCCCCACTTCTGCTGCTCTCTTTAGAGTTCTGTTTTGACCACAAAGAAAGCAAGCTCCCTCCTCCACCACCCAGATATATCTTGGCTTTGATGATGTGTTTCAGCAACTGGCAGCCATCTTCCTATATCATGTACTACCATAAGAAAGGCAGGACCTCCCATTAAAAATCTGAGAAAACCGCCTATTTAACTACTGGTAACACCTACGTAAATGTAGGTGTTTCCATGTAGGTGTGGATAAGTGCAATAGGTGACTACGTGCGATTATGGTAAATGGAGAGCTCTCCATTTAATTTACACAACACTATTTGAGCCTATTAAGAGATTCAGCTGGCCACCAGTATTTATTTTAAAATGAGCTGAATACTTGTCTAGGTTTCACTGAGCATATTGATGGTGGCCAAAAGGGGGATTTGGACAGCTGCCTCGTGTAGACATCTATGAGCTGAAATTTTTAGATTATGTGATTATCAGGGATCCAGGGGCAGTTAGTGGATAGGCCTGAGTGTTTACGGCCAACTACTGGGGCGGTCCACATTGTATATGTATATGTGTGTGTGTATTTCCCAATAATGAACCTTCATTCTGAAAAGCCAGAGAGAGGGACAGGATTAAGCCGTCTGTGCCATCTGTGTTTGCATGACTATTTCTGTCTGTGTTAATCTGTGTGGTCACCCACATATGAATGTGTTTGTGTACAGTGTGAGTGTGCCTAACGTGCTCAGCCTTGCTACTTACTGGACCTGGGAACTTGGAGCTATAGCAGCCTTGCCTCTATCAGACTATGAGATTTGGCACTCCTAACAGAAATCTGCAGGTCAGTCCCACTCAAACTGCCTATTTATCAGTAACAGGAAAAAAATCACATCTTGCGGATTTGCTGGAAAAGTTGGGATAGACATGGCCAAATTTTTACCACCACCACCAGCACCTTTTATTTCTTGGTGGCTTCATTCTAGTGATCCCAGGCACCTTGTGATTGGAGACTTTTCCTCTCTTATCTGTGAGTTTAGAGCCTCCCTTGCTGGAACTGTGATTTCATTCTTGATCTCAGCATGTGCTATTCAGATCTGAGCCCCACTGTGTCCTTTCAGACAAAGCCAGTTTCTTTCCTGCAGAATAGCAAAATTGCTTCCTGTTATCCATACTATTGTGTACTTATTGAACAAATAAGTTTTTGTGCTGTTGGAGATCTCTGCATGCATAAGGCCCAATGTCTTTGCAGCCATGGATGTTTCTTTCCTTAACTGCTTCCTCCTGCAGCTCTCTTCCTCACCTCTGAGAGAATATCTTAGTTGAAGCTTTTTAACACATCTTCTACAACAATATCCCTTTCATCCCTGCCTGGTACAGAAATACATATCATACAACTTCCCAGTATAGGGCATGGTTTGAGGCATCCTCAGGTGTACATAGCCCTTGCAATTGCAGGTAAAAGAAGATCATGCCCTAGCTTTCTGGTTATGCTTCATGTATCATACTGCTCAACTGCATGTTTACCCACATTTACCATCCTTTTCTCAAACCTCCCCTTGGAAAACTCCTATTTGCAACACCCTGTTCACATACTCCTTTTTCAAAAGCTTCTTCTCACTTGAGCAGCTACAAGCAGCTTGACTGCAGTAGGAAAGGGATACACAAGTCATGGACCCAGCTAGGGAGCCTCTGTTCCCTACAGGCAGACCCCAGTGTGATAAACAGTCTGCCCTGAGCAGTCAACCCAAGTGTCACAAAATACATTGTTTTCTCTAAAGTTAGGGGGCATACATTTTCTTTACTTCTAAGAGTGAACAAAAAAATCTCTGAAGACTTTCTGTTTTAGTAAAGAATTCATGTGGGTACAGGGGGAAACAGATAGATGACACTATGGGACAGTTTCTATATGTGTCACTTAACTTTCCTGTAGCCTATCTGAACTGAAGACTATAGCACTGAACTCATTTGCTTTCAGAAAACTGTCCACGTGCACTATCTGACTGCTAAAGCTTCACCACTAAAGACTGGATACCACCAAATACAAAGAATTTCATATAGAGCAGTAGATGAGATTAGAATTCTTCCCCATAGAAAAAAAACTTATCCTCTACCTCCTACAGACAGTTTTCTTACTGGAAGATTTAAGTTGCATGATCAATCCTTCTGATACTCTGGGGCAAGATTTTTGAAATAAAAGCCTAAATTTGGCCTCCTAAACCCATATTCAGGTCTCTACCCGATTAAAAGCTGAGATTCTGTGAGTTGCGTTGCAATTGTTTAAGAATCAAAGAATGCATCAACAGTAAAGCCAGAGAACACACAGCACTACAGAAAATCAGGCAGGTGCCTGAATAGGACCTTATATTTATCTATTGCTGAACTCCTATTTTTGAAGGGTTTGGCCCAGTGTTCAAGTTGTGTCTTGGTGGAGAAAGAAGTAGAAGCAGATTACAGGATCAGTATTACCCTCTAATAAAAGCAAACAGAAAAAGTTCTCTTCACTTCTAAAAATTTCTAACTGCCCTTTCTGATGTGCATCTCATTGCTGGCTGGGAAGGGAATGAGCTTGCATAACGAATAACAAACTGTGCTGAAGCTCAGATCTGTTATGCAAATAAACATACTAAATGAATGCATTTTCCATGCAGCATAGCTACTGCCAGGAAATTTGTTGAAAACATTGTTTTGCCATTGACAAAGGCAACGTGCCAAATTCATACCTGGTGTGAGTGGGTGCAACTAGGCTGGTTTCTATGGCATTGTGCCCATTCATACCAGGTCTGTAATTGGACTACTGTGCTTTAAAGGCTTTCATTATCCAAGATGTGCCAAAGTGCAGATAAACAAATTCTCCCTCTACAGAGGAGCTTCTTTCAGGGGTCGACATTAATTTTCAGCTCACTTAACAGGCATAAACTCCTTCTGACTGAGATAAGTCTGTGACTGTACCAACTAACCTACAGAATGAAAATCTTTGGGTACCATCAACTCCTTTTCATCTGTAGAGCTGCTAAAAGTACCCAGCCTAGAAGGCAGCAGCTTCAGAAATAGTATCTTAGTAAAGGATGGGAAACTAGACTGATTCAGAAAAATTGACCTGAACTTCCCATTCAGACTCTATCCCAGGTAAAGTCTCTGTCAAATTTCAGAAATGTTTTATTTATCTTTCCCTCCACATGGTATGTCAAATGTCAAATCAAAGGGTAAGCATATAAAAAATTATAAGAAGGCCTGTTTATGTGAGATCTTTAATATTGTTTATGGCCTCAAATTATGTAAAAACCTGAATTTAGTGTGTTGTACACACAGTTTAAATCCAGAGCCTTTTGAAGTGCGCCCATCTTCAGAGAGAAAATGCAACATTTCTGAAATCAGCATTTCCTTTATCTCAGATGCACCAAACACTGAGGTCTATCCTATCCTATCCTATCTTATCCTATCCTATCCTATTCACTGTCATTTATAGACATGCTGACAGGCCTCAAATTTATCAAAGAATTGTTTGCCCTGAGAAAGGTGTAAGGATGTTCTCATATTCTAAAATCTGTAGAGGATACAAGTATCTAGAAGGTAAAGGAATGGTTAATATGAGATTTAGATCCTGAGAAGGGAGAGAGAAAGTATCAAAGATTAATGTGAGACTTCGTGAGGATGAACAAAACTGTACACAGTATAAGAAATAATAAATCTGATATGATACAATTTCTTACTCAAGCTGACTTCTTTAACTTTTTTGGAATGTAAACATGAAGCTGGCTGCATAAGATCAGGTCACCTATTGCCTGGGGAAAGTAGACTGAATTTTATTGTCTTGTTGATCTCAGGAGGTTTATATTCGGATCTCTTTTCAACCAGAGGTAAGAAATCCTGGTTCAATTTGTCTCACATACAAATTACAGACTTTCATAATGCTTTCATCATAATTTGAGTTTGTCTTTCTATTTCACCTACCCTTTTTTGCATTAGAAGTACAGCTGTTACATACATAAGCAGATTCTATCACACAGAGCTTAAAAATCAGGTTCCTTGCTGTATAGGTATGGCATAACAGCAAATAGTCCAATTAAATCAAAGCCGAGATAATCTGCAGTTCCACTGACAGGTAGGTGCACATAACTTCAATGTGACTTATCTGCAAAGATAATGAATTCTCTAATGCAAATTTACACATGGGGGTCAAATAAGGAACTTCTTTGTATTTGACAGTACATTGGGTATTAGGTATTTGTCACAAAATAAATAATTCATCTCACATAGCCACTTGCTATGTAAATGATAGTCTATGTATATTAAAGCATGTAGCACTTAGAATAAAATGGACAGCTGGGGCCAAATGAATATCTCTCAGGACACATTACCATTACAGTTCCCCTGTGAGTTTTTAACTCTCTTCACTTCTGAGTGCTGTCATGAGGACATTAATTGAATAAGGCACAGAGTTCATTCTAATGCAGGCAGAGCCACAAAACAGAGGAAAATAATTTAAAGCAGTACATTAATTTCAGATTCTACTTTACCCCCATTTTTAATGTTTCCCAAGTCCCTGGTGTAATTTGGATCCAATTCAATTTAGGAAAAAGTAAAGGTTAAATATTTTCAAAATATCAAGCAGATGACAATCAAAATATAATTAGAAAAATTTTAACATAAATTGAAATTTGGGTGAAATTTGAGACCTAATTCTGACCTTAAAATCCGCCTGAATTTAGGACTCTCATTGAACGCATCATCTCCTTCCAGCTCTCCCGTGTTCCTCTCCTATTCTCTCAAACCCAAAGTGAACTTCCAATGGAGAATGAAGTTTCACACACTGAAGCGTGGCCATACAAATGGATCAGCTAAAGGTATATCTCAAGTCTTTACGTACAGGGTAAATTGGAGCGCATGTTCTTCACCCTAGCCAGCCCTGCAGAAATTTCCCTGTAAAGATACAACAGACAGAAGCCATTTTGACTTTCTATTCCCCTCTCCTGCAGTTAGAAACACCACTAGAACCAAACCTTCTCTCACATTTGTAACTAAGAATCTGGGGAAACATCATTAAACTCAGTGGAGTTAATTCATACTTATACCCAAATTTAAACTCTGCACATTATCCCCATTAGAACTGTACTGATATAAACACTACTTATTGCAGCATTCAGTGGTTATTATTGAGCACTGAATAAACTAGCCTGGACTTGATTTGCTGGTCAGGCTGTTAAATATATTTCAATTATCTTTTCCTCAGTGGTTTCAGGATGTTTATGTGATACCCATGCCAACAACACAGGATTCCCTAGGGCTAATTTAACAGCCATGGATCAGTTTATACAGAAATATGATATACTATACAGAGAAGTTTTTTCAAAATAAAGTCTTAGCATCTGTGATCATCACTGTGATCATGAGTGCAAAATCTAGGCTATGTTAAAATAGATTATGCTGCTGAATAATGAAGAAAGTTGGATAAAAGATTCTGATAATGTTTTAATTATTCACAAAATGTGCCTGTTCCCAAACGAATCTTCTAAGTCTCAAGCCAGCACAAACTGTTATTTTTAGAACTACATAACAACATTTATTCTAACTTCAATTTATGTTATAATGATACTAGTTAACATAAACTGAGTTCCCTGATGAATCCAGCTTTGACTCAAGGCAAGGAAATTTTAAGAGATACACCCCTCTGTGTACTGGATTTCCAGTATCCTGGTTCAGCAGAAAAATTGTTAGTATAACTAGCACTTGACCTCAAGACTTTTTCATCCATTTCTGCAAAACAAAAGAAAGAGGAGGATGGTTAAAGTTAGACTAGCAAAGCTGCCTAAATCCTTTTGAGTTTCTCAAAACTAGAAGTTCAGGGGCTAAGTTAGAGGTTCAGTTATAATTGCAAAGAAAAACCTTTGTGGTTCTAATTCCAGGCCCTTAGAGCTTTCAAGCATGGATCAAAGGCATCTGAGGCAACATTACTGCCACTGGTAAAACTAACATTGTGCAAACATCTGCAAACTAAGGTCTGGATCTCAAGCAGCAATGTTAGGACATTGACTAGCACAAGGTTCCATCAGGATCCTCAACTCTGCCATTTAGGTCAGGCAGAAACCAGGTGAACTGTTGCAGGGGTGTCTTTTATTCTACAGCTAACACAAGTGGACCCAGTGTTCCATGTCATTGTCCATATACCCTTAGTTATCTGTCTGGTTTGCCCTATCAAATTGGTAAACCAAATTTGAAGTCAGAAAGGAAGCCTGTCAGAGGCTGTGAGGGTGGGGAAAAAGAAGGAAGGGTATTCACTTTTGGGTCTGGTTAGGATAATCTAAACATAATTTACTTAAAAATTTCAATATTATAGCCTTCCTTGCTACTTTAAAAATGTCTGCCTCCAATCCAATAATGCCTGCACAGTCAACAGTGTAGAAAGAGGACCTTAGACCTTTCCTGCAATAACTCTAGTCCTCGTGGATTCTAACTCTCATTGCTTTCGCTCTCAAACTCTCATTTGTAATACAGTGACAGCTGGCTCAGTGCTTTTCTACGTCATTAAAATCCAATGTCTTAAACGAGTAAGTTGTATAAAGCCAAGACAGCATTCTAAACATGAAAGACAGAAAGTGTACCAAAATCAGAGTTGGAGGGTTTTGTTCTGTAAGATAATCTGTTCTTCAAAGCAAGTGTGTTAATGTGGGGCATGAGGCGGGCACACTGCTGCCACATGCAAGGTGTTTGGGACAGCTATGGAAGTCATTTGTAGAGAAGGACAGGAATTTTTCAGTATGACTTATCCTATCTGAAGTTGATTGATTGTTGAAATCAGTGGAGCACAAACGGGGTCACGGATGCATCCCTTCAGAACACCTGCTGTGGCATATAAATGCAGTGCCCATTTCAGTGGCATGTGGCATCATCACACGATGCCTCTCCTTTCAGACAAGAGTTATTTCTGGCCCTACTGGTGGGACAGGAAGACACGAGGAACTGATCCAAACCCTGAAGTAAGGAAGAGACAGTTCATTCAAGAGTGCCCTAACTACTGGATCAAATACCGTCATCTCTCTCTCTGCTTCCTGTGTTGCTTCAGTAGCAGAGTGCACAACTTCGCTGCAGATGGAGAACTACACCATCTCGCTCACTAGCTCCCATCTCCCCTGAAATTCCCACTTTATTTGCATACTTTATTTGTGTGTTTATTTTTGTCATATCCCCAAAGTCAAATAGAGAGTGGCAGTAATGTAATGCTTTTTCCACATGTTTTTCCTAAAATGTTTATTCACTGAAGGTGCCATTGTTAAAGACTACACAATACTAGGAACAGAGATGCACAAAGAATAAGTACTTTACGTAGCGTATTAAGTTTTCAAATCTACCCTTATTTCAATTTAGAAGGGAAATTGCCCAATGAAAGAAAATTCTAAAATGAATAAATGGAAATTGATTTTGAACAATCAAAACATTTCATTTTGATTAAATTAGTGTTGCAATATGATTTTGACTTATCCCAAAATACAGTGTGATAATAATATATATAATAACAGAAGTTTAGTCATTTTGAAGGAGAAATTAAACCATCTTGTTCTAAAAATGTCAAAAAGTGGTCTTCTTTTTGCCAAAATTACATGTGCATGCTTTTACGAAGCATTTCAATTTCAGAGAAGATGTATTTGCAAATGGAAAGTTCTTCCATCTTTTTTTTTTTTTCTTCTGACCAATGCCAAACAGATGTCTCTTTTATAGAGAAGGGGAAGGAAACCAACATTCATAAAAAGTAAATACGTGGTTTCTGCTTGTTCATTCATGAACATATTTGCTTTCTTGCCTGATCCAAAGATGGTTGAAGTTAATGGACAGATTCCCCTGAACACTTATCATGCCTTTTATTTTTGAGTAAACGGTGAGGCAAGCACAAAGCAACTTATGTGATTCCCCATGCAAAGATCCATCCATTAACCCGCTTCCCCATATAAAACTCCATCCATGAACCTGCATGTTAATCAAGGGGTTAGCAGCTCTGAGGCCTCTCTCAATGAACACTTAATGCAGGAAACTGTGAGGTGTTTACTGTGATGTGCAAAACTTTGGCAAAATGTTCCCTAACCCATTTATACCCATGAGAGGAATATGAGCTGTTGATCTCAAGAGCCCAGAGCGCTAATTTGCTTTTTGTATAAGGCACTCTTTCCCTTTCTTCCTCACTTTGATTACTTTTGAAGTCTCATTTGTTATTGTTCATTATTTGTTATTATTTTATTATTTGTTCTTCATTTCTTTGTTTGCTCGTTATTTGTCTTTCTTCTTTGCTATTGCTTTGTTTGCATTCTGCTTCTACAATATTTTTCCTTTTGCTATTATTTTTCTTCATTAGTTTCAATGAAATTTTATCTCTGAATATCATGTAGCTTGTTTTTATTTCATTATTTCTCATGTTTGTGTTCCACAGCCACCACAGTTCAGCCTCACAAAGTCTTCTAAAGACAACTCTTATCAATACAGCACCACTGAACTCCACAGATAATGCTTTATTAAATGTTACATTGAAGCTGAAATCTTACACAGTAGGTAGCATAAAATCATTACCAGCTTGAATATTTTTGAGGATCAAGATAATAATGATAAGAGTAATGTCCCAATAGGGGACTCGCCACTTATTGCTTAACCCACAAGCCCCCTACAGGTGTGTTTTGGTGTCATTGAATGCCCACTCAAGGGTTATATGRAAGCTTGAAGCTAAGACACATAAATAGTTCTATAAAGGTCTTATAGCACAGTCTAAGCTCTCTGTTTTTTAGGGACTTTATGCTATTAATAAGAAGTTAATGGGAAGTAAAAATATTGTGTGGGAAATGTGTGCATAAAAGCCTTATGTTCTCTGTGGCTGTCCCCTGTAAAACTGCTCAGGAAATGTCATCCTACACTGTCTTTTCTTTTTAAAAAGTATATGTGAGCAGTCTCTCATGTCTTTTTTATCTATGGAATATTTAGACATGTAATATAAAAAGGATTTGTAAAACAAATAGTGCCTCCCTGCACTCTGGATTTCTCCAGTCAGAGCAAATGCAATGTTATTCATTTCATAATCTGGACTATATTTCAGGTATGAAAGACCAAAGTGAGTTAATATTTTCCTGAGCAAAGCTATCAAGCAGACAAACACCATAAAAATGTTATATGGCCTTTCCTTTTCATCATGTTAGTGTAGATCTTTGATCCTCAGATCCACAGTTTTAGGAACATAAAGGACTGAGAAGATCTTCCATTTCTTTAATAATATTGGGCATTTTCATGAAATGTGTAATGTCCTCTATCTGGATGGGCAAGATTTTTAGGCCAAAAAAGTAACCAGATTTATGTCCCTATTTTGTATTCTTAAAAAACTTTTGGAAGATCTGTGCTCCACCGCAAGTCTATATTTCCCTCTAAACTTCTTAGAAAATCCATTCACTCTTAGAACAGTTCCTTCTTCTTTTTCTTTTTTTTCCCCTTTTGGACCCTTGCATAAGCAGTTCAAACCTGATGCTCTCAGTCAGATCAGTGTTACAGGAGCATGGAGTCTGTGTGTTATATCCGACGTTCAGGGAAGGAATCCCTGCAGTGCATTTAATTTGTATAAAATAGCAGGGTTCCACATTGTCCGTTACTTTTACTGTTGATGTGCAAGCAACAGAGACCTCAAGTTCAGGCTATACTATATCACCTAAAGAAGCAGAGGTTGAATTCTAGCCCTAATTGAATTCCCGTAGATGACAAGAGGACCAGGCTTTTAGCCACTGCTATAGAGAAGGTGCTACATACCAGGGATTAAAATTGTTCACAGGATGTACTTTTGTACCAGATGACTGTATTATATCATTCTGTAAACCATATTTAGCAGAAGAGCTTCAGGCACTTCAGACACTGTGCATTAGTGTGCCTGATAAGGCCTAATGTCTTAATTTGAGATATCATTACCCTTCTTCCCCAAAACAGGCAGGACACTTACAGTCTATGGCAAGAAGCTTCATTAAATAACACGCTAATTAGAAGCTGCCCTCTGGCCAAGTTTGACCAAATAATGTAAAACTTCTGTCTATGGAAGCCATAGTAAAATACATCAAATATATGTTAGAAAAGAATAACACTTAATAGACTTCACTGACACTGAAGCCAAAAGAACTGTATTGATGCCAAGCAGAGTCTTAGGGCAAAAGCCCACTGCTTTTAGATTGCACTTCTGTGATTATTCCTCTATGCAATTACATTTGTTTCTCATTCTCTTTAATGCTAAATTTTGCAATTCTTCGAAGTGGCCAGCTCTCACTGATTCATATGGGGGTAACACCAACGTAAAAAAGATTCTATAAATTTCAGCTAAATAATTTTCCTTAAAACAATAAAGAATCACATACAGTAGGTGCCTCATAAAATTGACAGGGGGAGTACTGGATACACAAAACCTTCTCTTTCCTTCCAGTAGCATGAAGCAAATTGCACAATAAATCAATTCTTATGGATGCTGTTGACTTGCAACATTTGCTGCTTTTAAAAATTAATAGCTGAAATAATGAACATTCTCAAAAACTCTCTGAACAGTCAGCTTGATTAATTCCTTGAAATGAAAAGCAGTTGACAGGTGCAATATTCTCAGCTGAAATTTTCTGTAGCCTGAGCAGACTACAATCTAAACTTTTTCCAGCAATACAAGTTTGCTTGCTTTGGTTTTAATTTGTGGGAAAATAAACAAACTAAAGTCCCATATTGTGCTTTGCCTAGACATGCATACACACACATCTATAAAATATTCCTTCCTGTAAAATTAAATAAAGTTTAATTTTTGTGTAAATGTTATTTTGAAGGCATAATAACACTGCACTGTGCAAGTGTTATCACTTCATATTAATATTGTATTATTGTCAAACTGATAAGAAATTCCTGAGCATAAGGAAATGTGCAGTGCATTTTGAGCATTTTCTAAAAAGTGGTCTACATCTCAAGGTAGTATAAAGAGGAGTAGCTCCACTGAACGAAGTGCAGTTACACAGATTTACATTAAGGTTTTCATTTGTCTCCTTTTCCAGGTTTTATAAGGCATGTTCCCTTCACATATAAGCAGGAATTAAACAGGAAAAATTGTTAACCTTTTCTCTTTCTGGCTTTTTTTTCTAGAGATAGAATTTAAAAGTGTGGTTGTCTACACTGGCAAATATTTATGATAAATTCAGTCTAGGTTAAAAAATAAAAAATGAATAATGTTTTGGTTAAACATTAGGATATGCTTTAATTTTAAAAAATGTACATAAAATTAAAAATATCTGAAATTTATTGCCATTCTATCTTTATTGCCCTGCTTTTTGTTGCTGAATGAGATATTGGTCTGAAAAAATAGTCAGGTGCCTGAAGTCACAGTTAATAAAGCTATTTGAGATACTCACACGATACAGGTGACCCTATCTTCCCTTCCTGCATCACGAGCAGTTGATAGTCTCAAAGGACCCACTTTCTACAAGGAAAGTTTATCATTTGCTCAGCCACATACATTGTGTGCTACCTACCTCAGCTCCTTTAGTGTTAGCATTTGTGAAGAACTTCTGAGTAAAAATTAAGCAGAAAGCATGAGCTCTGCTTTTAGCCTGAATGTAATCAGGACAATGTTCTTTCCTATCCTTCAAGAGATTAAGTTCCACAGTCTCTTTTTTCATCTCTGGAAGTTTTTCCTTCATCATTCGAGAGTCTTTCCTGCTAGTCAAAGTTTCTTTGTTACTGTGAAAGGAAACTGGAAGGAACTGTGGTTCCACATCCCATTCAGGCATTCAGGTAGATAATGCTATATATAAATGTGTGAGTCAAGACTACTTGAAGGAAAGCTTGATAAAAATTTCAGCAGGCAGATGGAGACTCTAGCTATGTTGTTGTTAAAGTCTTCCAAGATAATAAATATTACCATCCTGATAATCACATTAGATAACTTCTCTATCAGCAGCTCTTGGAACTGTTAGGTGTCTGGGGGACTTATAGATTAACAAGATGTCAAGGCTGGTCTTTTTTTGTAGTCTTACAAAATAGAGAAACACTCAAGGGAGTTGGCGTAGGCTGAATTCATCAAATTTCTCAAATATGCAGTGGAATTACAGAGAGTCAGTTAATAAGACTATGCAATCTGTTTTTCAGATATGTCAAAAAGAAACTTATTTACAATAAGTAAACAGTTTTCACTGCAAGATGCAGACCAGCATTAGGATAAGACTTTCAAATGTATACACTATCTTTGAAAACAAAGTATCAGAAGACAGAGAAACATGTAACAGGGCAACATGGGCCTAGAAATATGACTCCAGAGAAAAGTCCTGGGACTCTCAGGCATAAAGAAGCATAAAAGCAGACTACTATATAGCAATTAGACAAAAATGAAAAGTATGAAGGTTTGTTCTGAGTTCAGCTCTAATCAAGGCATGCCTCTTTGTTCAACTAAAATTGCATTATGTCCCTGGAGGACTAGCACATCTTTCAGAAAGCAAAGGAACATCAAGGTCTTTAGCATCTGCCAATATATTCTTGCTGAGGGCTAAATTCTGAAACTGTTTAGGCAAAGATGAAGACTGAGGGATTATAAAGTTCCCAGAGCCATCCTGCTTACATACAACAAAAGGCTTCGCAGAGCAGGGTGCTTTTCAGTGCTTCCTGGCTTGACTGGAAAAAAGGAATAGCTTGTACCACCCATGCTAACTTGCTCTTCGATATAGCCTGATTAGGGTAGCAGAGATTAAACCACTCCTTGTACACATCTGGCCTCATTCTCATTTTGGGAACCTCTGGAGGCATGATCATTCTCTTCTTTTACGTCTTCATCGGACTTGAGTAACATAGCTGAAACTTAGCCTGATGCTAACTCTCTCTATGTACATACATAAAGGCTGTGTAATCACTACATATTAACTACACTGAATCTCTGTATTAATTATATACAATTTAACACCCAGAATTATTCTGTACATTCGCTTGGACTCTAAGACATTGATTTTCACAGTCCTAGGAGGAAAAGTATTGAGATCTCAAAATCAGACTGAAAGGGAAATTATTGAAAGTAGCACATACAAATTAGAGTACATCAGCAGCAGTTCCAGAAAAACATGTCACTGAGCAGAATAATAATATATTATAATTCCAATAACAATGCCAATAGAAAGATAGGTCAGAGTCAAATAAAAGACACCTACTTATTCACAATTGTCTTAAAATTCTTTTCCCTGACTCAGAATAAGCCCTCTTGAATCTATAAAGTGTTAACTCTAGACTTATTGAAAACTCAAGATTGATGGATACTTCACTTTTTTATGATTAATTATGAATAGACCTGAGCACCAGGAATCTGCTCCAATCAGCTGCTTGGATCATGAGGAAAGAGAGTATATTCAGAAACACCCAGCTGTCAGCTTCGCTGGAGCCATTTACTCCAGGGAACCAACTTCAGGCAAAGCAACATGAGGATGGAAGCAAAATTAAGGAGGCTAAAAGACTGTCTGTTTCACATCTTAATTGCTTGAGCTATTAAACAAACACATCTGGTATTGATGTCTCTTGAATACTGTACTTTTTATGTATCACATATGCCACTGTGTTAATGCTTTTATGAGCTGCTCACTTTGGACTTGAAGTTGTGGTGTGGGGGAATGGTCCCAGCTTCCCCCCTCCCCCCCATATACATTTGGTGCCAGTTACAAGTAGCCTGAATTCCTGTGTTTTACACTCCAAAAGGGAGGAAGTCAAGACTTTGAGATAAGGCCTGCTTGGGCCCCAGGACCTTGAGAAACAAAAGCCTCCTCTCACTGCTGGGGCAGTGTTAATTGCGGCCTGAACTATCTCCACCAGGACCTTGAGAGACAAAAGCCTCCTCTCACCGCTGGGGCAGCGTTAAGCGCTGTGGTCAGGGCTGTCTCCTCCTCATCAGGACCCTGAGAGATAACGCCTGCTTTCACTGCTGGGGCCCCATTGCGGACTGGAATTAATTCCTTCTTAGCCCAGCTGTGGGATCTCTCCTTGGGACCCCACTGCAAGAGTCAAGCAGTCATCCGCAGTCACTCAAACTCCTTTCTTCAGCGCTGAAGAGTGCGCGAGGCAGCYAGCCTGCCCTTGGGGGTGCTCGGCCACCCCCATCCCATGACCGTGGGTGCGATGGTCATAACAACGGCGGAGGAGAGCTGAAGCCTGCAGCAGCCAAGAGCCAGGGACTGCGCCCGCGTGAAGAGAACTGCAGCTGGCCTAGCGACTCCACCGCCACCTTCCCCCGAAGGGTACAAACAGGTTGGCCCCGGAGGCCGTCTTGGGCTCTTGGCRGGTGGCGGCGGGTCTGCCAGCTGGCGGAGCCCCCGGGGACGCGGACGCCCTCCCGCAGTTACTGCCCTGGGACTGAGCGTGCGCTGGCCGCTGAGGCAACGCGTGGGTAAGGTCGATCAGAATTGGTTTGCCTAGTTCATTCATTTGGGTATTTACAGTTAGTATAAATTAGCTATTCTTTTCTGTTTACTAAGTAGTTACTGTTAGCATAACTTTTAGTGTAATTAGAAATAACTATTCTAGTTGAGCYGAGTTTCTGTTAACAAGAGTTCTTGCTTTGTATCATTGCAGCTTCTGTAGTAAATTTTGGTCTTTGAAACAAGTTGTGGAGTCATGCAGTAAATCTCCTCTCCCCCTCTTCCCCTCCCTCGCGCCACACGAAACCCACATGGTCCGGGACTGTAAGATAGTCGGTCGTCCCGTGACATGTGGTGTTAGTTTGTTTTGTTTTTTAATCTACTAATGCAAAACTTATTACCTGTTAGGTGATGATCATTTTATTTTGTTTTACCCTCTGCCTTTTGGGCTTTGCATATTGCATTTTCTATCCTTCCACCATGTCTCCTTCTCCTGTTTGTTCAAGAGAAATTAGCAAAATTAAATAAAGGAACATTCCTCTTCTGGCAGGCATGAACTTGTTAGAGTGGAGTTAAAGGAGACAAGTTTGCAAAATTTCATTAGAGAGCCAAGTAATTGTTAAAGCAGATGCTGCTTCTTATTTGTTCAATAATGCTTTTATACATTTCAAGCTTTATGAAGGATTGATTTGATAAAAATGTCCTTGGAGGACTGTGACTTTGAGTTACCTTCTTTGGAGGAATTTGATGGGTCTAATCTAAAAAGATATCAAAAAGGAGACTGTGGAGGATTTGTAATTGAAAGGGGCTAAATTTCTGCAGATGTGCAGAATAAGCATTATTGATAAATTTGTTTCTAAGTGTTACAGGCTACAAAAGGCACTTCCACTTGGCTTCCTGAAAATAACCCGTATTCCTTTTCCTTTAACGAAGGCAAGAAGGTATAAAAATTACATGTATTATAGAGGGGCTGTGACTGATAATTATTTAGAATTCAATTGTATTATAAAGGCACAATCCTATGCTGTTATCTAACAGCACATATGTGCCAGATTGCAGGAGGTATTTTCTCCAACAGAGCTAAATTTCCCCTATCACTGCCCTCAAAAAAAATGTGCTGGCCATACAAATTGTAAAAGTTTCTTATTTTCCCATAAAAATCTGGTGCATTATTGGCGCTTCCTCACTCCATCCAAATTACAGTTGTAAGAGGAGTAGATAGAAGACTTTATCTTCTTCCTCTTCATACACAACAATGAAGTTTCATAAACAAGATAGCCTTCAAATTTGTTCTTGTTTACATATGCACATGTGTGTAAATTTGTATGTGTATATATATACATATATATGAATCATTTGCTCCACTGTACAGTGATACAATTGAAATAGGTACTCAAGATTCTTGAAAATCAATGTCATTTCTTCCCACACTCTAAAAATATTTTTTGCTAATAGTTTAGTGGGTTCATTTCATTTATTTTTCCATTTGCAATGTAGCTATAAATGCAAGAAACCATAGCTTTATTTTTTTTTCAAAGAGCCATTTTTTCTAATATGGTCAAGCTATGGATTACTCATTATAGGATTATTCATTACATTAAGATTAGTAATCTAAATTTCAGGGTACTTACCTTTCTGAGTGGAATGATTTACTTCCCCAACCTTTTGACCTTTCTCATCCTTTATTATACACTGACAATGTTTGCATCCTTCAAGAACTGGTTGTATTCATATCTGTGAAAAGTACATTTTAGCCTCATTTAAATGGAAAACAAAGTTCAGGTGACAATGGATATAACTTACATGCTTGGTTCATTCTACTGTATTATTTCATTCAGTGGCCTTTGGTAACATTTGCATCACTGACAATTGGGTTATCTCAGTGCCCATGAAAAGCAAAAGCAAATTTTTTGTCCTTTATGTGTTGCAAAACAAGATACACCATAAAAATCTAAGTATACATTTCCAGAATTAATCTGTAACAACACTATTTTTTTCATTACTCCTGTCCCCAAGGTTCCCTTCTAAGGAGAGTGACTGAGTATGACTGTGCTTCTTGTTTACAGAAAGGAGCTAGCAAAAAATAAGTTAAAATAGTTATCATAACTGCAACAACTCGTTATGATATCACTACAGTCTTTACCTGTACAAATACAGCAGTCTCACAGAACCTGTAATGACACTCATTTTCAGAGGTCCTCAGTTCAGTGAGGTTTTCTGTAAACCACATTTGTCTTCTCAGAATCCATGGCAGTCTTTGTTATTCTCCTAAATCTACAGGGCAAGCAGAAAAAAACAGTCAAATTTTCTAAACTCAGTGCAGTCAAATCACATAAAATTCTCTGCAACAGGTGTTCTGAAGGCTAACAAAATGAGATCTGACTCATACATTGTACTAATTATCATTTGTTGAAAGAATTAAGAAAATGACAAAGTGGAAGTAAAGAGAGAAATGAGTAATAGGAAGAATCCTGGCTGTTATACCCTTTCTAATTAAGGACCAATACATAATATTCACCCAGTCAATTCTGGTGGCAGAGAGGTAGCCTTTCTGAATGAAAAACTATTTATTCCAAATTAATTATATACCATAGACAACAAATCTCATAGAAGATATTGCTGATACACAGTACTTTGAGATAACTATAAAAGTATTTGTGAGGAATCCAAAATCCATGTAATATAATGTGATGAATGTAAATTGTAATGGGAACCAAACTGAAAGAAAAAATAGTGCAAGAATAGCATATTACAAGAACATGTTGCATCAGTTAACAGAAGTACACACATGGATAAAATGCAGTCAGAGAAAACACAATAGGACAGACAAACTCAGGAAGCCATGTAGCCACCATCAACCTAGTCTGAGGTGGGATCAAGACCACATCTACCCTGTTCTTAAAAACTACCTGTGAGAAGGATTCCAGACTTCTGCATAATCCCCAGTGCTTGGGAGATTCCTTACATACACAAACAGATCACTGATGATTTTATGATCATTTTCAATATATTTGAAGCCACTCTTACACTCTCTACAGAAAACATGATATAAGTATTTGTGATACACAAATAATTCCCTATATACAAATATATATACACCTATATACAATATATAATATACCTGTATACACAAATTCCCTATTCTGTTGACCTGGCTGGTAAATGAAAATACTAAATAGCATCACATTCAAACACACTCTTACAAATAAGATTTTCTCCCAGTTCAGCAGCTAACCATTAATGTAGGTATATCTTACTAATATATTACATATTGCTCCATCCTGTGTTTCACAGTTGTCCTCTTAAGAAATGAATGTGGTCAGATTTAAGCACATTTGTTCTTAGCAAATCTAGTGCTTATTTTCTCTAGGTTTTCATAAAAAGATTGTTTAATAGTGTGTTACTATACCTTTGTAGGTATCAAATTTAGACTGGCTTGTCTATACTTTAAGTTTTTCCTTTCTTTCTTTTTTTTAAATTTTTCTAAAACAGTTTTTTTTTTATTTGACCTTCTCCATTCTTGTATGACTCCATTTGTCCTCCTAGAGTTCTTGAACATAATTACTAGTGGTTCAAAGACAGCTTTGGCTTAGTTAATTTCATCAGATCCTGACAACTTGGCTACATCTAAGTTATTTAATATTCTTTAACCTGTCCTTTCTGTGTTCTGACCTCTCCCCCTACCTTTTGTTAAAATTAATTGTGTTAAAAATTAACTATTAAAATGCAATAAGCAAATATCACCTCTGAGCTAGTACAAATACAGCATGAAAAAAGCTAGACTTTGAAAAACAGGGTTTTTAAGCTAATTTAATTCAACGAAAAGGTCATACTGACAGCTGCAGCAACTGAAAACCAGTCCCAATAGGCATACAGATAATGGAAGCTTCCTCACGCTTCCCTATCCACCTATTAGTTCAATATACAGTGGAAGGATGAGGTTAAAAGGGCCATTCAGTTGTAAGGGTCTATAAGATCTTTGATTTGTCCTGAACATTGCCAGTGTGTGCTAGAAGAGCTATTGCTTTTTGCAGTGTGGACATTCTGTCCTAAAAAAACTGTTTGAACTCAAGAATTTATTTCATATCTTCTTCTCAGAGTAGTGACTAATCTTAACTGCCACCAAGGGCTGTGTTTAAAATAGCATTTTGGATATAAGAAGCATTTTAGAACAATGGGCAATATGACAGGAGCATATTACTTTTCTCTATCTTCTTCTTACAGAAGGCCCCCAGAATAAATGCAGTCTTGTCTCTGCCTCTCTTCTTTCTGTCGGTCATGTGGCCTGTGGTCTCTGTATGGTACCATGCAGCTGAGAAGACACACATTACAATGGGCTAATTTCTAACCTGCCTTTTAGTACAGTCCCTTATGTAAAGATTCTGATGTCATTTTTAGAACAGGAGCATCACTGCTGTAATGAATTCAGCAGTACACATCAACCTACCTAAATCCGTATCAGTATATATATTCAGAGGCTCTTCTGTCAAGCCCTGACATCAAAAAGTTAACCTTTACTGACAAAGACTTAATCACCATATAGCAGATAGCAAGTTATTTGTCCTTATTTGCAGCCTACTCTGAGGGGAAACTAACCAACTGCATTAGAGGAGGATGCCACTGGGTAGCAACAAAACCATCCGTTATTTGGGGAGTAAGAATATACCCAATGCTACCTTTGAACTAGCTGCTCTACTGGGGGCGACTCTGGTAAAATTGATGAGATCTGTACTCTACCTTTGCAGGTCATCTTCAATTTATCACTACCAAATGAAATCTTTTAGAAGTACCATCATTAACCTCCACTAGGTTAAGTACATCCATCAACTCCTCAGTCCATTTATCATTATTATCAGGGAAGTCATCACTCTTCAGCTCACTGTGACTATTAATTTCCTACATATTAGGACATAAAGCCTATATTATACATAAAACTCTTAAGTGCTGCAACATCCATGAGTCTGCATAGAGTATATAAATGAGTGTGACTTGTGACTTAGAGTTGTTTTGAAATATCATCTATGGTAATATATTCAGTACAGCCAGATGAGGAGTCTGCTCTAGATGAATGCCAAACTTCCTTTCAATGAAAATACTGGCTCCTCTTCTGTGTTCTTTACTCTTCCTGTTAAAGAACCTTTTAATGAAATTTCATGCATATGAAAGATATCATGAGTAACTTTTTCAGCAACTATATCATCTATTCCCCATTCAGTGAGTGCCAATAACTCCTTTTAAGGTCAGTGAAAGTTATGTGCATGCATTTATAATGAAATATACTCCCACAGTACAGATTAAAGGATTTCATAGAAACTGCAAGTTTACTCATTTTCAGTAATTAATATTCCTTAAGGTGGGGAAAAAAAGCTTCAATAATCTGAGTCCTAACAAATACCGGCAATAGAACAGACTCAGTCAAAAAAAAATCAGCTTTCTACTAAATTGTTTAATCTCATTTCTTCTGAATTTCAGCATACACACTAATTTATTTTCAAACAATGAACTCTTAAAGTGGTTGCCACTTAAAGGTCAAGAGTTGCCATGTCACACAATCTGTTACACCACTGTAATTTGCTAGCTTAAACATTGCAGATATAATGGGGTGGTAGTTTAGTAGTAGACACAAACAATTATTATAAACTGTAGATGAGCACAGACTACTCCCAGACTAAATAAGACAAAGTCTAGGGTATTCAGAATTAGAACAACACAGCTCCAATAATTTAATTTATTTATTTCCCTGTACTGGATTGAACCTCTCCCCATGCTCCTTTCCCTAAGGATACTTTAAACTCTCTACCCCATTCCCCAATTTGGGGATAACTTAGGAAAGAAGGGAAACTCTCCCTTAAGGGAAGGGAAGTATGAGGCTTACTCCCACAGAATATGTCTTGGAAGGCAAAGGGGGAACAAGCTGCTGAGACCCACAGGGAGAGAACAGAGACCAGAAATGAGAGAAGGCATTCAGGGCAGGCACGGAGAAAAGCAAAAAGGTGTGAGGTGGGCAGCACCAGGTTTGTGTGGGGAGCAGAGAAAAACTGAGGGACTCCTGCTCCAGAGACCAATATGAGTTCCTCCTGTTGAGAAGATGTTCTGATCAAATTGTGCAGCTAACTAGACTACTATTGTCCTCATGACAGTGTTCAACGTGAGGTGTGTCAGAAGTGATTTAAGCATTGTAGTGGACTGTGGTAGGAAATCTTAATAATGAAGAACTTACTGGTGCCTGACTTTTGGCTCGAAACCTAAAAGCTGGTATTCTCAAGACACTTTCTATTTCACAGGATTTATGGTGCGTGAGGGAGGTGATTACAGGGAAGTGGAAACAAAAAAAGGATTCACCAAATTCATTAAGGGATTCATTCAGGCATTCAATCACCTGGCTCTAAGTGGTTTCTAGAGAAGACAAATGCCTGACTGGACTGATAGATACCATCTTTTCCTGATTCACTCACCCACTTAATCAGCAAGAAATAGCCATGTTTACTTCAGCAGAGATATTAAAGAGAGAATAAAAAGAGAACACACTATACCCCTCAGTTCAGCATTAAGTGTTTAAAAAAAGCCAGTTTGGGTGGACTTAAAGACCCTGGGGATTTCTCCTTCCAGGACAAGCTTGCTGCTCTTCCCCAGTAGCTGGACGGAGTGCATATTCCAATGTACACATACACACAATACAAACACGGCCATCCACGCAGAGCAGCACATACAGGGGGCAAGACCTTTACTGGCACCCATACTAATGCCAACAGCACTCATATTTGTCTTTGAGGACCCATTTTCATTTTACTGAAATAAATTAAAACTACATGAAAAATGAGTATCTTATTTAGGAACATTAAAAAAAAAACAAAAAAACCTCCAAATCAGGTATTCTTCTCTCAAGTGCCCTTTGCCATTGCTCTAAAATGTGTGATTTGACTGTCATAAGCTTCAGCTGAAATATTTTTGATTTCTTAAAATAATCCATAATTATATGCTTGAAATTAGCTTTAATTAGAAAAGTAGCTTTATCAAAAATAATTTATTTTTTCAGTGTTTTTACAAACTGTCTCCATTTACAACAAGAAAAATATTATTTTCACTACTATGTTGAGGTAGGAATTATTTTTAAACGCCCATAGACTTTAAAAAATAGGAAGAATTCAGTTTTGAAGGTAGAGCTTGATACCATTTCCTAGTAGGAAATTCCTAAAGAAAACAAACAAATTGTAGTATATCTATCATAAGCTAATATTTTACAAGCAAGCAGTTCATATGCAGGCTTTATAAATTCAATTCTTTACAACACTAGACAAGTCATTATTTTTTTCCTGGTAAAGTGGCAGAACTTGAAGCATTTTGATTATTGAGAACAAAATGTCAAGCCAGATAACTGAGAATTAAAATACAGTGCTGAATGAAATCCTTTTCCATTTTTTTCTGTTTTGTCATGATATATTTTTAGGTAAGAGTCACACATGTGGCCAAATAATTTACCATACATTCTTTGTTGTCACTTATATTTCAGTTAATGGATTATGTCATGAACTTCCGTTCATACAATATCAAGTTGCTCTAATTTTAAGTGTATCATATTTCTTACACTGTGATTTAAGTAGCACTTAATCAATGAAAGTGCCTCTACATCTTTCCATTTTAAGAAAAAAGTCTTTAAGAAACTAAAAGAAGCTGGGGAATATTTGCAATTACAAAATTTAAAAAGCTGTTTTCTAATAGCCAGAAAACATTGAAATAATTTTCAGCTTCAGTAGAGAGATAGTTATCTTGTGGGGATATGCCTCAATTTTTCCATCTATTCCAGGGCAATGAAAAGTGTCTTATAATTCTGAAATTCTTCTAGAAGATGAGGAAAAGTAATAAACAATATCTGTTATCCAGCATACAAAATCAAATGTTGATTTATCTAAAGTATACCTTGTGGTTTCATGCAGTACATGAACTACATACATATTAGCTGCAAATATTTTTACTAGTTTGAGACAGAGAAATGCCACCTAAAGTAACCATTAGCAAATAATGAGATACCTGTCAAAATTCAGATTACTTGATGGTGTAGGAAACTTTTTCACACTTTCCCAGTTCAGTTTCATTGTATCTTAGAAATGATCAAGATGAGAATGTATTATTATTTCAATGGTACAGTAATGAAGAACAATCAGACCTCTATACATTTCTACATTTTGAAGCATCATTTGACACGAAGAAAAATAATACATCCCTTTCTATCAGGTTTGTAAGGGAGATTTCATCCTAGCATCTTAGCAACTGATCAGCAATTGCCACCCAATTCTTCATTCTGACATCAGCATCAGGAGAAAGCTCTTCTCCCTGCCCTAATCTCCCTTCTTCTACTCACCTTCCCCAGAGCTTATCTCATTTTCCCTTCTACAGCAGGCAAAGGATCACAGGGAGGAAACCTGAGCTTCCAAGGGGAAGGGAATAGGAAAAGGTACCGTTTCTTCTAATGTGGATATAGAGATAGATGACTACCTGGGGAAGAGGTGAACATGTGGAGAAGGCTGGACTTGAAATTACAGAAACCACACCTCAGGGGAAGAGCGCATACAAACAAGGAACAGATTATGGGAGAGGGAAAGTCCTGCAGTTTCCTACTTCAGATTTTGGTGACTCATTTCAGTTGTTATTAACACCTCTCACCCTCTGCCTGTGCCAGCCGACCCCTTCTCAGACCTCTTTTTCCTTAGTCTAGCAGAGAATTCTACCATTCTACCACAAAAATAAAATTAAATTTTGTCTTCCTCACTACATCGTGAAGAAGGCTTGAAACATCTCTGGCTCCTTTAACAATCACCTTGAGAGCCTTTTTTTCAATTTATTAATACCAACATGATAGTCCAACATGAAGAATCAATGTCTTTTGTACATTAAAAAATTTGCAAGGCTTATGGCAATTATTGCTGATTTCTGGTCCATAAAAAAATCTTTATTTGTGAGCTTAAAAAATTAATTATAGTAAAAGTCTACAACCATCTACCCTCTACTAATTCTGGAAAATGCTGAGCCTATTTTTCTTGAAGGGAAGCATATCTGGACTTGCTGCTGAGATATCCCTAATCACTGTCACAGTCACAGTCGAATCAGAGATGTTACTATACTAAATAAAGTAAGTTAAATAACATTTTAACTCAGGTCTAGGTCCTGATCAATCCATCTACTTTCTACCTCATGGCATAATTCCGTAGTCTCCAGATACTTATGTACCTTATAGTCTGTTTTAGTTCATGAGAAATATATGATGTAAAATAATCTCAAGATACTAAAAGACTGTATATATAATACTGAATACAGGGTGAGTTTTTTTGTTTTTTGGAGGGTTTTTTGTTTTTTTAAGATGTACTTGAAATACACATGGAACTTCTCTTTCGGCTTTCCCATCATATGACACTCCTTTGCTTCCCCTTCTGGTACTATAGGTCATGTTCTAGGTCCAGATTCAAGGTCATAACTACAATGATCCTTTGTTAGTAAACAGATGGATGAAAAACCATTAAAGTAAAATGTTTGTGAGGGAAAAGAAGAATATCTGTCCAGATCAGACTTTTAACATTCCCTTAATCAAAGTAGTATAGAAATGTTTTATTTTAGCCCACAACTAAACTTAAAGTGCTCATCCCACTTCCAGTTATAATCAGAACATGGAAAGAGAGGTGTTCTAGTGGCAGAGACTGTGGCAAAATATGCACTGCTGCAGGGAAAAAACAGTTCTTAAGAGTCAGCCAGTGCTTTGAACTCATTGTATAAAAGGCACTGAAACTATGGTCTCTTTACTCAGACACAGTAACATATCAAAATATGTAATATGATATCACATAAAACAAAAAAAATCCTGCCATTATTTCATACAACACTTGGTAGACTCCTTCCAAATCAAAATGTGGTGTACTGGGAATGAAGTCACAAGAATTTGAATTATTGCCTTTGAAAGACTGTTGCATATCTATTAAGACTAACAGGCTTAAATAATCCAATTGACAAGAAGAGGTTAGAAAACTGGCCTTTTTCTCAAAGACTATCTAAAAAGTGACCAAGTTAGAAGGTCAACAGTTAGACATTATAGTAATGGATACTACAGAAAAACTAAAAGCAGAAAAGTTTCTGAAATGATAAAAGAGATGGATGACATGGAATGTAGGAGGAGGTGGTTGAAAGGGAAGAGTGAGTCAGAAAGGACCCGAACCTGTTCTTATCGCATGAGTGTTGATGGAAAAACCACATGCAGTCAGTGTTTTCAATTTCCTTAGTGTACAGTGTTATGCTGTATTAAGTGACACAGGATTTTTTTCTTGTTAAATAAAGATTGGCTTTTTAGAATCTGGGCTCTGATCCTAAGAACATGGTAAATTCAACTCACAGGACATTGTGCTGATGTAAGTTTCCAATGATATAAATGTAATTATCTAGTAGCAGTCAGTATTTTTCATGACATTTGGTACTGAAATAGTTTTTCATTACCTCTCCCTCTCTCAAAATATATGTCTTCATGGTTTATAAAAAGTGAAAGTGTAGAGAATCTCTAAATTTTATATTTCAACATATAGGTATAAAACTGCTAATGCAGGCCTAAAAACAAGAAAACAATAAAAATAAAAAGCTTTATTCATATTTTCATTGGCATTGTTTGTCATGCAGGGCTCGGATTTTCTGTTTCATTGTGTTTTTCCTGCTAAAGCTAATCAGAAATAATTCTAAATAATCTGTTTACAGGTTCCACTGTTAAGAACAGAGCTGCATTTTCCTGAATGCCAGCTTGCTTCCAGCACCATAACAGATATTTTCAGCTGTATCATTTGGTTACAGATTTGAAAACCACCAGGCCCTCCAGCCAAGCCTCAATTCATTAGAACCAAAATCTGTGATTATGCAAGATTTTCCACTGTTGGAGAATCCCCAGCTAATCCAGTCCAGCTGCTTTCCATTCCTTTTGCATCACTCACCCAGAACCAAGATACCTGAACAATTGGAAATCTGATTTTGCATGTCAAAGTTTCATCTGGTTGCTGCTAAAATCTTGGCTTCCCTGCTACCTTGAGCCAGTGAATTCCATTAATTACATATTATGAAATTTTATATTGTATTTTATCACCTCTCTTGTTTTTCTGTAGCTGGCCCTGAGTTCACTTCCTCAGGTTATTCATGAGTTCTCTGTCAAAAAAATGCATACACTATCCCTCTCCTTTTATTGTGTACATTTCTGCTGTGACTTTAGGTCTCCACTTGCTATAAGGTCTTGGGAAGTGTTTTACAGTTTGTAGCTGGAGGGTGCCATATAGTGTACATGTCCTATCAACAACTATAAATTCACTGTCCTGGTGTTTAAGGAAAAATAAAAGACATTTAAAGAGCTACCTTCATTCTGTCAGCATTATCCTCTGTGAGCTGAGCAACAAGAATGAAGTTTTTAAGTCAGCTAACACAGCTAAATATCCTTCTTCCACCGAAATTCAAATACATAATAATCCCTTTGATTATTAGGAATCAGAAAATGCTACCAAAATTCATCAGGTATTAACATCTTTCAATCACAACTGATCCAGGGTGGATTCAGGCCTGTAAGCCACAGTCCAAAATCTCTCTACTATAATGTTGCCATTTACCTAGTGTTCAAGCCTCCCACAACACGTTCACCATCTCATTTAAAAGAAAAAAAAAACCAATGTTTTTGCAGCACATAAAGCTTTTCCATGAAAACTTGATATAATATAATGCAGCAGATTCTGCAGTCCTTAAGCAATCCCATTGATGAGGTCCAATATGAGGTTTACACATCACCGCATACTCATAATCAAAAGCCAGGCTTGCCTAGGAAGGAGAAGAGGATGACATTTTGATTGTATGAGAGCCCTACTTTTTCATAAACTTGACAGATGGGAAAAGGGAGATATGAGAAATACAACTTAGGCTGATACAGCGATATCTGGAACACAGAGAGAGTCAGCAGCCTTTGGATGAGATTTCCGCCTCAAATAAAAGCAAGAGGGCTGAATAAATCAAATATACACTGTTTAAAACTAGCAGGGGCACTGTAATCTTTTCCTTCCATTGCTTCTGTGTCCTTTATGGACATGAATTAAACAGCCTAAGGTGATATGAAGAAGCCATGTGAGATAACCCCCCAAAAATCCCCTAACCTTTTCAGATTCAGTAAAGTAGCTTTTGATAAGGGTTCTCCAGCTAGATATATACAAACAAACAGCAAATATTGCCTCCAGCACTACATAATTGTTCTGACTAGCTGTACACTTACTCATTCCTCACAACTCAGGGGCCTTCTTTTATATGTGAAATTTAATACAACAAGCATTAGTGCTGTTCAGTACTTCAGAAGTCAAGGAGTGAACTTTTCTAATCAAGGAATTATGCTTCCAAACTGAGGATGAGTCTATAGCAGGAATACAAATAAACAAAGGCTTACTGATGCCATGGAGAATATGAATTGATCTGTTCGTGCCTGGGCATGGAAGCCTGAATTCAGGGTTTGCCATTTTTATATGAGCTCCACAGCCCTCTGATCCCAGATCCCAGCTGAACATAATGGGTAAAAAACCAACCAAACAAAAAAAACCGATAAGAACAACAATCTCAAAATTGTTTTTCCGTATCTGTCTGGTTCTCTCATTTGTGTATTCTCTCCATCCTTTCCCTTAGATGCCTGTGTTGAGGACCACTCTGCTTTTTCAGGTCTTTACTTACAGGAAAATTCACATGCTCCCTGACCTTTCTAACTTCACTACTAACTACATCTCACAGCAGCTCTAGAGTGGAGAATCAGTCTAGTTCTTAGGTGGTTCAATACATGACAGTCCACAATAAAGTGCTGAGATCACTCAGTAGCAGAGATCAGGGCCTGATATCCTGGGGTCTGTCTACGTGGACTTACCTGCTTGTATCTGAAGCAGTATAGCTGCCTCTTGGCATGGCTTACTCATTCAAGTGTGACACCACAGACATTTTAGTTTCTCTGGGTTGCTCCCTTGAATATTTTTGTTAGTGCAGACTAAAACAGTTCATACCTGTTTGCAGCTGAAATTCATATCTAAATGTAAATTTAGCCTTAACCTATCTGGGATCCATAGAGTTTAAATGCAGAAGAAACTGTTTAGTCAGCTCTTCTGATAAACCCTTAAATTTCATCCAGTTATCTTTTGCATATCTGAGGGAGACTAGCTAACCCATCCTGTCAGGAAATTCAGTACAGCTAAACTGATTATGTGCATGCACTTGTGTATACTACACAGTGGAATCAGACAGGAACAAAAGAACTAGATAGTGGTTTTACAAATCCTTTTCTTCTGAGCTCTGATATGGGTACATCTAAATTGTCATATGAACATATCACTTCTCACACAGCAAAGATGTGGTAGATCACGCTTTCTCATGGTGACAATCATCAGCAAAAAAGCACTTTGTGTTAAACTGGAAAAAAATTACCCAGCTTGCAAAGGAAGGAGAATAGGTGCAACCTAATGCACCTATTATTCTTAGATGTGTTCTTTTCTGTATTTCTTTCTTGTTGAAGGAAGAGAGAATCAAAGTTTAAACTCATTTGAGCATTTGAATTAGCAGTAGAGTTAATGGCTTTTTGTATTACCAGTATAGCAGTATTTTAATGGTACCATCCTGTACCTTACCCAGAAGGTTATTTCAAAATTTCTCTTTAGACCCAAATAATTCCAGAATATTTGTTTTCACCTGGCAGAAGAGCTCCAACCTTAGAAATTGAAGGGCTCAAAATAGCTTGCTTAGTTYTAATTTACACAGCAGGAATAAATAAAAATAAAGTCCAGGTGCTTCTTGTGTTCCTATGACCAAGAAACAACAGATTCTTTCTATGTATGTGAATGTGGGTTTGGAGATCTGGGGGGAGGGGTTAACTGAAGTGTTTCACATCATTAGTCAATAATACGCACTTTTGCCTTTAGGGATATCAGGGAAAAAATTAAATCAACAGAATTATTTCATTTAGAAAAGCACCTGCTGTGCAAAAAAATAATTTTCATCTAAAATTTAATAATGCAGTACCTAAGCATGGCAGCCCTGTTGGCATGATACATTATCATGGCTTTAGAGGCTCACGCATTGGCTACAGCTTATCATGTCAGAATTGTTCATGCTAGGAAACACCCATGGAGGCCTCAACGTGAAAGCAAGGGGAGCTATGGGAGGTTCAAGGGATTGTTAATGAGCTATAATACTTCTGACATCCATGCCATGATTTTAAACCAGCCCAAGGTGATAGTAATGGAAAGGTGCTGTGGCCTGCTTACTGTTCGAGATGGGGCGTGAAATGAGTTTGGTTTTCCCAGAGCAGTTCCAGCTGTGCAGGTACCTCCGTAGGTGTCAGGAAAGAGGGCATCCACTGTCAGCTTCATGCCAGCCCCAGTGCAAATGCCAAGCACCAGATGACAGTCTGCAGTCACCTGGGAATGGGCACCTGCGGTGGGGAGGCCCTTAGGAAGCCTCTACTACGGCTCTCTGGGCTGACCACAACACTGAGTACTGAGAAAGACTAAAATTTCCACATTTACCTTTCTAACCATTTTTCAGCACTCATGTCAGGAAGGAAAAAAGGAAAAAAGGGAGGAGAAAACAACAATCTGTATAACAGAAACAAAGATTTCACATATTCAAGGTTTGTCTAGAGCAGAAAATTAAGAAGTGTCAGGACACAATCCCAGACACTGTAACTTAATCATCTATACCATTAAATTCCTAGAACATACCCTGGCATATTTTTGGCTGAAGTCAAGGAGCTTTCTCTCAAACAGGCACAATTCAGGAGTTAGCATGGTCCAGAGCCCGTGGCGGTTTGGATATTGGTACCTGATTTTATATCCTGAAAGAGCTTATTGGCTTTGACATAGCCAGCCTGTTCTTGTTGATATAAGGGTAAGAATACACCATGGTACTGTCTAACCTTCCAGTACAGAGATACACTTAGAATCCCCCAAATAATTAGCTATGACATATAAACAAAACAGGCAAAAAAGAGTGTAAACCTCTACGTTTCTGTTAAGTCCGGCATACATGATATGTACAGACTAAAGGTTTCAAATGTGTTTACATGGAGTGTTTACATGGAGTGTTTAAACTGAAGTTTACATGTCTGCTTACATTTACAACTCATTTACAAGGAGTTTGTGTTGTCTGCTGGCTAAGAAGTATGCATTGCAAAACCTTTCAAAATACCAATATGAACTGAGCTTTGTTAAAAAAAAATGTCCCAGAAGGACTTGTTCACAGTTCTTATGATGTTTTTCACCTTTTTCTGAATGTTTATTTGATAGACATGCTCACATAAAATATATTTCAAAAGCATATTTATGGTGGAAACTAAAGGTTAGCTCTTCACAAATTTCCACGGTGGCATGCTGTCACACCTCCCCACACACAGAAGGATACATAGGGCTTAATTATTTAATAATCTTCGAGGAGATAAAAGGGATCAATCCAGAGAGTTAAAAGGGAGGTAAGAAAGAAAGACCTGAAAAAAATCAGAAAACAAATATATTTATGGATACTTCACAGGGATGTAATGTTAGCAAAAAATGAAGCTATAATCTTAAATTACATGATTCATTGCACATCCCTGCCCTATCTCTAGCAAATATCTACCTAAGTGTGCATGGCATGTAACTTCAGTTGCTACATTTCTCTGAGAGATTTTTGTCTGGTGTTCTTTTTAAAATAACTCTAACAGAACAAGAAAGGAATTGAAAAGAAAAAAGTTCATTTGTTCTGACACTAACTACCAAAAACATTTATTTCTGAATATCCAAATTGAGTTGAACTTTTATATCATTTGCATATGTACTGGACAAGTTAAAATAGGGAGAACTTGATGAAATTATTGGGCATGTGCCTTTGCTTACTTCAGGAATTCAAGCTTAATCATTGTGACTAATTAAGATCTCAGTGCTTTTCATACACTGCATTTCTTCCTGCTGTCATTTGAAAATAAGCATTATCTCTATGACAGTAATCTCACCTGTAGTTTGGAAAGAAATGCAGGAACCTTGGTTTGTGCTGTAAAACCTTGTTGTCAACAAAGAAACAGGACATTGCCAGAGAGAAATTCATCTTAAGATGGGATGAATCTTAATGCGGGTTGAATTGCTTTCTGGAGGTGCCTGTCTGTCCTTATTTGACTGAAGAAGCAGAGACGCCTAGAGCAGTATTCAATTGCATGAACATAAGCATCTAGAGCACAATTATCTAGTGCAGTAGCACTACAGGTGTCCTATTTGCCCTGGTCTCTAACTCTTCCTTGAGAAGTGTATGCCATAAGTCCTATATTGTATCTGACAACCCTGTGAAGATATCCTGAATATCTAAAGACAGCTCAGATGGCACTAGAGGTCTGTATGTGTGCAATTGATTCAAAGATCTACTCAATACAGCTTTCCTGTTTAAATCAGGGGCTTGATGCATTTTCTTAAATGTAGAWTTGAATGTCCTCAGGCTGCAAAGGAATGTGAACTTAGTGTTCCTTCTTCTTTTGCATTCATTCCAATCTCTTACATGAACGACCGTATCCTTTCCCACCTCCTCAGGATCCCATGTTTAAAAAAAAAATCTGAACTGTTTAAAATATAGCTACATAAAGAACATGAAATTCTCAGGAATAGACTTTCTTTTTTTTTTTTCCTTTTAAGTGCAGAAATATCATAGGACAAAATAGCTTGTTCAAGAAACTGTACCAGAGACGACCTAACTTTTGGTGAAATCTAAAGTCAGGTCTCCAGAACAAAGACATGTTCAGCAATGGATGGTAAGGCGAAACTTTATTTGTATTCTTTCTGTTCTAAACTGAGTGCAAATGGATTACTTGCCTCATTATGCATAGAGAACAGTTCTGTTTTTTAATTAGCAATATATTTCCCCCTTCACTCACTCATTCAGTGAATAACTAGAAAAAACGAAGTTATTAGAACCAGGTTATTAATGAAGTATCCAGTGATTTCTCATAGTTCATCATAAAATAGCAATCATTTTTCCACTACTCAATTTTTTCAAGTAGTTCAAACATTGCTACTGTTACATAATTTTTCTTTAAGTAGGATGACCTGGCAGTTGTGTATACTCTCTGATGTATATCCTGATATAATAGACTCTGATACATACACTACAGAGCTATAGGAATCATCCCTCTCTTGACCTGGCTGGCTGCCTTTGAGATATAGCCCCTATGACTATGGCTATACTGTTGCATAAGCTGGGCCAGAGCCTGTCCCCTGGCCCTCAGTCCAATTGGCCTGTTTCACAGAACTAAATGATTCCAACTTTCCAAGAGACACTGGCCATGTACAGCCTGCCCTTGCYCAGCGTTAGCTCCTGTGTCTGGGCGTTGTATAGAGGAGAGCTACTTGGCCCCAGCCCAAGCCCACAGCTTGAATAGTATGGATATCGGACAGCATGGATATTTGAGTTCCTTGCGGCATCAGACCATGTGCCCCAAGCCCGGTATGCCAAGTCTACCACCAGCAGCAGCAGATGTTATCTGAAGAGGTGCACACACTCTTGGCCGTTTTCTGTAGTCTAAATCCCTCCCATTGTCCACTACCCGCAACTGTTTTACTAGTTTCTATTTCCATTTTTGAACAGCCTGCAGAACGTTGGTAGATATCTTCCTTTTTGGGCTGCTGCTTTCACTTTTTATGTTGTTTTGTTTTATTTTTACTAATTGCTTCATTTTTATGTAGTTCCCTGTCTTGAATATTTGTGAATATTGTATCTGTGTGCTAGGTTTACCTGGCCCACTCTTTCCCACAACAATGTTAAACCACATTGTAGTGTGGTGACTATTACAGAGCATCCCTCCCATTGAATCCTCTCAAATTATGTTCTGTGTCTCAAGACCAAATCCACAACAGCACCTTTTCTTGTGGACTCTGAAACAGGATGTTCTAGGAAGCCATAATTTACTGCATTTAGTAATTTAATTGTCCTGATGAGGCATTGATCCAGTCAATATGCAGGTAGTTTAAATCTCTATCACCACCTGCCCTAAAGATGCAGCTTCTCTAATCTCATTTGACACTTCTTGATCACTGTCATCACCCCACAGCACAACTGTTATATTAATTTTTTATTGTTGGAGTATGGGATTTCCACCCACAAGTATTATTGTATTTTCCCATAATATTTTTTACCTTCAAATCCTGTGCCTTTATTTCTTACTCTGTCATCCCTGGAAAGTTGGCAACACCATCTCGTATAAATTATCCTCTTTCCACAAGGTCTCTGAGATACTTAAATCAGGGTTGTCATTTTATGCCAAACACACTAGTTCTCCCATCTTATTTTTAGGCTTCTGTTATTGGTGTAGAAACACAAGTTTTGCCCTTGCACTGTCACTCAATATTGCATGTGCCAGTCAACCGGCACTGTAGGAGGTCTCATTTGCCTTCCCTATTTATTATAATTGTGCTGTGTATTTCCCTCTTGGCCCTTTCATAGACACATTGAACATTAATTACATCCCCCTCATCCCCATTTTACTAAAGTAAAAACAAATAAACAAAGTTAACCTTGAACTGTGCTTTTCTACTCAGCCTTTTCTATGTCAGATTTACAGAATTTGTACTTGGGTAGTAGATTGGAATTAAAGCCTTAAATCAGCTTGATAAAATGAATTTATTAATCAAATTAATGTACTCAGAAATATTTAGAGAGAAACTTTTCAAGCTTTACTTTGTGGAATTACCACCCTTTAAATGAGAGATTTCAGGTGGAGGGTATGTTTTTTCTTCCTGATGCTTTCCAAGAAAGTTCTTGAGGTTATTTTTTTTTATTTATTTATCTTGGAGATTGTTTTATACTCCAGAAAGTAGTTTCTACTCTGGCCCAATGTTTCAATTTAAAACAACAGAAATCCTGCTTTTGTTCATCTTCAACCAACTTTTGAGTGAAAAGGGAACAGCAAAAATGACTAAGATGTGGTTTCTGCCACTCCTGTTGAATGAAGACCTTTTCTGAAAATTAATTATATGGAAATCAGTGAGCCTGCTCCCTCAAATAATACAATTCAAACTGGATACATATATGTTTGTGATTTAATCTGAATATAGACAAGAGAAAGGGAAAATGGGAGCTGAAAGGAGCAATGTTAGGTAACAGCCACACAGTTCAGCGGCAGAGAATACAGTTCTTCAGCTAGAATCACATCTTGTAATTTTTTTTTTCTTTCTCCATCAAACCCTCCAGCACATTAACTGCACTGATCTCAGGACCTGTTAAAATTTTGAGTACTGATGTCTAACAACTGATATGATGGGAGATGAAACTGGACTATTTCATGTTCAAAGACCTGAGAGAATTGACATGGAAGAACATCAGCTCTTGTGCTCACACAAATAGTTACAATTTCTTTGTTTTCACTTAGCTGTTTTTCATACTGATAGGCATTTTGCCCTTGGGGTCCACTATTATGTGCAGAATGAGCAGTTTAGCTTTGCTTCCACTAGTATGAGAGACAGGAGGGTGACACTGTGCAGAAAAGCAAGGCAACACTGAAGTGGATATTCAAAACAAATCCAGTTTCAAAGGCCTATGCTGCTCAAATGGTAAAGCCAGTGTGTGTGCACCTACAAATATGTGTTTCATTGCAATATGAAGTAAAAGGCATTTTGAGTGCTCCCTGAATGACAATGAAGTATTGGAAAGCAATGACATTCTAATCATTGCTGCAAATGTCAGCACAAGGAGCCTGTGGGTTGTGGGTCCCCAGTGCACAAGTTAACAGCTTTACAGTAAAATCACCAGGGAGCAATTAAAGGGAAACTGTTACTAACCTTCATGCATCCTATTGCTGAAATGTCTAGAGAAAAAGGTCTAACTATAGCCCTAACCTTTCCCAATGGGCCATGAATGAGCTTCCAAATATGGCATGGAAAAAGAAATAAAATAACCATGTTAAGTTATTTTCACATGTTTAGGATATCTTATACAAGGCACCCAGCAATAYGTTTCGACAAGCTGTATCCGAGTACACTTACCTTTACGCAAACAATGAATATGCAGCAATGCTAACTATTGAGTTAGGAATAGATTCAAAATAAAAATAAAAATGGACTGAGGCAGGGGAACAGTGAGGACTCCCTCTTACTTTTGGCCAAGTGTGGCAATATCTTCATGCTGGTTTTCCTGCAGCCTAAGGTTTTTCCCTTCCAGAGGGACTCGTGCATCTGGATTTGTCAGCCCTGCAACACCAAGTGCAAACAGATTGGTGCAAGAGCAGACATAACAATGATATGAGTAATGACAAGAGACCATTACATGTTGATAACATGTAAGAGCTACTTCTAATTATCTTTCAGGGATGTCTCTTTCTCCTCCTTGGACTGCCTCTGGGATACCTCTGCAAGCCAGTGGAGTTTGTGGAGGGTGACAAGAGAGACAGCTTTCTAACTCACTGTTCAGGAGAGGTTAGGAGGAGAGAAGAGCAACTTCCATATGCGGACGAATTTCTGCAGGAAGGTTTAAACTCCAATCCTTCTCTATTATGAGACATCATGAGACAATGTGCAGTTAAGAGAGGAGAGAAAAAAAAAAAAGATGACTGTATCCTCTTGGGATCTCAAAGACTTTTACCTCAGGTGCTGGCACATTGGCTTGTTTTTGTGAAGCTGTGAGCTTATTCTTAAACAATATCGACAGGAAACAGCAGATGGCCAAATTGCTTGCAAATGCTTTTATACTACAGTTTATATTCACCAAGACACTTCCACACTGACATGAGCAATGTCATTTTCAAGTAATGTTTGGAATTAGTCCCTTGGGTCACCAATTTCCAGGCATTATCAGATGATAACTCTGAAACTGTGATTACTTAAGTATTTTTCAAATCCTGAAGTACTCTTAAAAGGATACAGTCTGCAGCCATGGGAGCCTTATTATAGTGTTGCTAGCCATACAGATATGATTATAGTTGTGTTTTAAGTCTCCATCATATACCCTTTGGTAGCATGGTTGATTGATAGCTGGATAATAAAAATTTGCTTTGGGATGAAGCATGTTTTAAAGATCTACATCATGTGGTTTATCATTTTCCTTTAAAAGGGAAAAGATACTTATTTTTAAAACCAAGCAGCTATATTTAAACTAAAGTAGATGGAAAAGTGAATTTCTTATTGATTGTTTACAAATATTTTTGTCTTTGTAAAATAAAAAATACATAATCTGACATTACACAAGTATTTAAATATATATAAGGGAATTATAAGTTCACTAACATTTAATTATCTCCAATTACTCCATAAAACTTGGCTGTAATTAATTCAACAGACTGTGTAGGTACATGCTGAATATTTTATTCACAAATCATGAACTCTTTTCACTCATCTTCCCCCCAGCTGTAAACTAAATCTAAATATTATCCTATTTGCCTTAAAATATGTAATTTCAATAAGGGCTGACTGTACGAGGTCACATGAAAAAACCCCCACACAATTAACAAGTATATACCTATTTGTAAAATCTTCTCTTAAACATTTTAAGTTAATAACATCATTAACTCTCCAGTTTTCCTGTATTTAGTAGTTTGGATTATTTTAAATTGGTGTTGTATTCAACTTCTATTCTGTATCTGATGGAAAAAATATGTTTACTTCTTTATTTTTTATATTTTATCAAAAACACACACAAAGCCCAAAGAACTACATTTTAAAGGGTTGTATGTTGATTGGTGTACTTGAAATCTCATCAAAAAACTTTTGGAAATTCCAATAGCTTCAATGAAAATAGAGTAACAATATTACTGAATCAAGGCCCAAATCAGAATGCCTTGAGTTAACCAAGAGAAAAAGATGTACCTAATGACAACAAGAAGTGCACATTAAATAAGCTGGCTGTAACCAGTAAGAATATGAATACTGATAACAGAATATACAATAGAGAACATAGGACACCAAAAAGTCAAAGTCCAAACATGGACAATGTCTATAAACCAAAAGCGAAACCACTATAAAAACCCTTAAAATGCATAAAATAACAAACAAACTACTAAAAGCCAGACAGAATGGCATTGCTGAAAGAGGTTTTAAAAATCATTCCTAACTTCCTGCTATAAAATTCTGATGTATTGCCAACAGCTATATAAAATAAACCAGTTATGATGTATTAAATAACATCTAGATATTAACTTGGAGTAGTTATTCATCACATCTTCTGTAAAAATGCCAATGTTGATACGTCTGAAAAGGTTCTAGATTTCACGTTAATAATGTACTTATGAGAGTTTATTGGAACAAGTCCAACTAAATAAATTTTTGTCATAATAACCCATTTTACCAAAGCCAAAACACTGTTTAGAGACATATCCTTTTCAACAACCGTTTCACTAAGAGACCTGTCTGAAGGTTTTGCTGTTTTATTTAGTATGGTTTTTTTTTCCTCCCTGTCCAGGGCTGTCTTAGCATTTCCTTCAAACTCCAGAAAACTGCAGCAGTATGGAAGTGTCATCCCCCAGCCAGTGTCTGGCTCCCATTTTCAAATCAATCTCTCTCAGGTTACAACCAGGTCCTTGCACTAATAATAAAAGTCCAGATCCAGAGCTCCTTGAAATTCCAAACATGAACTTGGGTAGTCTTTCTAGCAAGCCCTAACTGAATTTTAAATTAAAAAGAGTTTGAATATCACAAAATCAACAACATTTCTAAAACCGCAAGCATGGACCTCTTCAAGCTGACAGCTCAGACTAGGCATGCTCCTCTTTGACTGAGGACCAGCTAAGGAAAGCTGGTCTACTCTGCATCTCTCTTCAGCACCTCCAAGGAGCTGAAGCCCTTTACACATACATACTTTTTTTGACCACACCTTCAATGTTGGGAGTAGGAGTAAGAATGCCTCATCTATGCTTCATACCAAGGCTTCCTGTGCCAGCCTCTGTATCTGTGAAACAACACAAACAGACCATAACCTTTGGGGAAGGATCCAGCTAAACATCATTAAACTTAGAGGAAATTTCAGCATAACTCCCTCCTTATACAGAATGTCCTTGACTGTATTTATCTGTTCTGGAAATGAGCAGTACAGAAAATAATTCATTAAAAAGTGATAAACTGCATTATCCTTAAGCAGTTGATAAATGCCATGACTCCCAGCTGATTGTAGCATATCTATAATGGAGTGTGGGGGCGTGGGCTGTGAATATCTTCGTTATTCATTCTGAGGTTTATAAAATGCCTAGAGCCACAATAGTGAGGCTTTATATACAAAAATTAAAGGCATAAATTTCATGCACAGCCCACAGTAGGATGTGTTACGTAAAATGACTACCACTGCTGCTGCTGCTAGAAATTCATTGATAATCTAAGCAGGGGTGTAATGTAAGCTAGAAAGGGACCAATGTACTGAAAAGTAGAATCAAGCGTCTAAATTTTCTCTCAAAGGGAATTGCCTATGGTAGTACAGTTATGATAAGAGGAGGCAGCATTATGAGCTGAAACGCTGGGTTATAATCACAGCAGGATAAATGAGGGGTAACTAGAGCAGGGAACTTGGTTATTCTTTACACGGGAGGTCAACATTAGCTGTAATCCATCACCTGAAATGCAACCCCGTTTGCACAACAGCATTTTCTGCTGGACAAAGATAAACCAGAGAGACATGGAGGCCTCAGGCAGCAGTGAGTCAGGAAGGAAAAGGGGACGGGAGGAAGAGTATGAAACACTGCAAGGGACAAACAAGAAGATCCATAAAAAGAAAACTTTGTAAAGTGTGTGGGAGAAATGGGGCAGGAAGTGATGAGAAACTGAGTGACATCAAATTTAGAAGGGAAAAAGGTGGGAAATGGGTGATATAAACACACTGGTGGTGAGCAGACAAACTTGACTGAGTTCTCTCTGCCTTTCTCACAGTGGAAAATAAAAGTAAAGGAAGAAGAATACAGGAATGGAGAGACACTAAAATAAAAATCATAAAATTTCCTGTGGAAGCAATGCACAGGGTGGGAGAAATAGTACATCAAAAAGAATTTCCTCCTCCCTTGGACAGTGAAGGAACTCCATTATTTTCACACAAAACCTTTAGAGAATCATGGGTCTTCAAGGTATGTTAGGCTTTCAGCATAAATGTCTTTTTTCCTAGATGCCTCATGAACAGCACTCAGGCCATTCCATATGTGCGGATTTTATTTTTGCTTAAGTTTTAATTCTACAATATAATAACTTCAATCATCTAATAACTTTATTTGAGAAACCAAAGCCTGCTTATGGACAATGAACAAACACAGAGACATCAAATAAATCTGGGAAAGTCCTGAAAACTATTTGAATTACTTTAGTCAAAATTCAAAAGTTTTCAGTCCATTAAAGACAAGGGAAATAACTCTTACATGTTATTAATTTGGGAGATTCAACTTATATGAAGCCTTTACAAGACTATGCCTACCAAGATTCTCCACAATGCAAACTAAGCTATATAGTGCTGATGCTAATAAGTGAACAGAAACATAAGTTGCTGGCTTGGGCAGGAATTCTTGTCTTCGTAGGAATAATATGTCTGTTATAATATTCTTATCTACCTGTCATCTGACTTACAGGGAGAGCAATTGGCAGTACAAATGCAAAACAGAAAATGACATTTAAAACTAAAGAAATCACCTTCCTCTGTGGAAAACAAAAATAAGTTAGCAACTATCCAAACTTGAATGTCTTATAAAACATATTGTCCATGAACTGAGGAACTAATGAAACCTTATTTCCAACTGATCTGTTTCATACATTTCATGTATCACCTATTCCTCCTCATTGCGATACCACATCCTATGTAACACTTGTATTGCATTATTTCCAGATCCTTCTCATATCACCAGTCGAAATCCTCTGCTGTCTCCCATGTCCCCCAGAACTCCTTTTCCTGTTTCCTCCCATGTGCACTACCTATGTTTTTGCCTTCCAGCTAGACAAAAGATAACAGATACCAGAGCTAAACAGGAGCTATGTGTGTTCCGAGTGATCTAATGTATGCACACTGGCTGGCAACGGATTTCCTTAGATACCGTGGATAAGGGCTGATTCCACCCTGTCTTTCCCACAGCAAGGAATATTGAAAGAACATAGCTTCTTTCACATGGTTAACACAGGATTCAGTTTCATATGAAGACATCCAAATTTAGATATCCACAAGTAAAATCTAAGGGAACATTACATGTCACAGCTCCCATTTAAGTCAATAGGGATCTTGTCAGGTCAGTCAGCTGAGCCTAGAGAATGATTCAGCTGATTAACTCACATAAGGGGAAACTGAACTACTGCCTAGCCTAGAAGCATGGTTCTGTTATCAGGTGTCCACCACTATTGGAAATGTACTAGGTCACCATACGAGTTAGGCAGATTGGACATGGGACCTATGGGAGACTTCTGTTCTTCTGCAGTGGCAGCAAGAGGCCAGGCAAGATAAAGTTTCTATCAAATGGTTGCTAGACACATGTGCAGGCAACTGAATTGAGCTTAGGTCTCCACGGACTGTAACAGGAGTGTAGACACCTACTGTTTGTAGATACCTACTGTCTGAAGAGACCTAAATTTATGTACTTAATCTTAAACTGAATCCCTCCCTTAATGTCTTTGAAATTTTGTCAAGTTTGGTTGAAACTGGTGAAAGAGCTCAAACATTCCTCTGCAGAATGTCACATAAGCCAGCCTAAAACAGGAACAATGATTTGGTTTCCAGGGCCTGCAAACCAGTCTGCGTGGTCAAGCACTCAAATTCAGAAAATGTCAGAATTCGAGTTCCCTGTGTGACCTTAATCTGGCTCCCCAATGTGAACACATAATGATAATTTTTTTAATTACATAGTCACACACTGTTCCCCCCCCCCAAAGGACTGCTACCTTGTTCAGTGTGCAGAATAGACAGTGCTCATTTAATGAGCAGCAGTTCAGTATTTTGTTTTCTCCTCATTCTTCACCGCTTAGCTCCAGGCCTTATTTATTGCACACAATTATAACATGGTTCTGAAGATAGAATTATTAATTTACTCATGGGCTTTTCTGTGTAACTCATCTCTATCATGCATTCATTTTCACAGCACCTTTTTGAAGCCTTTCCTCCATTTGCAGCTGAGATGCTAAAGCTTGGAGAAATTAAAGTCCACAGGATCCATAGATTTGAACTGGCCAATTTGAGTCACTGAGAAAATTATTTTTTCAAGCACTTAACATTGCTTAGCACTTTATAAGCTCCACACATAGCCCCCGCCTTTGGCATCATTCTTACACAGAGTGCTCATCATTCCTGTAAATCAGATGTCAGGAGTTTGCTAGATACTTAGAAAAAATAATTAGTGAGCCTTCATAAAAAATTTGGCTTACGTGCCTTGATTAGCATTATAGACTTCTTGACAAACCTTCAATTCTCTGTCTATCTTCTTCCTCTGCCTRCTTATTTTTCATCCCAGAGTTCCCTTACAGAGTTCATCCAAGTTTCCCTCCTGACTTTCCATTCAAATTCAGTCTTCCATCCTGTACTTAGGCTTTTAAAGGAAACACACAGCCTCAGTAGTTACTAAAGACTTCTCAAAGTAACTGAGTAAAACTCAATTTTATCATGCTCAAGGTCTATAAAGGTCTGATTGGGCTACTCTTGCCATGATAGTGTCAGAACTGGGACCAAAAGCCAGGAAAAGTTCTGGGAAAACAGGATTATTTGTACTGCTGCTTGCATGTTAAAGTGGGGGAGGGTAATTCTTCCTCCCAGTCTGCAGCACTTCACCTCCAGGAGCTGCCATATGAATTTGGCAAAGGCAAAGAAGGCATCAGTGGCTGCCTTCCAGTATCAAGCTATCTGCTGCTCTAAGCAAATGTGTCTTTTGTCTATGCACAGAGACGGCTTTGAATAGCCCTGCCCATCCTGTCCTTACATCAGCTTTCCCATTTTTTATCTTTCCCCACCTCTCCTCACTTGCAGAAGGATTGCTCTTTTGCTGTCACCAAAGTAACCAAACACAAGTCCTGATTCTGTTTAGTGTAGTCTGCATCTAGCATTTGCCTCCCATGGCACTTCAAATCAGTGATATTTAAACGATGCTAAGAAATCAAGCACTTCTTGGTGTCACTCCCATGAAGCTGGTGTAAAAGGATATTGATTTTGCAATATGATACTGAAAACCCTCAGCATTTACCCTCCCTCCCAGCCAGGGCTATCTGCCCTACACCTGGAACAGCTGCCTTTCATTTAAAGCTCCTCCAGAAAGAACTGTCCAGAGCAGGTATTCCTTTGGCACTCTCCCTTTTTCAAGCTTTGGCAACATCGATTAAATATGGAGTTTAATAATACGTACATAGCAATGTTTCATAACAATGATAGCTTACTTAGGCCTCCTCCAAAAAATAAAAATGCCCTCCAAAAATACAAATCCTTCCAATCTTTTGTAGAGAAGCTTTATTTAGTGATGTTTACAACTTTTTGAGTCATGTGCAAGTTTTCTTCAAGCAAAAAAATAGTTTTCCTTTTAAAGAGATAGTGTTGACAGGATTAAAAGACATAGCACCTTAGCATAATAGTCAATGTTGAAATGCAGAAAATAATTTAAATATACAATATGAAATGAAATTATACAAAAAGGGAAAGTGAATAAGTTTCCATGACTCTCTGGTACCTAAAGTCTGATAGATAAAGACTCAAAAATAGCAAGAATTAAATTTCTCTTCTGTTGAAAGGAAATTACATACAATTACAAACAACAGTTTCACCCAGTGAGTATAAATAATGAATGTTAATTAATGAACATACTAAAAAATGGACAAAGGTAAAAGAAGACATCAGTTTTATTAAAGGCCATGAGAAACATTTAATTTAGATGTTAAAAAGCCTACGTATTCAACATAAAAAGTTCCACCACAAGAATCAAGCAATAGCTCTGGAAAAGTAGATAGATATTGACACAGGAGTTACTGAAATCATTTCATCCTACCAGTGTTAAACTATGTTTAGTCCTTTTGAGAATAGTTTTCTTGGGAGCTTTGGCTGGAAAAGAAGAAGAGCCTGTCTGAGTTAGTAAGTGGAAGATAATGTCTATGGTCTATCCACAAGGAAAAAAAAAGAAAGAAAATCAAACCTTTAAAATTTATTTTATAATGAAAAAGCACTGAGTTAACAACAAAAAAATGGAATTCAGTCCAATAGTCATTTAAATCAGTAGAAAAACTTCCACTGACTGCCACAGGCTTTGGGTCAGGCCTGTAGAGAAGGGGCTAAAGAGCTATAACACTCCAAAATAAAGGTCCCTTGGAACTGAATTGGAAGACAATTGAATTGCCCTTGGTGAAGAGAAGGACTTCCAAAAAGATTTCCCAGTTAGGTGTCCATCATTCATTTAAAGCATTGAGATTCCAAAAGCAAAGTATTTGCCCATTAGGAATTACAACCCCTTGGCACTGTGACGAAACCATGCAGCAACAATCTTACAAATCTGAACCACAATAGGACTGTTTTCTCACTCAACTGTGAAAAGAGTCAATATGATGCAAACTTCCTGTTCTGATTACACCAGCTCAGCCTTTTGTGGGATGCAAGGATTATATTCTAAATTGGTCTGCACCAACTTTTCACAAAGGCCAGAGCAGTCAATGAATTGTCCATTACAACTGTATAAGGAAGCTTAATGCCTTCTACAAATTGCTTTATGGAAGCTGAAAAACACTGACATTGAAACTGAATCATTTGACTGGCTACCAAGCATCCTCGCTATTGATAACAACAGACATGGTTACCTTTTCTATGCTTTATTTTCTCTGTTCTTTTAAAACATTTTGACCTTGACTGATCCTGCCCTGCTATTGGAAAAATGTACTCTAGTTTGATCATGAATTTCATAATGCAAGTTGTCAAGTAGCACTGAAGTCATTTGTTAATTTGCATAATGTTTTTACTGTGCTGGTGAAAGACGATAACTTAAGAGTGTATCTAAAAACACCACCCCTCTATCCAGCTGCAATAAAATGCATTAGCTTAGCATAGAAGGCAGGGAGCAGTTGGCCCTTCTGCTTGTTGTGGAACCTAATTATTGTTTTCGCTACTGATGATACACTAGAACAAAATTATTAAGGAGAGGCAGATTGGTTGGAATACATTGTGAGCTTGTCTGTTGTTTGCACCTTTAAAATTTTAAAGTGTCAAAAACATGTTGGGCAAAAAGACAATTCAAATCATTTTATTTCCCTATAAATACTGTGTTCTGGTAGGAAGTCCAGAGGAACCCAGAATGGATATAATGGTGTATAATAATAATAATATCCCATACCTCATATGACTTCTGTTGCCGTTGAAAGTATTCTACATCTCTAGGGTCTTCAAACTCTCTATTATGATCTCCTATCTTGTATGTCATATATCTGACTAAAATATTCCTTATGCCCTCTAACAAGACAAAAATGAACTCAAGCAGTTCTACTGTATTCTAACTAGAAAAGCACTAATTAGCCTAGCATGACCTGAGCCATGTCCTTGGTGGCAAAAGTGAGAATGAACTCTGACACTGACACTGACAGGGATTCTCCACGTGGCCTTGGATAATTCATTTTTCTTCCTCATGTTAACATGTTCATAATTTAAGAAAAATAGCATTTAATCAACTCTGTCTCCAGGATATGTTAATGCTTAACCAATCAGCTATAAAGCAAAATATTTTCCACAGCTTTTGGAAGTGCTCTCGTTATCCTGCAAATGAAGCACCTCTATCCTCATGATACTATGATTCCATATCCCTCTCAGGACTTGTTTTAATGGAAAAGACCTGGGACTCCAGTAGATTCAGTCATACTATCTGAATGTACCTGATCTTGTCTTGAAGTTAAGTACTCCAGGGTCTTCATAGCACTTGGATGAGAAACCACTTGGAAATCCCATAGGCACAAGTCAATGAGCCATGTTAAATTACAGAAACTGAATTAGTTCAAAGACTCTATTAGGTTCTGCCTTCATGACTGAGCTGTTGAAAACAAAATGAAGAAGGGCGGTTGGACAGCTATCATTTACGCCTTTAAAAAACATGTTAATATTTAACTCCCTCTCTGCCCTTTTCTATTTTCTTTTCCTGTTCTTTTCTCTCCACGGGTCCATTTGCTGGATTCTTCCAGCCTGTGAGAATCCTGCCCTTGCTTTCAGAAGGAGCAGGAGGGAATCACAAAAAAGCAATGTTTGTTTCTGCAGCAGATCAGGGAGGAAAGTGAGAAGGATCTCCTACTATCCTACTCTTTGGCCCAGTGAAATGCTCACAAGTCTAATTTTATCAAGCAAGTTTGATATTTTACAGGTCAAGCATGCTCATGGAGGGAGCCCCCAGAGGCAAAAAGAAGATGAATGATGCTTCCCTGTCTACATTTCCTTGCTTCACAGCAACTAACAAAGGAAGCATTAGTTTTCTTTAAGGGCATTGCTCCAAATCTCACTTCAATATCATGCTTAAATGTTCCAGTAAAACTTTTAGTCTTTCAGCGGTTCCCTCTCATGATACCATATTACTGATGAGCTTTGGCAGTGACAAATGACAAAGCATGCCTGTCTCTGAAGCCATCCTCGTTTGCATTCTTTCCAGCTCCTTATCTATCCCATTGGAATAAAAAATTAAAATTAAAAGATAACATTTCCAAGAGTAATGTTAGAGTAGCATAGACTGTAACAGTGTTAGCATGGCATTAAATGCAGTACAAAGTACTTTCTGATTCCTCTGGATACACAGGTATCTGGTTCAGACATGACAGAGATATTTTTTGATTAAAATCTATTCTCTTCCTCTGAAAAAAAGTATTATTAAGGCAAACAAAGGTTAATAGGAAAACACTGACAATGTTCCCCTTTCATTTTTGGCTCGGTTTGATTGTTTTAATGTTTTGAGAGAAATGTAAAAATTATAGCATTTCATATTAAAAACAAAGTGGAACACTGATCTAGTGAAACACTTAAGCATGTTTAAGTCAACCTCTATGCAGCAGAACATATGAAAGTTCTGAGTGGTTTGATTGATTTACCAGTTTGAGTCCTACTTTTGCTTTTAATATACCCATGCAAGATGCAAAGCAGTGGAAAATCAGCCCTTTTATGGCTTTGACTTAGAACCAGATATCAAAAGCCTGTCATTTTTTATTGTAGACATAATTACATGCAAAATACTAGCAATGATATTTTCACAGCAGTAATTGTACATTTAATTTTGAAAACATCTTTCAGATAATGAAGCATTTCCTATTTCACTTCATCCAAATATTTTCTTAAACTCAAAATATGGTTTTCTGAATAGGTCACACATGCCTAATTGTTTCCCTTAAGAAATCCTCTTCAGGTTCTTCTAGCTCTTTCTGTTGGTTTGACACCCTGCTAATGCGTACATGACCACTTCTATGCCTGTGTAAGTGAACAACATCCAGTCACAAGTACGAAACATGGCAGGGAAAAAATGTTTAGGAAAGATTAATTAAACCTCTGTCTAAACAAAGGGGAACTAAATGTGTATAAATTGTTTACCATTTGCTGAAGTTCACAGTGTCAGATAAAGAAAGTGAGAGTAGGAGGGAAGATGGGAGGGAATTCACATAAATTCTGGAAGCACATGATGGGTTTTGAGCAGGACCTCATAGACAAGGCCTGGGAACAGTTCAATAAGGAGTTTAAAATTAATACGTGTCAATGAGAATGCCAAAAAAGGATGGAAATATTCTCAAAGACAGGGTGTATGGATACTGCAGAAGCCTTGAAAAAATAAATAGCAGTATAAATACTAAGCCTAGGACCCTGGAGGAACTGTAACTGCAGTAATTAAGAAAAGAATCAGCTGGAACATGGATCTTTGCTAGTGAGAATTAAGAGAAAACAGAATGGTTCAAGGACATTATGTGAGAAAAAAACAGCAGCATTTAGCAACAGCAGTAGAGAACAGGAAGTAAAAAAGAAAGGGGGCATGAATATGAAGAGACAAGAATGGAAAGTTCATAAGTGAGTTCTGAAAAGCAAGGGTGAATGCAGGTAACTAGATATGGAGTAGGTGGAGTGTCAGGAAAGCATTCTTAGGCAGAGTTGGATCTATGTGATTTTGCTAGGTATAGACCAGAAAGAGTTTTAAGGAACAGTAATAAAACAAAGGAAGGGAGAAAGTGGAATTCCTAGCAGCAGCTGAGTTGTAACAAAAAAAGAACACAGATATCAGAATGTCCGAAACTGCTCTTTCCTCCAGACAAGAAACAACTATTGGTGAGAGTGGATGTTGGCAAAGGAAGAGGGTGAAGAAGATGAATTTCAGGTTGGCCAGGAAACATAAGTGGTGACTTTGCCAAGGACAGATCAGGGAAGCTGCAGGCCAGATGCTAACAATAAGCAGCAAGAAAAGAGACAAAGGAAGCAACGACTGCAAATTGTAACAGTGAGCTACTTTTCTTTCAGAGAGGTCATTTTAGCAAGAAGTAGTCTACTCATTTTCTTAGATGTGGTTATCTAGATTCAAGAATCCTTACACTTTTTGCAAAGATTTGTTTAAGCAGAAAATCCCCTAAAAGGGTCATTTTTTAGTTTCTATCAACAAGTATATATGTGAGAGAATAGAAAAAAGCTAAATGTTTTATGTGTTCCATAGCACATCTATTATTTATGCTGAACAACAAACCCCATGTATGGATGTGAAACCATCAAGGAAGAATATTTTATTTCAAATATTTTCAAAAGAATGTAACTTAAGGGACGTGGAAATGCATTATGCGTGGAAATATGTAGACAAAAAAGAAAACAATAAATCACCTTATTGACAGTAAGCTATATTAAACTGTTGAAAAGTCTTCTAGAGAAAGTCCAGAAGCCCCATCCCTTGAGGTTTTTAAAATTAGACTGGATAAAACAGCAGAAAAATACAGTGTGGGATATAATCCTGCTATGCTAGTAAGATAACCTAATTGATCTCTTCCAGATAAAATTTTTACAATTCAAAATCCATGGCTTGGGTGTTTTGCTGCCTCAGCTCACTGTGGGAATGGAATGATTGTGGGTCTGAAAGAGTGGTCAGCAGGAAAACAGAAAAAGAGTTAATGAAAGCAGAAAAAAATGCCTCCCACTAGAGAGCTATCTGGCAGTGCTAACAAATATCTCAGCAAGTCTGATTTCCCACGAGGCCACCTCTAATAGCTAGACCCAAGCAGCCAAACCAGAATGGATGGCAATAATAATTAGATTCTGATGAGTGAAGGGCCCACAGGAGGGCCAACTTTTCTGGAGGAGTTAATGAAAGGAGAAGGAAATACTCAAATTTTCCAAAAGATTTACAAGGGAATTTTATTACAGAATAGTACTTTAAGTGGTTAGATCTTCCCTACTAACCCAGAGACAGGTATTCAGGTAGGGAAAGGGTGAGAGAGAGAGAAAGAAAATGCCTTGCACCTTAACAAAATTGATCACAGTTGAGGAGTGTTAATATGTGTTCACTTCCAGTGCATTAAGATTCAGAGTGACCCAGAGCTGTTATTCAAAGTCAGTATCAGACCATTTAATTTTCTGCTTCAGCTCCTTTCCTGTTCCTCTCTCCAACCTAAGCGTTATGGCCATTCACCATCTTCTCTTCTGCTGTTCTTTCTCCTCCTTTGCTGGTCCTTGCGCTTTCAATGGTGTTTTATGAGACTAAAGTCCCCAAGTGCAGTATCCACCTTCCCGAACCAATCTGAACTTGGAGCAAGTGCTAATAGCTCAATAAGCGTTTTATGACCTATCTCCATAAACAAAACTTGCACCACTGATGTGAGTATATTCACTGCTCAGAATCAATGAACACTGAAGAAGATTAATATTTGTGCTGCTTGTCTGGTGTTGCTTTCTTTCAGGACTGATTCTCCAAATTAAGTTTTAGATGAACACCTAGCACCCATTTCAGGAGAGTAAAAAATGTCAACACAGCAGTAAGTTATCTTCCAGAGACTGCATTTGAGCTGGTAGGATGCTCATCCACTAAAGTGAAATGATTCATTTATTTAGAAACACATCTCTTCCGTCCATAAAGTTTCTTTCTCTACTTCTTCATATCACTAAGATTTTCTTTAACAATCACAGAAGTGCTGCATTTCATTCATACATACCTTGCAAGCTACCTCTCCCATATTTCAGTTCCTGAATGTGTGTTTGTCTTCAGGCTCTGCCTGTATCTCCACAGGTATGGGTGTCATACTAATCAGTAGTATGCCAATAACACACTAGTGAGCCAATAACAACAATCAGCTAATCCCTCCGTTGTCCCAGGGAAAGTGTTCTTTTCTCCAAAAAGCAGAAGTCATAAATTTGAACACTGAAGCTAATTCAGAGTATTAAAAGAAAAAAAAAGGATAAAACTGCTGTTGCAATGTGAGGAAGTAATTCTGAATGAAAATGTTGCCTTCATCTACTGAATACCCAAGAATTTATCAAGCAGAGGTTAATTGTGCAAACTGTGACCACTGTTCTACATATGAGTTTAGTGCCTGGATGGATGGTAAATTAGTTGAATGCATGGTGGCTGCAATAACACCTTTACAGCTCTGGAAAACAAAGCTCCACACAAATACTTAGTGTGGCATTTCTGCTTGTTAGTAATGGAAGATTGTTCATGTAACAGGAACTAAGTGTCGCAAAGTGTTAGCATGCTGACTCTGAGCGTTAAACCAAATTGCAACATTTGTCACAAATTCACACAACCAGGGCTTGAACAAATTTTTGCAGCCTCTGAGCAGCACTTACTTTAAAACCTGTTATACCGCTGACCCCACTTCTGCCTGTTCATGCTATTCCCTTCTTCCACAGTATCCCAAGGCTGTGGTAGACCCAGCTACTCAAGTCTGAAGAACCCAGCCTCCTGATAGGTGATCTGGCTACCAACTCTACATGTCATAACCCCACTGTAGAGGTTACTAAATCAACTCGTACCTCCCCTTATGAAAACTGAGCTAACCCACGACCCTGCTTTCTTGTGGGTTAGTTCTGAACTCCTTCCTCCAGTCCCCAAAGTAACTCTTCTCCTGTGTTTTAAAGCTAGAAATTTCTCTCCCTTCCTTCCAGGAACTTTGCTGCTCCTCTTTCTCGAATAAATAATTTGATGCAGCCTTCCAGCTCATATTGTAGCTCATATACTAAGTCAATCCCTGCTCTGACCGGTCCATGAATAAGATGGGTTTGTTTGTTTTTTTGTTCCGGTGTTTTTAATGCTGAACCCTGTTCAAAAGCTTCTTTGCTGCTTAGAATCCAGCAACACGGCTTAAAAATCTGATTTTACTCGCAAGTTATTTTACTTAGACACAAAAAAGTGAGTTAACAAAATGTCAGGCATCATTCACACCCGTAGGGTAAAATACTGTTTATAGTCTTATACAACCTCATACTAAAAGCCATATAATTTATGATGCATTTACAATGTTGTAAAGGCCATATTTGTTCTTCGTATGTCATAATTCTCATTTCTTGGCTTCCAGGGCTGTGAAGGGATTTATTGTGTCATCTCAAGTGTAGTTTCGTAGAATGAATAGTTCAGTCCACTAGACACACCATTCACCACATCTGCCCCGTGTGGGGCTGCTACACAGACTGTAATATGACATTGTGAGCTATAGGATACTACAACAGGTTGGTATGTCTATATGGTGAAAGTGATGCTGATGTCTTTTACTATAGCTTTATGCTCAGCAATAAACAAATTGTGGCAGATCTGGGACTGGCCAGACCTAGATCAACAGAAACACAGAAAGGAAGCACAGGAAAGCCCTATTATCAAGCCCATTTTCCTGGCAGTGCAGAATGGTTCACAAGGTCGTGTTTTGACCACATTATTTCCAGCCCAGATGGTTTTCGTATGGTTAGGTGTTTGTGTTTTCCCATCAATACTTCAGAACTTTCTCCCCTAAGATCTTTATGTTCATACTAAATACCAACCTTTTTAATGGAATAGTACTATTTCAAAGCTCTTAACAAGGTTGCTCATGAATAAAAACAAGACTTGGGAAATATTCTTGAGAAGAATTCATTCTGTCATTCCACCAATGCCTGAAGTAGGACACAAACAAAGACTTGAAATGACAGAAATGTTTAAAATAGTTCTGATAATAATAATATTTTTTCACATATAATTTATATTATGATAGGGTAGAATTTATGCCACCTCAGTGTAGGCATCTAAAAGTTAAGGGTGGAATTCAGCTGCAAAAGAATGGACAGCTGAATGTCCTATAATATCCTTCCTGATCCCCAGCTGTGCATGTTTCATGTATCCTAGGGCATCTAAAATGTCAGTAGTCACCTGCATTTATGCAGCTAAGTCCTACCTCTTGGTCTGCAGCCTAAGAAAGTCTTCTAGATTCCCTTTTTCATGCGTGATGAAAGATAAAAGTGTCCAAAGCATAATTCATCCAATTGSTCTTAGACACCTATAAGATGTGCTGTCCTCTGGAGGTGCTTATCAGTTCATGTATCAGAAGGATTTTCTGCAACAGAGTAGACTAGATAGCAGTCTAAAGACAGCTATGGTGAAACTCAGTCAGAGATTAAGACACCTCATACTCATTTCTGCATGGCTATACACTGGGGAGAAAGAGTGAGGAATTGTCTTTACCTAGATTGTTCTGGTAGAAGAATCCATTGCAGCCACATTGCATTCACAACTGAATGGAGGAAACTGCCAGAAAAAAAGACTGTGCTTTTCCAAAGAACAGTCTGCTCAAATCATGTAGGAATAGACTAAAGGTGTAGCTTAATGTTCGCTCTTTCTCATATACACAGACCAGTGAGCACACTATTCTCTTCAGAAAGGAACTACAGAATTCCCCTCAGAAAATTCAGTAAAGTCTGAGGGGAATTTTGTCTCTCTGATTCAGATATTTCCTAAACAGTCATTTATCCCAAAATGATGTCACTTTGAACCCTTGCCAAATTAAGGTTTGTGACTACCTACATAGCTTAGCCACTTCTTTCAATGAGTATTAGAATTCAGTGGCCCTTATCTTAAACAGCTGCAATACCAAAAGGAGGCAATATTAAGTGTGAGAAATTTGACTCTCAGATATTTGGTCCTCAACTGGAAGGAAGGCACAAATCAAATAGCAGCAAACTTCACTCTTGACATGTCCACAGAGTGTTACATGACAAGACCAGAACATTAGGACTACTGGAATTTTCACTTTAATGACACATAAAATGTTCTAGTTTCTCCTCTACAAGGCAACTGGGAGAAGACTTTACAGGTGGTGATGATCTATAAATGCATACTGTATTAGAGATATCACAATTAATTCAAAAAATGTTTTTTATGAAGTGTTTTCTGAAGCAACTCCTAAATTAAATGGGCCCCAGAAGTGCAGTAGAGTTAGCAATGTCATTTATAACAGAAAGGAGGAATGTAAATCTTGTAGCAGTTTACAGATGTTTTTATTTAATATCTCTAATCCAAAAGATCTGACAAGATGAGGCCACCTCAGAGTTCTTCGATGGCAGGGCCCCTAGGGCTTCTTCACTTTGCAACAAGTAGCAAATCCTTATTAATCCCTTTAGCATTTGTTGTAATGACATTAATCATGATGAACTCTTCCAGTATTAATGTGGATGTCATATGTAATTCCAAAAGAATCCCACTGCAATTTGAACAGAGCAAACCTCATCTAATTGGAGTAGGAATCATAAAAAAACCTCAGTGTTTCACTTTTACTGGAAAAACTAATCACAGTTCCTTCTTTTTAAAGCCTAGTGGACTTAAATTAATCTGTTAGCCCTTGGAATAGCATTGATTATATTCAGTTTATTTGTAGAAGTCACATTTATGTGGGTCATATTTTGCCAGGCAATTCAGCATCTGTTAAAGGATTTAAAGAAATAAAATGTCTGAGCAGTTAATCATTGACTTGAACTTGTATTTACATACCAGATTTTATGTCATTATGCATTATGTTTAGTCCATGTGTAATCTGCTAGATGAATTTTCAGAAACAATGCCACAAAGCCTATTTACACTGCTGTATATCTGCATAGGGCTAGTTCAAGTCTATTTTTGAGGAGAACTCTGCAGAACCTTAGGGCTAACTCCTGTTTTCTGCTGTGCCTTTTTTTTTTTTTTTTTTTGGTAAAACATGGTAAAGAACCCTTTTCATATATTTCTTATATGCAAGTAGTATATATATCTCTCAGGTACCCATAGCAAAGCATTCAAAAATGCAATTCAGCTACTTTAAATTAAATACATGACAGAACCAAATCCCAGTAGGGTAGTGAGTAATCATACTATACATAGTTCCACTAGAGCGCTACCTACTAGCAAGAGGTTGAATCTACACCCTACCTGGTTGGGCCAAGCATTTGATTAGCATTTGGGCCATCAATGGCAAGAGGTGGGAGAAACAGATAATTCCTCACTTTTTTTTCTGCTTAGTAAAGAGCCAGCTGCTTTGCTGAGAAAAGAATGCCATTACAGTCAAAGAAGAGGAATCTTGCTCTACTAAAGAGGGTTTCTTTGGTGAGGAAAGAACCAATGAAATCTGTTCTTCCCCAGCCTAACACTCAGGGCAGAAAATGGTTTTATGGCTTTTTATCTTGAACTACTAACTTCAAATCAAAGCTTTTCTATTTGCTTCAGTAAATACAGACCAGATCAGAAATTGGGAACAGAAAGACTGCAGTAGACACAGAACTTTCTTGCAAGACAAAATTACTAAAATGTATCTTTTTCTATAACACAGGAGCATATATTTTTCTATTTGAAAATAACAGTGAATCCTGAATATTTTAGCAGGAATTTTATACTAATAAAGTTACCTTTATATTACTATAACAAGAAAAGAAAGTTAGGCTACCAATTAGGACTTTAAACCTGGAACATACTGGTTCAATGGGTTTTCCAGTCTACTACAAACTTTCTTTGTAATCTTGGACAAGCAATTATAACTACATGCTTGGAGGTATTTCATGCATTAGACTGAATTAGATTAGATTTCATTGGATTAGATTTCACTAGATTAGATTTCACTCATGTACTAGACTCAGTGCACTGAGCAGTTCAGACCATCTGGAGAATGAGTTACAGTTTGATTCCCAAGTTTGCATAAAAGTAAAAAATGTAAAATAATGCTTACGACATAGGATTAAGACACTTGAGGGGAGGTCAGAAATTCTTCACTGAAATAACCACCAACTTTGGAATAGTAGATCTACCAGCACCCTCAAATTTCAAGGTAACCAGACTAAAACTGTGAATTTTACAATTGTTAGAAGAATTGGCATTTAAAGAAAAGATAGTTCTTAGCAATAACATGGCAGAGCTGACACTCCACTATAATAAATCAGGGGAATAAATGCTAGAGAAGAAGGAAAACTATTCAAGATAAAAGACAATCCTTGCACAAGAATAAATAGATATAAACACATCATGAATTAATATAGGATGAAATCTCAAAAGAAGATTTCTAACCATCAGAGCAGTAATATTCTGCAACTGCATTCCAGCAGAAATAAAGGGACAGAAAATATGCTAAGCTGTAGGATAAATCTGACAAATTTATGAATGAGATTATATGACACAATTTCTGAAATACAAGGGACTGCACTGAAAGGCCATGAAAGTTTCTTTTCAGTCTAAACTTGAAGTTCATATAAATTCTGACTTTAGATAAAATATTTCAGAATATATAGACCCTTCTCCTAGCTACATTTGAGTGCTCAGCAGCTTTAATGGTGTGACTGACCTCACCTAACTATGAAAATTCAGAAGTTAGACAGCTAATCTGAACTAATCCCTTAGCCTCCTGATACAAAGAAAAGAAGTATATTTGGACAGCAATTCATACCATTCTAAGAGAGGTATGGAAAATAAGAAGGACAAGTCACCCACTGGAGGTGTTTACCACCCACTGGAGGGTATCACGCAGGGAGTACCTTGGCGCAGACTTCCTAGTCTCTGGGAACTCTGTTGAAACCCCTTCTGCCTACTATGTGCACCCATGACAATTTCTTGCTCCAAGCTTTAGCCCGCCTTTGCCTCTTTGCCTCTGTCACATTCTCTTCATTTACCTAGTCTTCACATTTTATCCTTCTTTGCTCCTTCTGCATATCAAACACCAAGCTTTCTTCTTCAGGTTCACTACTGAAATACCCTTCTTTCCTGAATTTCCTGAAGATCCTCCCTCTTATCTCTTCTTTGCCCTCAGTAATACCTTATTCTGAGAAAAATGATACATTTTACCTATACCATGAGAAAGGCTAAGTGATTTGATGCTGAATTTTTTTAAAAATATGCAGCCTGAGTCCAATACCGAGTATAGAAAGCTCCAGACCAAACACAAGCTATAGGCAAATGATCGTGTCAGGAAATATTGGAGGATGGTCCTTCAAATACCGTCTATATAATATAGCCTTTCCAGGATTTTGATTTTTTAAGAAAAATTTCAGAGAAGCTACTACCCTTTCAGTTTGTTCCTGATTTATTAGAAACCATTTTCTCCAGTGCCCTTTTTCACTAGTTGGGCAGTGTGATACAGAGGTGATCAGGAGTGCTGGCAGGTAGAAATTAGGGCTGTTAATCCCATGCCGTCACTGACAATCTGTGTTACTTGGGAGTGTCATCTTGGTGCTCGCATCAATTTTCAGGTGCCCATGCTCAGTGCCTATGCCCTGATTTTCAGAGGTTTTGAGCTCCCACAGTTCCTTCTGACTTCTCATTACTAACAGCGATAGTAGTCCCCATTTCACAGGTGTAGTATGAGTCACTTCACAATTGTTAGATGAAAAGCTCTTTGGAGCCTACTTCTCCTTTGCACTAAGATTCTTTACACTGCTGGGAAAGTATGAGGGAGATTTAATGTGGGAATAAATGACATTTTTACTTACCTGCAAATCTTTTTTTCATTATCAGCATCTTGGATAAATAAGAAACATTTGTACACATAGAATAATGTTCCTTTTTATTAGTACACAGTGTCCTTTGGATGACTGCATGATTCCTATTGAATACCCTTTCATAGTTCATGTATTGCACTTAGAAAAAGCCTGTGATAACCATGGATCATAGGCACAATGACATCTTCAACAGAATTTTTAAAGAAGCCAGATTCCTCAGGATGATTCTTTCTTCTTTGCTTTCTCACCATAAAGCAGACACAATTTTTTTTTGCTATTATGAATGAAAAGATAATTTCATAAGCCAATTTTGGGGCCTTGCTGATAAGTGGCCTCCCCTAGCTATGTGATTTTCTGTGTGGAAGTAGAAAAGTGATCTGACAAAGACACAGAAAGAAAGGCTGCATCTTTTCTTTTCCATAAATGTCTAACTATCTTTTACAAAAGAGGGGAAAAACACGATAACTTATCCTGTTTCCTCAGTGCAATGGGAAACACTCTAAACTATTCCTGCTAAGTTGCAAACAGAAAGGTTGTTAGTCTTTCGAGAGAGAGGAAGTATACAATGTATAGGATGGATTCAGAATTAAATCTTCCTTGGCATATATCTAGCTTCACTGAAGTGAAGATATAAAAGGGTCTGGTTAGCGAATACTGAAGCCCACTCCTCAGAGCTGTATTATTATACAGTTCCTTGAAGCTATGCTGGTTCTCACAGTGGAATGGCAGATGTAGTATACCATCCCTACTAAAACAAACACCCCAAATTTAAAAAAAAAAAAAAGGAAGAAGAAGGATAAGGTGAAAATGGGTGTGGCTCCATTAGCCACTTAATGCACATGAGGGTTCCTCTTGCTGCAAACCTGCCTTTCATCTACCCTTACTATCCTGCTGTAAAAACTCACACGTTGCTGATATACTCAAAGTGATTTCCCTCCTGATGGAATGATGGATATACAACTTGGATATACAGTCACAGGACTATAACAAACTGCAACAAACATCTCTGGTCCTTTTCTCTTTATACTATAACAGTTGGCAATGTAGATGTAGCCAAAGTAGCGAAAAATAGTTACCTGCGTTGAATAGCATGTTTTTGTTCTGTGTTGAGTTTAAGGTTAAGGTAGCACTATTAAGATTAGAAACAGGGGAAGAGAAAAGATTTTAATACAGGGCAAAAGAGACAGTGATTTCTTAGTAAGCTAAGAGCTCTCGTAGAGTTTACCTTCTGGTATCACAGCTTCAGTAGAACATGATATAACAACAAAAAGAGACCTTTGTTCCACACCCTACAGTAATAGCCCTGTTATTTAAGAGCTCTAAAGGGGCTCCATTTCTTTCACACTACCTCCCAGCCAACACAGTCACAGTTCCTGATTAGGCTTGCACTGGAGCCAGCAGCAAAATCAGAGAAGAACTGATTTTTATAACAAAAATAGGTTATTTGCTTGCATGAGTATAACTACTTTCTTAAATACAGTTACTCAAACGTTAGGAGTCATTACCATTTAATTCATACATCTGAAAAACAAGACAATTAGATTAACCTTTTTTTCTTCCTCACTAGTCCACGGAAATGACAGGGGTACTTCCAGAAGGTGATTTATCTAACTGTGATAAGATGGTTGGGATAAATTACTTCCTAGAAATTTCCAGCCTAGATGACTATATAATACTGCTTTTTACATTTGATGGTAAACTTAACCAAGGTGCAATTCATACAATATAGACAGAAAGGTATTTTTGGAAGTGTCCAAAGACAAAGTTCTCTTTCTATACATGTACATATGCATACTATAGTCCAAGGAAAGAAAGATTCAATGAACTAACTTCAGAACAGTTTGGCATATTTTCTTAAAATCTTTCAGAAATACTTACTCTTCTTTGCTGTATAAGTAAACATCCATTTTCAGGCCCAACCAAGGTTCTGTATCAAAGCTATTGGTGGCAAAGATAGGCATTTGTGAGTGAAATTTGTTGTAACCTAATGAACACTGTGAGACTGCAGGTTTACAAATCCTTTGATTAGAAGGAAAGAAACGAGAAGAAAAAAATAACCTACCTCCTCACTCCATGAAAGAGAAAAGATATGAACGATTAAAACTGACAAGTAGAAAATCTTTAAATACCACAAAGATTTCTAACACAGTTTTCTTACATAGATTATAGAGTGACAGATATAAATGGAAATTGAAGAACAACAAATCAGAATGAACCATTTTTCATGCAGGAACTGCATGAAGGAAGATTGCTGCTGCAAACATACTGACTTGACTGAAGAAACAGATTCCATTCTAAGTCAGCAACAGTGATAGGTTTGTATGATTTTGGTACGGTGCATACTTAAAGAACAGGATGAGCATCTACATGAAAAAGATACTCTCTCAAAAAGTTTAGTATCTAGAAAAAAAATCTAGGAACTTCATCATCTTCCAAGAGTTTAGAACATTTTTTTTAAATAATGCTGTTTGCAAGTTCTTATTCTTTACAGAAACCTTACAGATTCTTTTTCTGAATCTAAGCTTGCAGAGAGTTATTTGCCACTCTGCTGATTACAGAGTTCAACAGGCAAAAATAGAAAAAAAATTATAAATACATCAAAAAGAACTTTTATACAACAGCAGCTGCTCATAAATGCTTTGCCAGTGTTATTCATTATAAATATGGCTGTATGCTATTCTGCTATTTCATATTTAACAGTGCCACAGAAACAGTCATGGGAACTCAGAAACATAATGCATCAGAGTTGGAGTTCCCTAAGAAGCTGCAATCTTATAATAAGAGCTTTTAAGATTCTACTAGGACTTGAGAAAATCTGCTTTATAATCATTTCTATCATGTCCCTCAAAGCCAGATCTAAGAACATACATTGTACTTTTTTTCACTGAATCAGTATGTTATTTGCCTCTACTGATGATAGGCGATAGTCTAACTCAAGATAGTTTCAAAGTACTGGACCATGTCCTGTAGGCAGTACCTTAATCTTGTCACCTTACCAGTTTCATTCTTTTAAAATAAAACAATATAAAGGAACAGAATGATCTATCAGTAACTTTAATGTTTATGAAATATACAAGATGGATACAACAATGTATTGGTAAGAGCAAAATCCTTATTTTCTGTTTGCTACAGTTGTTACATGCCTTCTTACAGGGAAAATCTTTTAAAAAGACATTTCTGTACATTCTTTATACAAAATTACAGAAAGCTGTTACTGATCCTCTCCCGTGCAATGCACACCTAAAGCAGAAGGTCTTCATACTGTATGTTACAATTCACAAAGCAATTTATTTTGCATATGAAATGYCATGTGCAATGATCCAAACACTGTGCTTCTAATTAGTTCATTTTTTATCATGATTGTAGCAAAATCAGGTGAAGAGGAAAGGAAGGAGAAGGGAATATTCACATTGTCAGTTTTARGCATGTATTTAAATGCAATTAGAAGCACAGAAAATTAGGAACCTACATTCTGTAAATGGTGCAGAGTGATAGGGTGCCTGAAGTTAGACAGTGTTTGACAGTTAGACAGACATATTCATGCTCCATAGATTCTCAATGTCGTTTGCAATCCTGTAAGGTTCCTGTAAGGAACAATTGTTCACAAATTTGTGAAATATTAAATGGAAGTGATTATACAGCCTCAGTTTGTATATTACTTTTGGTGAAACATCAAGGCTACATTTCAACTGTGTTGTGCTTCCACAAACACTGAAAAAAAAATACTTAGTAATTTTCTTTAAGAATGCTTAGACCTGTTTGATCAAGACAGACAGCGTAATGGGTGAATGAGTTTTAATTTGTACTCTCCTAGCATCCCGGGTGCTTGATTCACATTGTCATATGGAACTACTTGGTATTCTGTATGAAACACAATTTCTTGCCTCTGTTTTTTTCCACACAACCAGCCACTGGGAAATTATTGTCAGAGTCCTAAAATGATTTCTTAATGATGGCTTATTAGGCAAATGAAATTTCTTCCTTGGTCTCTCTCTCCTTCTCTCTCTCTTTTGAGGATGGATGAATCCTCATTCTTTTGTATCATCAGCTGTGCATGCAATAATGTGGTGAGTATATATTGCGTAGATTAATTTCTCCCTCTCTCAGGAGCAGTAGTGATCATTTAGTAGAGAACAACTGAGTTTATTTCAGGAATGGCAAGGGGTAGCATAAGGGCTTCTTATGCAGAATACGCTAGTGAGGAAACAAGAGTTTGACAGCAGGTGGAAGAAAGATCTGGTTGCATGAATGAGAGGTGGAGAAGAGGTTTAAATAAAATGAAGGAATGCAAAGGAAAAAAGATATGAGAGAGAATGGAAATAAAGCAGTATCAGGCCAGAAATGAAGAGCATGAAGATTGTTGAAGAAATGAACTCCAGGAAATAGTTCTAAGATGACACTGAGCATTTTTTTTTCTTTCTTCTTTAATGTCAAGAGACACAAACTGTTTAATGATTAAAATGTGATTGTCTTACATGTTGAATTATTTCCCAAGCAAGGGTTTCTTTAAAATGCAAACATCTCACACTATTCTTCAAGCTGTTGTACTTACAGTATTTAGTAGGTCCTTTCTTCACTGAGGATAAGCCAGAGTTAAGAAACTATGCTTAAATAAAAGCCCAGATTGAAGAAAATGTTCTACATAATTCAGCTGACCTACCCACACAGATCAGTATATTGGATACGTTAATTTCATACCCTAATGGGAGTTTCAAATTTTCTTAGGCTTTGAAAATCTCATCAAGCTTCTCATTAGGTCTTTAAGTACTTAAATATTCCAGAAAATGACCACTACTTTCCCTTTGCCAACTGTGTACTGCCTAATTTTTTCTTCTTTTAGTGTAGCTGTTGCTCAGGCAATTCTTTCTGAACTAGAGTGAGACCACCAATGCACATCTCAGACAACAAGTCCCTACACAGCCCCCAGACAGTGACCCATTCCATTTATCAGTGGATGACACAATGACTTGACGATAAAGCAGTCCTGTTCCATTATGATATTCCATTTTTCAAGACCTAAAGAACTGTCTTAACTCTAAATCCCTTACACCAGAACTTTAGCTGACATAAGCTGGTTCAGGACACAGTGGAGACGCACTGATTTCTGCTACCTCAGGACCCCAGGCAGATGACTTCTGGGTGTTTAAAACCCCACAATGGTATTACTATAATCAAGCCTTTCTTTGAATCATTAGTAAAGTTCAATGTATTGTTTAAGGTTAAAATAACTCTATTTCAGGAGTTATTAAAGCATATATGCAAAGTCCATTTGTATTAGACTAATATATCCAATATATCTTAATGATAGACACACACGCACTTATACTTCTCTTCTGAAAATAATATCTGAAAATAGCACAGGTATAGCTCTCCTGAAAATAATATATATATATATGGTAAATATTTTATCGTTGTTTGGATGAATTATTTAGAAAACTGATCCATTGCATAAAACTGCCCTTATTCCTAATGATAGGACTTGGTAAACTGCTTCAAGATGAAATAAACAGAGACAATAAGTCGAAACAAAATGCTTGTGTGCCCTTTCTCTGTGTGTTGTCAGATTCATACTAGGTGAAGAGTGTTTTAAATAGTGTGCCTTAAGCACTGGCATATAAACTAGCATGAAAGATTACTGTCCGAAAGGCATATTCATCTATTAATTTTCCTGGTAGTATTTGTCACTTTATTCACTTGGGTAGCAAATATGTCACCCAGATTTTCATGGGGAATTAGAGCATTGTTCAACCTGACAATAACTAGAATATTTTTTGCAACTCTGACAGGTATCAGATATTTCTGTGTCTATACATCCTTAGTCATAATTCCCTGAGCAAGTATCTTGGAAATAATCCCTTGGTAACAACTATATCAAAACTTCTTGTTGCCTGACGGACAAACAGTTCTACACAGTGAGAGTTACACACCTCTCTACTATCCCTGTTATGTTATGATAGCATTGTAACAAATTGCTGCAGTAAATTGTTATAATAACTTGTCATAGCACAGAGCACTCTACAGTAATCTACTTTTACTGTGACAAAGTCATATGTGGTTCATTCTATATCTGAAAGAAAATGGTGTAACTTCTTGGTCAAATCTAAGTGATGAAAAAGTGTTCTCTGTCATCATGATGACAGAGAAGCTATAGATTCAACAGCTGTCCAAATTTCAGATCAAAGCAATAGAAGAGAAAGAAAGATCTGCAAGTGACATTCTCTTCATCATTTGCTTTTCCCAGAGCATTGCTTCAGATTTCTCAGGGTTAGAGGTGCAAATAAATGAACCTTCAGTTTTTCTGACTAAAAAAATAACTTCTTTTAATATTTTTAAAACTGAACGAAGTAAAACCAAAAGCATTATTTAAATTAAAATGAAAACAAATATTTTGATTTTTCTGTGGGAACAATGTCTGAAAATGAATTTACACTTAAAAAATTTTTCGATATGATTTTCATCAGGGAATTTCTCATCTGAATTTCTTTAAAAGATCTTATCTGATGAGATTTCCACATCTTAATCCTTCCTTTAAGCCTGGATTACMCTGACTGTTGTATAGGTATGGGACAAAATTTATCATTTACTTACCCTGTGCACCTGACAGAACATCCTCAAGTTTTGTCTGGGACTCCTGTGAGGGATACCCCTAGTGCACCTAGTGTTTTGGGAAATACATTCATGCCACAGGGACAGTATGTACAGCAACTTTCATCTGTCCCTTTGGCAACATCACCTGCCAAGTGCTGAGCAGGCAGGACTGCCCAACATACCTCTTAGAATAGCTTCTGCATGTCCTGAATTATGGGTAAAAAGATCTGACTTCAGGCTGCCTGTAAAGGAAACTTATGGTTCTGAGTCGTCAGAGAATTGTGGGTTTCATGACACTGCTGGGATCCCAAAATCCAAGGAAGTAATTTATTTGATAGCTAAGAGGCATAAAGCCAATCCCAAGTAAATGTGTAAGTATTAAAGAAGGCCCAATATAAGAAAGGGAAAAAGGCACACACCAGTCACAGACTGCAGACAGTGCTGCTGTTGGAGAGAGGAATGGAGCAAAAATCATAGGAATCTCTCAGAAGCAAGTTATTAGATGAATAACTCAGTGTCATCAAGAGAAAATAGAACTGAGCTAAGATTAAGGGTCTTAATTTTAGTAATACCCTAAGGCTAGAAGTATCAATGTCAGTGAATGATACAGAAACATTGACATGGATATGTGAGTGTTACCTTTTTGCAGAAGATCAGGGCAACTAGTGCAGTCCTCACATCAAACTCACAACCCTGGAAAATCAAAGAGACTTCTGGACTTCCGTCATTGCTAAAACTGCATTAAAGATCTCTTCTTTGTGACCTTCTATCAGAATGGATGCTACAGTCTTGAGGTCTTTGAGATCCTGGTTGTCAGTGGATGAACATAAATTTGCTTCCCCTACAAAACTAACCCTTTGAAAAAAACAGTGCTTCCCTTCCAATATGTATGTCAACACGTTATGTAGCACTTTCCATATACTGATGAATTAAATACACAAAACTCATATGAAATAGGGACACATTATCTCCTGCCTGTCTTCCCAGGATTAGGAAGTTTGTTGCTCTCAGAAGCGTATGAGAAGGGAAGTCCACAAGGGGATTGCTGTCTATTTATTTCCTTGCGTTAGCTGGCATTGCTAAAGCAGTGCAGAGTTCAGGGCAGGCTAACATCTAACATTTACCCCAGCTTTGCAGGAGAGTTTTGCAGCCCATAGTAAGTTCCAAGCTGTTGCCAATACACTGCTGCTGGTAATGTGAAAAAGTTATGCCGACATGAGCTGCATCTGCACATTTGTCTGTGCTGCAGACATACCATTGGGCTCGCAGAATGAAATCCTGGCCTCCTCAATGTCAATAGGCTTTTTTCCTTCAGTCTTCAGTTTTGATTCAGATTGAGATTTCACTGTCAGAATCAAAATCCCACTGACTTTCAAGGACACTTAAGCTCCTAAGGATGGTTCTTAGCTTTTGATGTGTACAAAAAGTTAGTCATCTGAATCTCAGCCAGTCACTTCACAGTCAACAAAGAGAAACAGGCATCCCCAGGGAGCAGTTTGTCCTGCCTATCTCCTAGAGTGAGATGGATTGCCTTCTGGATATGCCTGTTTATTGGCCAGAAAAAAAGGATCCTAGGGTTAACAGTTTAGACTTGCACAATTAATCATTTAAATATTCCAGTTGGGTGAAATGAATTCCAGTTTGCAGGTATAGGTGCCTAAGGAGGATTTAAGGCATATATGTCTGCCACATAGACACCAGTAGACTGCACAAAACTGCTGCCTAAATTGATCAATACCAAGTGCACCAAGGGCCTTAAGTGTGCATGCACAAGTTCCCTTGGCATATATGTTTCTGCTACTGGAAATGGCCATAGCTATGCTCATCTCAGGTATGAGCATTTTCAGGACAAGAATGAGGGATACCTGAACAGAAAGCAATGTCTGGGAGAAGTCATACTGTTCAGCCTGCACTGATGAAGGAGGGGCAGAGTGCTAATGGTTTAACGCTCCCTGGAAGTTCCTCCTTAACCTCAGCAGGTATCACAGACTCCACTGGCCAAGCTGATTCGCACCAGATAGCTGCCTTTTGAGTGAAGAGGAAGTTGTGAATGCAAACCAAGTTTAGGCATTTAGCTCTTCCCACATCTTATAAAACACTATGGGTAGACTAGGAACCCACACACCAGCAGATTAAGGTTTTCAATTCCTGAACTTTCTGTAGTGTATTTAGCTTCAAGCACTTAAACCACTTTTGAACATGGATATTAGCTGATGAATAATATTGATCCTTTAGGAATCCAGGTATTTTTAAGGTTTGTGCTTAATATAAGAAGGAAGTAAGACTACTGTAGACTAGATACTGGGAGGCATTCAATATCTTCTGTACTCTTGTACAGAAGTATCATGAGCTGTATTCTATTTATTTCATATGAACTGATGAAGTATATCCACAAGGAATAACCCTGCATTACAAGAGGAAGATGGATGCTAAAGAGGTTCTAGATTTTTCTGACATTTTCTAAAATAATCTAGTGTAATATTCCAGTGTTTCTAGTGTTTATGGAACTACTCCGAAAGAGAGCAAAAGGGCTTGTCCCCTCAAGATACTGACCTTGCTCAAGGAAACAGTGGACTGTGCTTGTGCCTACACTGAAGGCGTAGTGCAATAGAAAAATCAGATCTTGATACTATCCTTCAAAATCAACCATATTAGTCTCTGATGGATTAGGAGCTAAGTGCTTAGCACCTTTTTGAATCATTCCCTGGGCTTTCATTTCAAGTGAGGGTTTGAATAAGTGTTATTAATTCCCTCCTACCCTGTGTAACAACCCACTGGTCTTGGGAGACAGGAATCTTTTCTGAGATACTGACAGAGTCCACCCAGCAATAATGCATTTCTTTAGTGTATGCCAGTGCTTCTGCATTTTGTCTCTCTTCCATTTGGTAGAGGTCAGAGGTCCTGCTGTTAAAATGCTGTTCTATCTAAAATTCCTTTTAAGCTATAGGCACAGACTTAATTTAATTTGCTGCTAGTGGCGCTTGGTAACTCCCTAAATGTTAAAATCTGTCAATGTTTTCCATTGTAAACACAGACAGTATATTGACACACAAACACACAGCTTTGAATGAACTATTTACAATGCTTAGTTGCCTTTTAAATATCTTAAGATATATTATTTTGTGGAAAATATTAGAAAAGTAATAGTACTGCACATAGTACAGTGCCTTTAGGGAAAAAAAAAAACAGTCAACAACCACAAAACTGGAATTCAATAGCAGTTAATTCCTAATGCATTTTAACTGTTTAAGAATATTTTTACTATGTCTAAAAACAAAGGCAGTTGCAGAGCAATCTTTGCACAAAGCAACTGCCTCTTTGGGCAATGAAGGTCAGGGTGTCATTGTCTGAGGATACCATTGTTCATTCTCCTGAAATACTAAATAGCATTTCCCTAAATTTGGACCCTGTCATTGTGCAGTGATATTTAATAATTCTTAAAGTGTCCATGTAAAAATCCATTGTGCCTCTGAATATCAAACGTGTGTGCATGGCTGTGGCTAGTTTGAGAGTCATGTGCACAAAGCAGTGTGCATATTCATGTATTATTTGTGCTCAGATTTAGTCAGTTTACTTTAATAGTAATATCAGTCATTTTTACAGTAAACCAGGCTTTTATTTCCACCAATTACAGTCCAAACAATCACTTAATAAAATCCTACATTTCTGAAAGTGTCTAGCTTGGTACTTGGAAAACACAGGAGTCATGTTAAAGTAATACACCCCATAATGAAAATATGAATCTAATAAACTTTTGGATGTCTTTTTTTCAACATATGTGTACTGAGAAAGAAGTTATTTACTTTCTGTAGTGATAAAACAGAAAAAAAAGAGTGGGGATTTTCAGAGAAGACCTCATATATTAACTGCAAAAATTGATCCTGCTTTCATGCTTGTAAATACCATACCTAGGTATCCAAAGGGTCTTTCTGGAAATGATAAAAAATATTCCAAGAAATTCTTGCCTCTTACAGGGACCACTTTATTACTTACTATGTGATCTAGCAGGGAACTGAAACATAGCATAATGAGAAAGCGAAAAAACAGTGAAAAAGCTCATGCAGCAAAACTGTGAGAAAGCACTGCCAAAATGCTACGGCATTCCTTTCCAGTATTTCTTGATACATAGTCACCCTGCACACATTAAAAATTACATTAGTAAATGAAAGATCCTCTCATATGTGAAAGAAGACAGAGCTGTAAGACAGGAATGTAGGAACATGGTGTTCACTAATGTCATGCAACAAACAGAAAAAGCAATTGAAGAAAAAGGGAAGTGAACAGTTTGACACAAGTAGCAGCAGCAGCAGCCAAATCAATTACAACTGCCAGCTCTGTGAGGTACAGGCAGATGCAATGATTTTACTTTGCAAGTGTTAAAAGATAAAGCCTATATTTTTTTTTCCTAAGTGGTTCAAGAAAAGCAAAATACTTTTTTTTCTCTCTCACTCATCATTCTTTGAAATCAGAAGAGCTCTGACTGAAAACACAAAATAAAATGTCTTCTACCAAGTACCATTCAACTAGGCACGTTTCACAAATCCTTAACTTGCTACTACATTTCTGGGGTGACTTGGAACATCCTTTCACATATCAATCTCCTTAAAGTAGTCCTTGGGGCTTAAAATTGGCACCCAGTGCCAGCTACAGGGTTATAGTGTGTTCAAGCAAGAGTTGCTTAAAGAGCGTTTATTCAGAGAGAAAGAAGTAGCAATTGAAACGTACCAAATGGTAGGCAGATTGCAAAATACAAGGATTTGCATAAGTCCCCCCACTCCTTTCCAGCTAAGTACAGACAAATGTCGTTAGATGGGCCATAGTGACTAGTAGAAAAAGAGACAAAACCATATGAATGTGTTATTTTTCCTACTGGCAATATGTTTGTCCAAAAGGAGGGAGTAGGGGTAAAAAAAGTCCGTCTTAAAAACGGCAAGGAGGAAAACGATTGCTTTGTTGTGAGCTTGAACAGTTTAGCTCAACCCTAGCTGAGACAGAAGGCAATTTTCACCTCTGGAAGAAGGTCAATTGCATTTGCCAAGGCACAGCAGACCACAGATAGGACTTTAATTGTCATGCAGCATGACCTTCCCTGTAACTCAAGAGTCATGCTGTTTAAGGAAGCGCTGCAAAGACCAGAGACCAAAATATCAGCTTTCAAACATTCTTCTTTGGATGAAAAAACAGCATTTACAAGATTAGTGTTGTTCTGAATGACAGAGCCTGGAACTATCTAGGAACTAGTTTGAAAACTCCCAGGCTTGTGCAGCTTAGGGGCTATGGGAGATACCTACCATGCCTAGTAGTCCAATGCAGCAGCTCCTGGGATTTTTCAGTTTGCCAGATTTTTTTTTCAACATTCAGATGCCAAAAAAGGGAAATAGAGTAGAAATCACCCAAGAGAAACACCACTGTCTGAAAAAACACAAATTTGCTAGCTCACAGTCACATTACCCTTCACTGTGTGGGGAAGAAGAACTTGCCAGGAGAGAAAAGAAGTTTGCCCAGAAGCCTTTGCAACTCTAGCTCTTCTTAGCTGTATAATGGACCACCAGCACAGCTGCTGCAACTGACAAAAGAAAAAAAGTGGTGGCTGGTGGACTAGACCTTATGAGAGCTGAAAATGTGGAAAGTGCAGAAATGATTTCAACAAATCTTTGTTGTTTTGTAAACATTATCATCTTCTATAACAAGACCAGACGCTTAAAATAGAAACTCACCCTATACTTTAAACATATTTCAATTGCTTGCAGCCAATTTTATCAGTGTATTTCTACTCATTATCCAAATATCCACAAACCCAAGGAAGAATTCTTCTTCCTGGAGAAAGACAGTTTATAAATTAAAGAAAAAGTTAATAAAACTTTCCCCAGTTCTTCAATAAAACCAGCTTACTATACGAGGGCACATATTCCCTACTGTAGACAAGGAAAGATATAGCTGACTTACTCTATGGAGCTATGTATCTCTTTAGTGTTACCTGTAGAACTATGCCCTCATTACATGCTCAATTCTTCATTAAATGTAGTCACCACTTTATTAGCAACCAGATTTAAAAGCAAGTTTGGGCTACTATAACTATGTTTTCCCTGAAGTGTTAGAAACTGATGGTTTGTGATATTAATCCAATATCTGTTCACTTCACCCTAGATCCCCAATCTAATGTTTTGTTCAATAGAAACAGATTGAAGCCTTAGAGATGGGGACGCTTCAGATAAGAAATTGCAAAGCTGTGACCTCAAAAATCTCCAGCATCAAGGGACAGCCCAGAGAATCAATGGAAAATCTTATGTCAATAGTGGGAAACTTAAGGTCACCTGAGGACAGACAACCAAGTCCTAACTAAAAACTGCAACCACTTCATTACAAGGTATGCACCACAGAGTTTTTCTTGAGTTGGAATCGGTAACTCACCATTAGACAACCACTAGAAAAGTTGATTGTATCAAGTAACTCAACATGTTTTCAATTTTTTTGCCTTCCCATATCATCCAGCCTCTGGCACAGCTCTTCATCAAGAACTGAGGGGTTAGGCAAAGAGATCACAATACAGAAAAAAGCCCATCAGTAACAAGGATATACAGTGGAGGGAACTAAGGGAAAAAAAATAACAAGAAGAATAAAAGCACAGATGACTGATGATGGAACTGCTGACACTGTGAGTAGGCAGCAGTGAAGGACAAGATGGTGGGTGATGAAGGTCAGGGAGAGAAAATATGGGAATACAAAAGGTACCTTTTCTGACCTAAAGTATGAGGAAATTATTAGGGCTAGAAAGGGGATGCTTTGGCTCAAAGCAAGAGTGTCACTCAGAAAGGGGGAATATGAAGTATAATCTCTGTTTATACTGTCTAGCATGGGTACTTATAATTAATGAGTTGTTCTTGCTTGTTAGGTCACTAAGCATCATGAAAATGTGCTGCAGGGAACATTAAACATTAAAACTTATACGTACCCCATAGTTATTTTTGCCTAGCTAGACAGTTATGCTTTTTTTTCTTTCTTCTCTGGGCTGCATCCCAACTCCGTTTTTTCTCACACCCTTCTCAACCCTTTTATTCAATAAGGCTTATGGAGCCTCGTATTTACTCTGTAACACAAGTGAAGACATAGGTACTGTCATTTACAATGCAGCTCAGGAGTATCTCCAGCTTCTGCCTACTTAGCTCTTTCCTTCTGTTGCATCTCTGCCATCTTCCATGCAGTCATGCAGTTACTTCTTTAAATCAAGCACTTCACCTACAGGGGTAAAAAATGTGCTAGAATCCTACGTGGAAAGGAAATATTTTGCCCCAAGAGCCATTATAGCCAAAGTAAGTACTCTGTGCAGAACAGGTAGCTTAAGTCAAGGGCCTCTGGACTTTCAGCTCTTCATGCTGAAGACTTCCCAACGGGAATCTAATGCGTTGCTGTTGGTGGAGGAAAGCAGCCAGGTATAGCCGTTGCCCATTTACTGAGAGGGACAGGAATAGCAGAGAGCTTACAGAAACCTTTGGTGAAATCCATTTACTTGGTCTGCAATCCAAAGAGAAAGGGTCTAAGGAATTGCCTCACTCCTGCTGATTTAAGTTTTCAGGTTTGTTCTAGTTTAGTGACAATCTATAGCACTGTGGTACTATAGCACATGGTGTATTTATGTTAAGAAAGTTTTATGTGTGTGTGTGTGTGTGTGTGTGTGTGTGTGTGGTAGTTGTTGGGTTTGGGTTTTTTGCATTTTTTCCCTAATGAGTTATAGTTTCTATTTCTTCAAGTTCACACAAACCCACAATTAAGTCTGCACATTTAATGTTACGTATATGAATAGCATGAATGAACTCAATAAAAGAGCATGTACATTAGTTTTAGGGTTAGGATCAAATATATGTTAATGGATACAAGTTTGAGAAGGACGATCTTCTGTTCTCTTCAGACTCACAGCCCTGAGATAGCCTCTAAATTGGAAATGAACATTATGCAACATGCAAACCAGTGGCTGTGATGTTTTTGCAATTATTTAAGGCAAAATGTGCCAGAAAGAGGTTTGAAGAGATGTGGAGAGATAAGAAGAGGACAAAGGCACTCTCTGTTTGAGTTTGTGCTCACTCCAAATACCAGAAATCTTTGATTTTCTGCTTTTGAGACTTTTTTTGTGGTGACTATACACCAGTGGACTGGAGAGTGATTAATACTATTAAATATTAATAAACAGTATCAGGGTAAAAGATTACAGAAATGAACTATATTTTAGCTCTCTGAGAAACAACTCTAGAAATAAAACATGCAGGGTAAGTGCATCCCTTGTTTCCAGGTGGGCAGCTTGCTAGCCAACTTATCCATGACTAAAACTTACCTTTTTTAGTGCACCATAATGTTAATGTAATGATTCACCAGAGAGGCAGAAAATAAATCTATTTTTGATTTATGTAGCTGAAGGAAATAACCAGTGTACCTCTCACTCCAGTGATAACTTCCCCCGTCTAATACAGATACTTTAGTTTTATTATCTTCTTCTGTTGCTAGGATAAGCCCCAGAATGTCCATTGGCTAAACTTATCCATGTGAACTCTCACTCTCCATGTATCCCAATTGATTTTGCTGCTGATAAAACACACTTGAATTTTTCTCTTTTCTCAGCCAGCAGTTATTCAGTTTTCTCCACATCTATTGGTGATTCTTCAGTAATTCTTCTTTTATGGGGAATAAACAAGAATTCATTTTGGTCTCTGATACAGTGGGTTTTACACATATTAATGGCACCTACTCATACACATAGAACTCCTGCTCTTATAATACCTAAATTTTCTCTTTTACAACCTTGGATGGAAGGAAAAACATGAGTTATTATTTTTATTTCTGAATACTTGGGAGTCACTTAAACACTGCATTGCTGAGAACTACTTAAATACCTAGGCATACAGATAATCTCATTAGCCTCTTCAATAATTCAAGCCTCTCCCACCTTGGCAAATAATAACATCAGTTACATACAGTACATGAAAATGAGATTTATTCCTTCCTCTATGCTCATGATTAAAGTTGGATATATTTTTCCCAAAGACCATTAGTTTCATCTTTCTGCCTGGAAGTTACATCTCTAAAGTAATTACACATTGACATACAAGCCCAGATCCTGTACCTTCCATTCATAGCATCTATGACTCCTCACATAGCCCTCAGAATGCTGCTATGAGTTAAACTCTGAGTCTGAACAGAGGATATAAGTAAGTTCCTCCATCAAACCCCTGTATAGCTCTGTTTTTCTCTCTGTTGAAAGGTGTCTGATACATCTCAAGACTGCATGTCTCATCCACCTCCTTTGGGTTGCTTTTTCTTTAAGAAGGCTGATCACATACCGAGGTAGCGTTTTTATTATTATTATTATTTCTGCTTTTTTTTTTTTTCAAATAAAATTGTCAAACACTTTTTTTTTCTAGCAAATAAATGACCTAGTACCACAAAGAAGATGGAAAAAATAAAGGTGCAAACCAGAAAGGTTTCCAAGAGGTGGCCTAGCATCCTACTCAATTGCAAAAATGCCCCAAAGGAATTGCCGAACTTTTCCAGAGAAAGCAAAAACTGAGGATGTTTAAGAAAGAAGAAAAACTGAAATGTTACAGAAAGTACTAATCTTCTTTAGATTCCCTTGTCATCTTCTGCACAGTAACTGCCAATATTTGCTCATAGTTTGGGAGTGGCATTCGCCTGAGTTGGAGATGGGATGGCAACATTTCTATAGAAAAACTGGAATTAATGGCTCAAAAATTGCTAACTTTTACATGATTAAAAAAAAAAAGGGAAGAGAGAGAGATTGCTCTCAGTAGCATTTTAGACAAAATATTCAGAAGAGGAATGAATATGCACACCACTATGGAGGAAAAAGCTGAGCTGGCAAAGAACACATACCTTGCTTCACAGTAAATGGGTTCCAGAGCCTGCCGTGCTTTTTGCATTTGTTCAGTGACAGATCAGTGTAGGAGAATGGTAGCATCTGCATGAGGGCAGATGGCTAAACTGTCAAATAATGGCATTTTACAAAATTTCAGCAGTCTAAGCACAATATGGTTCCAGTCTCAAAGGTAGACAGGCAAACAATGGTGCTGAAGTTACATCACTAACACAAGATTATTGATTATAATTATTCTAGGGGAAAGAATTCTTCTCAGAAGATTAGGCTGACAGGAAGATTGAGAGTTGTCTCAAAAAGAAGTAGGAGACTGCCCCCTAGATTTGTTCAGACATTTATTTTGCTAAATTTTCACCACAGGGAAACTTGTTATGATGAGCCAAAAGAAAACAAAATTTCTCTATATGAGATGTTCAAATCCACCATTTCTCTGCTGTTAACTTTTCATTGCAAATATTTCCGTTGGGTCCCAGAGATTCACCACTGCGTCAGGGATGGCTGCTGGGAGAAGCCTTTCTGCTTACAACACAAACACACTTGGAACCTAAACAAAGCTTATCATCTGTTTAGTTCAAAGAATAAAATGCATTTGTAAAGATACCAGAAAGCATTAGTTGATTCAAGGGAGAGAAACTAAAACAACTTTTCACTTAGTTTAACCCCTGTAGAGATTTAGAGTACTGAATAGTCACTAATAATTCTAAATAAATAAAATAAGCTTCTGTAAACAACAAAAAAATGTTGGTTCGTGTGTGTGTGTGTGTGTTGGAACCAGCATGTGTTTAAGGAGAGAAGTCACAAAATCAGCAAGTTAAGAGAGCATACTTCTTCCACCTCAGATAAGAATTTCTATTTTTCTATTCCTCGTACACAGCAGGCACAGTAAGGTACCTCACCCATTAAAAGTGAACCATAACCTGTAGTTCATAGCATCATTCTTGTGAAGGAAGGAGTTAGAGTCCTAGCTAACTTTTTTTTTTAATCTATCAACAACCACTGATACCACCAACTATGTAGTTAGTTGATTAACCATGGACAGAAGTGATTGAGAAATTCTTCTGTTGCTTTGCTCCCTGCTCTTGGTCTGAACATGCAGTTGTTCCCCAGCCCTGAATATACCTGTATGTATAGCTTGGTTTCCAGTTTGTCGCCTGCCCTGTTTAATCTGTGCCTAGCGTGCTCATACACTATGGAGATGGGGTCCTTACAAGCACCTTCCTAGGGACTGGACTTGTGAAAGGCAGATAGATAGGTAGATACGTAGATAACTATATCAAAATAGGCAAAAATAACAAGCTGTTCTTCTGGAAATTTTAAAGTATACAAAWGTCTTTGAAGTCTACATCCGATTTTCATTAAACTCATATATATAAATTTATATGCTTTACAGGGCTTGACAGTGTCGCGTAAAGGCAGAAAAAGGGGAGAGCCCCTCCCAGAGTGGTAATCACGGTTTGCTTGCCAGAGCCCTCCTGAAAGGACTTTCCCTGAGTCACTTTTGCAAAGTGGTGCAATAAACAATTTATTAAAGCGGCAGATACAACAGGTTCGGAATTGCCATTGATAAACACACTTGCTGCAACAAATTTTCCTTCTTTGAGCTCAAACTAACAATTGAGCACTTTCAATAATAATATATTTCCCCGGGTAATGTCTAACGTTGTCGGAGAAACAAGYCTTACCAAAGAGGCGTCCCTGTTTTGGGAGGAGAGAGGTCCAGGCCCGTCGACCTGTCTGTAGGTTGGTGTTCTCGTCTTCAAAATGGAGGATCGTTTTTGCGCTGAATTTATAATCTTGGCAAGGTGGGGCTGAGTCAAACACTGTGGGATGACTGGTCCTTGTTGAGCTCAGCAGAGGGCATCACTGGCTGCTGGCCTTTTTTGCCCTTAGTAGTAACACCAGCTTGCAAGACTCCTGTCTCGCCCCAGGAGTCATTTGGGTTGAGCAATGTCGAGTGGCGAGACCTCTACCTTGACATGGGCGTTGCTTCACCGATATGGGTGTTAGACTGCAAATCACCCTTGGCAAGGATGATCAAATCATATAGACCAGTATCCCACAGACAGATGTGAGAAAATTACATGGATGGCGTGAATTAGCTGAAGCTCAATCTAAATAAAACCAAGGCAATACTGATTGGCCAGAGAAATATTTTAAAAGAATAAATGAAGGAGTAGTAAAGCCTGTTCTTTTACAGTTATATGTTATTGCTGATATGACTTTTAGTGTGCATAGCAGATTCATATTTTTTTCTGAGTTCATACTTGGCAACAATAACTGAGAAGCTCTAAGTATTCCTCGCATGCTTGTCTTACCACTTCTATTCACCCAGAGGTGATATTGAAGATATCTTTAAGAGAGATCATTCTACTTGGTTCTATCAGAGAAATATTCATAGCTTTACCAGCTGCAGAACTGAATAATCTAACCTTGGAGTGTGTTGACCACTATAGCTGCAAAATATCAATGCATATATTTTTAATTATCAGTTTAGAACTTGAATGTTATTTGTGACTTAAATGACATCAAACAATGTAGAATCCCTTTTCCCCATTGCTATATTCTCACTCTTGACATCTGGAATAAAACTTTCAGTGTTCAAGCTAGAGCTTTCTCAAGGAAAACTTACTCCTTTGGAGTTTTGCTTTCCCATTTGAATCATTATTGTGTAGAATGGGACTTGAACTTTCTGGTTTACTTTGATAGCAGGGATTACCAGAGGGCAGGTGCTTAGATGGTGTAACTCTGCTTCAGCTGTGTATAATGGAGTGACACTGATTCACAGATTCTGTCTTGCAAAGGACAATCATTGCTAACTTTCAGGTGCACAAATACAAAGGTAGCTATTGGTAAATGATTGATTTAATAAGAATTAATTGTTCTTTGAAAGCAGCCGGGGTAAATTTCTACAGGATATATTCATCTCATTTTGCTCATAGTAACAAGAAGTCTTTTGGCATGTAGCCACAGTATTTATGGCATTGGGGTACTTAACTATAATAGTAAGGACAGCAAAATCTGGCTTATGAAGTATTATGCATTTTGAGAAGAGTTATAATTGTCCGTCCACAGCAAAGTCATAGAATACTGGTGTTTGGGCACATTCGTAATGTGCTTGTTCTCATAAAATATTTTATTACTGATTACAGAATATTCTGCTCTCCTGTGTTCAGTGCTAAGATTTTAAAACCATCATCCCAAACCTATGGTCAAAAGTAATGCTGATCATGGTTTATACGCCATACGTGTAATTACATTCATGAAATTAAGTTACTACTTTGTTCAGTTACACTTATTATTCACCTTCTCAGTCTAAAATCTCTATATTTTGTTCCTTATTTCTAAACTAATGGGCAATCTTCTCTTAGGGAATGTAAATAGGCAGTTTCTTTCTTATAGACTCAAAAAAAAGGGGAGGGGGACTGGAAAAGGTACTGACATCTAGTCTATCCCCCCAAAAGAGAGTAAACTATAGCTAAACCACTCCACACAAATGTGTGTCTAACTTCTTCTTAAAGCCTCGCATGATAGAAATTCCATACCCTGCCATAGGTAACAATCAACTACCCTTAATGTTTCTACCTTTTCTAAATCTCTCTAGCTACAATTTAAGCCCCCGTGGACCTCACATTTCACTTATGAGTGAGATTTGACTACAGTTCAGCTTCCTAAACTTCTTGAACCAGCCCTAAAATCCCTTGTAGACTGCAAATAAATTGAAAATAGAAAAATTAGACAATATATAAACATTGATGTTTAAACTGTCCTGCTTTTACTGTTTCACAAGCCAAACATAGGGCAAGTACAGGAACTTATTTTCTGTGTAACTGTCCCTGAAATGGGAAAAGATCAAGCTGATAGCCTATGAGTGGCTAAGCAAATAAACTGACATCAACTCAGTAATCAAACTGAGCAAGTGTGAAGGTAGGATGAATGAAAAAATACATAGGCATAGGTTAATTCATATGGATAAACTAAAGCTTCTCATATTCAGAGGTACTCTCTGTAAATGTTCCAGGAAAAAAAAAATTAATACATATCCTCAGTAAGGATACTAGTCTGTAATTTCACAGTAACTAAAGACCCAACAAAGGAGTACATATTTACATGATCTTCAAAGAAATAACTAAATAAAATTAGTGAAACATGGTACTTAATAATGATATGCACACACTAGGATGATTTCATTTTCAAAAAAATATACATTCTCATGATATCTAGTTCCTGTGTCTCATCCAGACTATACAAAGGAATCAAGTTCAAGTTGTGGCTGCACCTTCAAGTTTGAAAATTCTCCTTGCAAAGGAGAACTTACTGCTATGCCTTCCTGTATTAGCTCTGGGTGCGTGCTTATGACTTCTCCCTTCACTGGTAAAAAAGTTCATAGTAGGGATTGAGACAGAGATCTGCTACATTAAAATGCTATTAGAGATGTGTTTATGCTGCCAAATTTTGCTTGAGATGCCTACTTCAGAGCAAGCTGGAATGCTCTCTAGGGTGCAGTGACCATACTGATTAGCTCTCCACTGACTATAAAGATATCTTTAATCGCATGTAGACTCCTATGTATCAATATCTAACTGTAGGTGACTTAACCTGAAGCTGAACCTCACCCCAACATGGGATTCAGTTGCCTAAACACCTGCCTAGTGCCATTTCACATACCATGGAGTACCTCACCCAGCTTCCAGGCACTACCTCAGAAGGTCAAGGACCCTCTATAGCTCATTTCTGTCAGCTCTGTAGAGGTGTCAGATACATTAGATCATTTGAAATGGCATTAGAGGCTCATGTTTAGGCAGCTGAAACTTTCTAGAGATGGCCAAAGGTTAGTTGTCTAAGGCTAACCTGGACAGTCTCAGCTTCTTTTATATTCAATGAAGAGAAACAGCTAGCCACCAAGGACAATTCATTTAATTCATTAAACATCATGTATGATACTACAGTATGACCTCAGAGAGCCATCACCAATAGCCATGTTGTCAGTTCACTTTTTCAGTTCAAATACCTAAGCATAGGCCCCTAGAGTCATGCTAGAGAAACTAGGGCACCATACCTAGCTTCCAGGACACAAGTCTCTTGTTTCACAAGTCTCTTACATCACATATGCCAGACCCATGCAGATGCCTCAGATACCATAAGGTATCATAAGTGGCACTAGACACCTATGTTTAGGCAACAGAATCCTGCTTTATGGATTGGATGGAGATGTAGAGGTAGAAATAGATGTATGAATAGAGATGGCAAAAATCTGTCATATCCCTTTGTACACCAACAAGTTCTAATTGCCATGACCAACCTGYAACCATTTTTTTCCATAATCCTGCTCTGGTCCAGATCTGCCTTACTCCTGCTTGCTGATTCACATCTGCTGGAAGGTGGACAGGGAGGTGAGGATGACTCCAGAAATGCAGACAGAGTACTTGCACTCATGTGGGACAATGATCCTGATTTCCGTTGTGCTCGGTGCCAAGGATATGATCTCCTTCTGTGTCCTGTCAGCAGCATCAGGGCACATTGTGATGCCTGTTGGTGTACAGATCCTTATAAATATCCACAGCGACCTTCAGGATGGAATTGAAGGTATTTTTGTGATTAGCACAGGGAGCTGGAGGAGGAGAGCTGTAAAGGAAGAATAGAGACAAAAATGATTACAGGCTGGTGAGGGCAATTAGAGCCTGCTGGTGCAGTCAGGGCCCTGAGAAAATCCAGGTGCCTTAGTTTATTAAGTACCATTGCAGAGAAAACTATTCAAGATATACAGGACGATTCTGGGCACAAAATTCATTCCCCCCTCACCCCGTGCCAACTTTTCACCCTGCAGCACAGGAAAAGGTTGTCAATCAGTTAAACTAATGGCCAGTAAATGCAGAAGCAGCAAAAGAAGTATAAAAGAAAGACTATTTCAGATAGCTCAGAATCAACTGCTGAAATTTACTATCACAGAAAGTCATCACCAAAATACTGTGGTTGGAGTTTTAAATTATTTGGATAATTTTATGAGCATTTACAGCTTTTGCAGTTATAAAAAGCTAAGACAAGAGTGCATCTGGATCTCATGCTTTAGGGCACAGAAGTCGATCACGTGCCACCAGCATGGACTTTTTCCCACAATGTATATCACTGTGAGGTCAGCCGAGTACAGTGGTAAATTTTACTTTTCCCTAATGCATCACTTAATGGACAATTACCAGAGGCATGAGCCTGGTTTGGAAGGAACAATGATCCATTCTAAAATAGGTCTAATGAACATTGCAGTGTAAAAGTGCCATTAAAAAAAAAATCAACTAAAGAATTATTTGTTCATCAATTATGTCATATGAGATAAAACAAATAGAAATTATGTTCATGATCAAAAAACCCTAACAGCAAACATAATTACTTTAATTAACTTATTAAATCAGTAGTCCTAAAGCCTCAGTCACACTAAAGGAGTTTGAGTTCAGTTGTCCTTTATATAGCAAAGGCTGGGTTGCCTTACTTTCCGCATAAGAACAGCCAGCTGCGAATGAACAGCTGGCTGATAATGAACAGCCTATTGTTTTGCTTAGATGTCTGGAAAGAATGGGGATTTCATTTCTTCATGAGATAAATTTGGGGGTGAAAAGTAGTCACATTTCTTGGGAATTGTTAGGGTTGGAGACAAGAAGAAATTCTTGATTTAATCCAAACACTGTGCAGAACATAGCTCAAGACGCAGATATCAAGGAGCATGCTTCAGTAGTAAACATAATATACTCTAATTCAGTGTCTTTGTGAGATTGAAAAGCAAAGGAACCTATGTGTTTTAGTAGCATTTATCTTCAGTCAAGGTAAGCTTATAAGAATGAGTAAAAATGTTAAGAAAAATTAAAGAGAGGTAAAAATGTTAAATACTTCTTGTGGATGCGGGCCAATTAAACGCACAGAGTTTGACATCTAGAGCAAACATATGCTGCATAAAAAAACACATTTTCAAATAATGATAAAAAAAGTTGACATAAATAACAGGACAGCAAAGGAGACTAGTAGAATTAAGGATATCCTTAAAAAAAAACAGGTGTCATGTCCAAATGAGAAAAATATTAAAAAGGGGGGGGGGCATTAAATTTGGCAAGTTAAATGTAAAATTGCCACACAACAGTTGAGAAAAGATCAGGGAAAACTCTTGATAAATATATTCTTAATAATAAATATAACGTATTTAAAACAGCCAACCAGCAAGATGACAGACATAAGCATGGTGCAAGAAGAGCCCCCAAGGAAGATAAAACTGTAGCAGAAATACTAAATAAATTCTTAGCAGTGATCTTCATACTGGGGGAGTTAGAGATATTCCACACCAGAACCTATATTTTGAGGGGGAAACTATTTCAAACTGAAATGTCAGAAGAAGAAGTTTTAGAGCAGAGTAGTAAAATGAATGGTAACAAATCTCCCAGACCCAGCAGTAGTAACCCAGCTTCTAAAAGAATACTGTATTGATGAATTATAAACTGTGCTTGCCATTTAAAATTAAATCTGACTTGCTACAAAAGGAATAAACAGCAGTGTAAGGGCAAATGTGGGACTCTACCAACCAGTCTGAATTCTTTAGTTAGCAAATCTTTTGAAATTATTATGCAGAAAAAAATGAGTAGACACATGGATAAATGTGATATAATGGGAAAGTGGGAACACAGCTCTTGTAGCTGGAAGCCATGCCTCACAAATCTATTAGAGTTATCCGAAGGTGTCAACAACCACATGGAGAAGGATTTCCCAGTAGCTCAGAACAGTGTTGCCAAATATATTCAATCCTAAATCAGGTAAATCTGAGTAAATGACTCAGCTCAGCAGTGTGCAGAGATATTAAGTTGGTTCTCAGAATTACTAATTAGCCTGTACGTAGAGCCATGCAGATGCAGTTTTAGAGCCTCATAATCTGGAGAGAGACTATTCAGCAAAAGGTTGAGATACTCTGCACCATACTGTCTTGCCCACTGTAGGCAAGACATCTGGGAAACCGAGACAGCTGTGAGGAAATACAACAAAACACTAGGAATATCTCTTGTTCAGGGACCTATGCACAGACAAACTGATGCCCATAATTGCAAGCACAGAGCTATGTAAAGTCCATGTAAATCACACAAGCAATCTTCACCACTTCACTAAATCAAAGTGGCAGGATGTGGCCTCCAGCCAGCCTTTTCAAGATCCTTGCATGAAACACACTAACATTATAGATGAGTATGTTATGGGCTACATCCATCCTACCTGACTGAGCTAATATAAGATATCTAGGAGGTCAGGAGATTATCATAATATGAAGCCTTTAGACTAACAGCCAAGAACAAGGGGAAGCCCAGTCATTCAGCTCCCAATCAATAATACAAGGGTTCATTTTTCCAACAGTCAGACTGGTTTTCTGCCTCTGTCACGAACAAAGACAGGTTGCTCAGCAGGACAGGCAAAGACCCACCACTCAGTCAGCCACAAGACCTCCATGGACCACAGTCTTTCATAMGGTCTGGCAGAGATTTCATAAACCTCACTGTTTGGTGAATAAACAGCTCACAGCAAACAGAACAACATTATTTGCCCCATCAAACAGAGAGCTACTAGGTTTCAGTTATGTTTGCTGTCTTTGCTGTCTTTCTTCCATCCTTCTACCCTGCAGTGTTTGGTAAACCTCTGTCTATTAAGCTGGCAAGGCAGAGAAAAATTGTGATAATACACTAGTGGTCAGCAAGCCAGCCTTTAAAGAAAAACACTGCTGATAAGATAAACAGCTTGTGATGTACTTAATTACAATATTTCATACTCATTTAGCCATCTCCACATCACAGCACTAACAAAGTGAATTTCAAACAGGAAATAAGACTCCTTCCCACAAGCCCAGAGGGCTAATTATAAAAGAGCAACCTACTTTTTTTTGGTAGCAAGCATATTTTTTTTCCCAGCAGAATTTATTGAGCTCATTACCAAGCTGCTTATGAAGTTATTTGGAATGAGGCAACATCAAAGCATTCTGAAAATCCCTTGTACTTAGTCATCTTGACACTTTGTTTGAACTTGAAGCATTAATATGAAATAACTGCAGCAGCCCCATATTTCTGATTCTATTGTTTGACAGCACGTTTAAAAGCTAAAAGATGATATAATCAAGGATTTTTAATCAGCACAGTAATTTGTAGGAGTGTCTCAAGTACTCCTAACTTTGAAAAGACCAAAAGGCCATGCTTGTGAGAAACAAGACAGGTGCAGTGCATGTCAGCCTAGAATAACATGGCAATGTGGAATGAGGAGTACAAGCACCACTGGTACTGAGAGTTTTTTATTGCTATTTAAAGGCAAGACTGAAAATTGAAAGATACACAACAAAGCCACTAAAGAACTCCATGCACTATACCTTACTAGCCTGGTTTTACCTTCTTTAAACACATTATATAATATGCATCACCAGATTAACCTGCTTGGGGTCAGCAGAAGGACCACCATAAATATATTTGAAGTGAAGCCTGTGAAGGTTTTCAAATTGAAAAAAAAATTCTATAGAGAGGAGTAGTAAAATCCGTGAAAACCTATAGAGTATTAAAGTGAAATCTGTGAATAGCTTTGCTTTTCATCGTTTCCCCCGCCCTGCTCCCCTATGTTAGTGTTTGAACTAATAATTAGAGCCAATGGAAAAGCTTCTACTGAAAGAAAAGATTTAACATCATCCTTCACTCTAACTACATTCTAACGTTCTGCCTACCTTATTACAAAGCCTTTAAAGAATGGGGGGAATAATTTGTGAGAACAAATAGGCACTAGTAGTACATACACTGAACATATCACAGTGTGGTCTCTCCCCCCAAAAGGGCAAGTGTCTCCAAATGTGGTTTATAACAAAGAGGGGGCAGATTCCAGCCAAATGTGTACACTGAAGGTACAAGAAGTTCCCTCCTCCCTCCAGTACTTTCAGGGTACTGAAGCAGGAAAGGGACAGATTCAGACCCTCCTGCAAAGGAGCATGGTCCCTGCTCTGAAATAAGATCCTCAATAGTGCAGCTTGGTGCCCATGATTCTCTACAGTCCTTTTAGTAAGCTTGATGGCCTCTTATGCACCACCCTGAAGTAATAAGGAAACACAGAGATAGATGTGTTGGGCCGTAATCTGGAGAGAATTCATTACGTAAGCAGAAACTAGCCAAGCCATTACTTAGATAAGAGATCTCCAAGGAATTCCTATGCAGTTTAGAGAAATGATATCAGGCTTCTGTTTTCAGAACACACACAGCTCTGTTAATAAAAGATGATCCCATGCCCCAAAAAATCATACAGCATAAGAAGCCAATATATTACAACAGAACAAGAGGAGCAAAAGGGGGAAAGAGGCAGGAAACAAACAGCAACAACAGCTGGCCAGCTGTAGCAATCACAGCTCTCCACTTGTTTACCTACTATCAGGCTGGGAAGTTTGATTGTGAGAAAGGATTTCAAGGAGAATGAGGTATTGCCATTTCCAGCATAATTCAGAGTTTTGAAGGTTTCAGATTCACCAGCTAGAAGAGCAGCTTCCATTTCCAGATTTCTTTCCACATTATCATGTAGATCAATTTACAAAGGCATATGCTATCTTAATGGGGGTTTCAAAGAAACTCTGAAACATCGATGAGATCTTAGAGTATGGCTGGCATTTTTGAAGTTGTTCTCTGCTTCTTTGACAGAAGAGGTGACAGATATCTGTGTAATTTTAAAGAAACAAGCATTTAGAAAAATTGAAAATAAAAACCAGCAGATATCGTGAAAATTTTTCTTTTATATTGCAAATTAATTCTTTGTGAGAATGGAGAGACTACTGATGGTAAATCTACACCTTTTCACTACTACTCCTTTGATTTGAAGTATGTGAACTGTTAGTGATTAAAAGCTGCGACCATCTTTTTGTTCAGTGGCCAGAGTGAGAAAACATTTGCTGGCCTTCTGTTCATACCAGCCATAAAATGGAGAGGCAATATCAGATGATCTGCACTGCTGCTAAATATGCCTGCCTGTACTATGGAAAAACAGTCTCAGAAGTCTTGTGCTGTCAGTTCAGCTTCTAATATTCTTCTAAAAAGTATCTAAAGATACAGAAGATTCTTATTTCATCTTTCAGTAAAAACATACTCTATTTTAACTTTGAGCAATGTTATATTGCTTTTGCTCTCAAATCTGTCTGTTTAATAGTTCATTTTACTCATTTTTATACTTGGGGTTTTTTGCCTTTAAACAAACAAACAAAAAAAAGTTAAAAAAGATCAACTATTATGCAGCTATTTGCTTCCAGGACAAAAGCAATACCACATTGCTCAAGGCTAAAATAGTTCCACAATTTACAAAACATAAAGACTTATTTTTATCCTATGACATAATTCTAATTGGCTGTTTTGCCTTGTGAAAGGTACAGTTAGTTTTATTTGTCCCCCTCTCAGTGTGTTTTCCATACTTCAGTGTCATATTGAGGTAAACTCTGGATATGCTCCTTGGTTCCTCATCTTTAAGGCAGAGCAGGTACCCAGTTCTTGTCATCACTGACAAATCTTGGGGTGGTATTTGGCTCAATCCACAAAATATCCAAAAACAACTGTGGAAAAGTTAATTAGTTGAGGCAACTTCTCATAGATGTCCACATGGAACATGAGTTAAATAAGAGAAGATGGTATTTTAGATGAGGGACATCATATGTCCTGATCTTATGAAGAATGTTTCTGTGTTGACAGGTTATTCCATAGCTGTCTGCAACAATAACTACTGCCACTTTTCTCTGAAGACACTTGTGTTTGTCCCAGTGAGGTTTCACCTGAGTCCAATTCAGTATGGCAATTCTTATGCTCCTTTTATTGCTTACTAGATATAGTAAAAGTTTAAGTTTCCTACTGCTCATGTCACTAAGTCTGACTTGGTTGACTGGTTGAAAACATAACATTAGAGTTTATAAATAGAACTGAAATGACTTCATGTGAGGGTAGCAAGCAAATTCTCTGGAGTGAAAAATACCTGTAGGAGCAGAACTACAGAAAGTACGGGGTAAAAGCTATTCCTTCTGTGGTGTTCCTCTGAGGTAGATGGGGATAAATGTACGTTACCTCCACCAGCTACAGTGGCTGCTGCTTAGGAAGAAGAGCTGCTAGAGAGCAGTAGCATCAGGAAGGTTCCTACTTTTCAACAAGTTGTGGGGAAGTGGCAAGCTGGAAAGCTTGCAAAGGCAACAGGATGGTGAGACAGGAGAGAAGTCAAGAAGTTTCATCAAGACTACAGATGAAAGCATAACCCCAGATAGCTAATGTCTGAGAATACATAATAAACAGTACTACCTTTTCATTTTTCAGATCAATCAGACCTAGTATTTTTCCCCTTACCCATGATCATCTGTTTTTACTTCTAACTTTCATGAACTAGGGTTCAGATATTTTAATAAAATTTAGTCAYGGCTGTGCTCAACCCTATCTATGACAACTGACTGACCTGGGACMCAAGGCTCTTTTTTAAGTGCATCCTCTCAGGCTGAGGCCAACCATAAACCTGGGTCTCCTGCCCCCTGGGTAAATGCTCCACTCATATAACTACTATGTAAAAGCTAGGCAACAGCACCACCATCAGTCTGTGAGTTTTGGGCAGAGCTGAATGATGCTAGTGTGCRTTCAGCCTGCCCAGCGCATCCCTGCAAAGGGAGCCCCCGAGCACTCATTTTTAAATTCTAAGTGGCATTATCTAGAGAAGTGCAACAAAATGCGCTGCTTAGGTAAGCAGTAGTACATCTGCATATGCACAACAATAGGACTTCTGTGACTTAAGCTAACTTTCTGGCAAAACTTTAGTTGCCTCTCTGCCTACAGCTTTGCAGGGGCATAAGCAGATTGAGCAGTTATCTTGGAGCATTTTCTTTGTCTTATGCTCCCGCCTTCAACATTTGGGCCAAGTGCAAGCTTTTTAGGATCTTGGCCAAAGGCGTTTTGGAAAACCTCTAAACACCATTTCAAACCTGAACCACAGACCCCTTAGTCTTAGGCTTTTAATCCCYACTCATTTACCTTTAAGAATCTGGACCTTACAAACCCAAGTCTCATTAGAAATCATTGATGCTAAAATTTCTAGTAACCTTTATCTACATTTGAAGAATTTTACAGGCAAAAGTATATCAGTATATTACACGCTGATGTGCTGTCAGTGGGGGTCTGACCAAATGGGAAGAGATAGACTTTGTACCATAATAGTTAAAGCATAATTAAAGCATTCACACAGGGGAAAAGCCACTATGCAGGCACAACAGCTTTATTATTATTATTATTATTATTATTTTTAATCAGTGTAATTTTATTGACAGTGTATGTCCTTTCTGGTGCATCTTCAGCTGTGTGGTACCATACCTCTTCATATTCTAACATAGGATATTTAAGCTAGTGATGCCAAGTCATAGTCAAGAAGCAAATCAGATGTTGCAGCACGCAGTGGAGCAGCACTTAAACATATTTAAGAATCTCAGACTCGTTATCTGCGCACAGTGCTAACTATGACCACAGTAATGTGTATCAGCCATCCCTGGAAGCAGGGTGCTGAAGCATTTCATTTTAGAACCAGCAGAGCTACACAGGAGTCTTGAAGGAGCAATGAAAGGCACTGCATGCCTGGTTCATCTAAAATTAGCTGCTCTTTTTTCTAGTTAAATATTATATATAACCTTTTTCAGCTCCAAAAAAATGGCCCAGGAAAATAATTCCCCAGCTGGGTTTTGCTGATAACTAGAAGCACTAGGAGAGAACTGTAACTGCATCTCCAGGAATTCCTGACTACTAGCCAAAGCAGCACACTATATTATGTTACTGTAACCAGACTTCTCTTAATAATATTGTAATTCATGCATGAAGACACTTTCACATATGTTTCAGAGCTAAGCTTACTCAAAATGCATGATATCTGTTTCACAACTCTTTCAGATATTTGATATGAATCTAGAGAAGTACATAATCTTCAGTTTAAGCAATCTAAAGGGAAGATAGTCAAAGCCGATGAAAGCAAGTAAAAATTATATTATGTCCTCCTAAATCCTGTTTAATACAACAGATTGTAAAAATTAGAATGCTGTAACTTGCTGCTAGGAGGAAGGTGTTACTTTACTATAAGTTTAAAGCAAAAAGAACTGGAGAAATATCTCGACAACATCACAGAAAAATCTGGAAAAAAGTTAACTGGCATGGACACCTACAAAAAAATCCACGTATACAGATAAAGTAGAATCACAGAAAAAATTAGGTTGGTTGGGGCCTCTGGGAGTTATTTAGTCCAAATCCAAACTCAAAAAAGGGCTAACTGTAAACTTAGATCAAGTTGCTGAGAGCCTTATTTAGCTAAATCAAAATCATCAAGATTGATTGCACACTTATGCAGCAAGGCAACCACCCCACATCCCCAAACCATGCTTTGTAAGAAACCTGTTGCTTAGGCAACTTCTGAAATTTCTGGCAGATAAAGGGAATTCAACAGTTCAAATGATGCCTGCTAAGGAAAACAAGTCATTTAACATGTGTTCCTCTATTCTGTACTGCTGTTCATTGGACAGTGAAAGCTAGAGACGACAGCACTGAGTGAGCGGAAATGACGCTACAGAGCTTACCTAGCAAAACAAAATTGTCCACCAAAGTATGGACATTACCTACAAAAAGGGGGATCTTCCAGATTGCTCTGCAGTGCTCAGGAAGCCCCCAAAAGTACCAAAGAACAGTGGGTAGCAAATAAAAAATATCTGAGAAAATCACAGATCAAGATTAAGCAGGAAAAAAAACAGGCTTGCTTGGCAAAATATTTACTGGCATCCATATGCTTGGAACTGACTTTCCCTTGATGCCTTGATCTTAAAAATTACATCCATGTTGCCACAAAAACAACAATCATTCTAAAGATTAAATTTATTTTTTCTATCTGCTGGCTAATGACTTAGAACTTCTCCATTTTATAAGCACTATAATGAGTAAGACTGCTTGTAGGTCATGTAACACCTACCCACACTAAGGACAAATATAACAGAGAATTGAGTCTTACCTACCCAGCCTTTCACCAATACTTTACAACTCACCTATTACCTTTTCCCTCTATCTTTTTGAACTAGCTTCTCTTTCAAAGCCATTTCTCTGAATGTTTAATTAGCAACCAGGTGGAATTAATTAATTAGCTAGTTAGATGTGAGCCAGCAGGGGAAGCTGTAAAGAGAAAAAGGCTCAACTATTGCTTCACTTTCAAAGGAACAAAACCTACCTCCCCAAAAATCTTTGAAAAACCTCTTTTCTCCTTTCTTTAGAACTGTCTGTGTGCACTGCTGAAGTTAACTTTTCCATTATAAAACCCATTTTGGGGCTTCTCTGCCTTCTGAGCAGCTGAATCACTTGACCTCAAGTTGAGACAGTAGCCTAAAAGATTTCAACTGAAAGGATTTTTTTTTTCTCCCAAAGAACATAGATGAGGGAAAAAAATGTTTCTTTAGATATTATATTTTTCTTCTTTGTTTATTTTCTATTCCATAACTCAAAATGATTGTATTTTTTCCAAGAATGACATCTTACCACTCCCTAACATAAATGAACTTTGCATTTTATGGGCCATTTGCAAAAAGAAAAGAAAATGCCATGGCTGTGGAGCTGGTGACACACCCTGAAATTCAATCATTCTTTGTGAGCAGTAACTGTTCTTCTGCACATTTGATTGCACTGAAGGGCCATAGGGATCCCTGGAGCACAGACTGCATGTAGCACAGGAATAGATGACAGTAAGGCAGTTATCCTGAGATAACATTTTTCAGGCAAAACCCAAGACAAATGGTATACTGACTGTTCATCACATAGTAGCTTCTACAGTGGACACCGGGTTTTGTTTTTTGTTTTTTGTTCCCCCCCCAAAAAAAAAAAAAACCTCTTAAATTACAGGACAATATTTCTTGGAGGAAACACTTCTATAAGGAAAAAGCTATCCAAAGACTGTAAGCGATTCCACTTATAACCGAAAATCTCTCAACCAGTTTATGGTCCCAGTTCAGACAAGCCTGGAATTGAGAGTACATTTGTTATTCTTTACAGCTATTCACTCTATAAATACTGTTTTATATCCCAGTGATTTTTCTCCTGGTTCTGCACAATTCTGTTGAATCTCAGTCTTCTCCACTTTTGATTCTCTTCTGTATATTCATGACCTTCCTCATATCTGGCTCATCCCATTTAATTTACCAACAGAGGAGGAACAGGTCACATAGGAGTTCTGACTCCTAGGATGATGAAGGATGTGTTTGCTGAGACAGTTTCCTCTTGTGTTAATGCCAAATTTAGGCTTTCCAAAAACATAAGCATATATTTTTTGCACTATTATCTCATGAGAAGATATATTCTACCATTTCTTTCCCCGTTTTTCTACCAAAGCATCCACAAAGTTCATTGATATCTCAGAATGAGAAGAGGGAGTAGGGTGTGTCAGCATATCCTAGGAGACAGTTTTTAATAGCATTTCTGTCTTACCCATTGGCTTGCATGTTCTCTGGTGCAAATCATTTGCTCACTCAACTTTTTGGGTTGTTCTCTGTAACAGAAGGACAATATTCACATTCCTGATAAACTACTCTGAGAGCTCTAAGGGAATATTCTGTCTTAATACCAAATGTTGCTGTTTCTCCTCTACTGGGTATATTTTTAAAGTGATTACTCTTTTGAACAAGATAAGGAAGTATTAAGTTTCGATACATTTGACTGCAGATGTGCTGCTTCAGTGTTACTTTTTCTGGATACATTGCTGTTTCCTGTCCAATGCTGCATCCACAGGGATGCAATGCAGACTTAGAAAGGATGTCATGAGAAAGAGGAATCACCCAGTCATGTAATCAGAGTCACTAGACGTCATATGATATATATAATATGATATACATATGTAAGAGTTTTTTTGAGAATTCAGAGTCTAATCTCAGTAAGAATAGTATGCATCCATTTTTTTCACCAGAATTACACCATGATTATACTTATGAAAAGCAGAATTTGATAATAGAACTCCAACTCTCAGTAAGTCAGAGCAGGCTTGATTGGTAAAGGTATTTAGATTTGTGACCTCTCAAAAGAACAGGAACTTACATGTCTTTGTGGGTCTGACCTTTGCGGATCTGACCCTACTGACTTTAGGCTGCACATGAGGTTGCATTCCTCTATCTTGCTCGTATAACATCCTTCACAAAAATCAGGCACATTTTCAATTCATCTGTGGAGGGAGTGAAGGTATGGCATAAGTTCAAGGCCATTTCTAGCAAATAGGCAGCACAATACATAGCCCGCAGTGGTAAATAAAATTGTACCTGTGTAACAGCTGCAGACACCAAACAGTTTAATGTCTGGTGTTTTCTACAAAATGACAACCATTACTGGCTTGTGTTGGTATATATGCCCTCCAATGAGCTAAAGTAGCTTAGGTGGTGCCATGTGACCCGATCTCTGCTACTTCATTTGTACAGACCATTCCTTCCAGCAGAAGAGAGGATTAGACAGCTGAGGGAGTACTATCTTGTGTCATGACAACTAGCTATCCCAAGACATTTCCAGCTCTCTTGGCCTATCTGCTACAAACTGTTTCTGGTATGGCAAGGTGGCAGATAGCAGAGAATATAGTCTTATCTTAGYGACCACAGTCTGAATGGGTGAAACTTGGACATACTGCCTGTTCTTTACTGCTTCTACTGTGTGGATGTGACCTCTGGCAGAAGAAAAAAGCGGCTAGATTGTCAATTTGTTATGGGATGGCAATATTTTACCCATTTCAGGTAACCAAAAACCTTATGTCGTCTATGCAGAAACTCAGAGATATAATGTCTAAGAAAGGAAAAGAAGAAAAGATATAGCAACACGGCCCTATATTCACCCACTCATACTGAATGAATGGAATTGACTTGTAGAGCAGGAGTACAATGGAGGATGCTGGAGAACATATTAATCATGATGGCTTAATCAAGTTGAGAAGGTTTCTAAGAAAATTGTTCTAAAGAATAAGACAAAATAATGAGCAGGAAGTTTAGCCCAAAATAGATGACTCTCAGCTCCATCTTTTACTGTAAATCAAAGTCCTTTACTGTTAGCTGTCATGCACAAGTACCTCATGTTACAGGGCTAATCCACAGTTCACCTCACTTCACTTCAGCATTTGCCAGTCCAGAGCATGCATAATTATGTGCATTAGTTGTGTGGCTGTTCATCCCACATCTGAATCAGAGTTCTGTCCTTGACAGGTAATATTCAAATACAGTATTAAAACATAAATGTTATATAATCTTGTTATTTTTCTCCTGAAGAAGTTTTCCAATGAGGTTTTTAAAATACATACAGTTCCAAAATTTTTAACTGGACGTTAAGGGGAGGCGGGGAGATAATCTTAAATGTTACTCTAGCTAAATTCCTACACCCAGTTCTTCCAAGGCATTTGGAAACATACAGTTCTTTAATGAGCTGACCCTCCTGCCATTTGAGGACTGTGGGGAATGAGAGATTTACACATTACCTGAAGCTTAATAAATTATATCAAAGCAGCTGAATACTGTTAAGTGCATGCACTCTCAGCCTGCTGCAAATGCAAGGTAATTTGGTTTACTTTAAACCTCCATGTAAGATACAGTAACTTGATCGCAAGGCTGAGCGCTTAACCTCTGCAACCCACTGAAGGTGTAGCCTAGGATCTTCCCCTTTTTTGTGCTTTGTCTTATATCCAAAAACATCCTTTAATGCCTCTTTGAAACAACCTGCTTTCTCTTCTTCTTTTTTCCCACTAAAATAAGTACAGGGCAAACCTCTTTCAGCCAAAATCATATTTAAATCATAGTATGGTGTCTAAAGGAACAAGGCCAGGTGGGAAGAGGTTCTCAGCTCTTTGCACAAGGTGCCCTTGGGACCAGGACTCAAGTGATGTGGCATAAGCCTCCCACAAACATGAGACCTAAGAAACTCATTGCAAAATAAGTAAATAGAGCTGGTTGAAGTTTTATCATTAGAAATGAAGAACTGATGCTGGGTGCAGAAGAGGATTGGAAGTGGAAACTCATCACAGATAAGAAAGGAGAATATGGTAATTTCCATGTTCCTTCTCTTGAGAGTTTGTCAGAATAAATATATTCAGAGACCACATGCAGATACTGTCATCATTTTAGATATTGTGCACAACCATATGAAAAAGGGATTAGCACAACAGAAATAAACAGGTCTTTTCTTAGTTCTTTCAAAGGCATAGCGGAAGAGAGGAGAAGAATCTCTTTCCTAATTAGAAGAAAAACAAATGAAAAAAATTACCAGACTGGAAAAGCTAAAGAGTAAAAAGCAGACAGTACACTCAAACTTTCTACTGAACTGGAGAGGCTGGAGAAGTGGGCGGAGAGGAACCTCATGAAGTTCAACAAAGGCAAGTGCAGGGTCCTGCACCTGGGGAGGAATAACCCCCTGCACCAGTACAGGTTGGGGGTTGACCTGCTGGAAAGCAGCTCTGCTGAGAAGGACCTGGGAGTGCTGGTGGACACCAAGTTAAGCATGARGCAGCAATGTGCCCTTGTGGCCAAGAAGGCCAATGGTGTCCTGGGGTGCATCAGGAAGAGTGTTGCCAGCAGGTGGAGGGAGGTGATYCTCCCCCTCTACTCAGCCCTGCTGAGGCCACATCTGCAGTACTGCGTCCAGTTCTGGGCTCCCCAGTACAAGAGGGATGTGGCACTACTGGAGCAAGTCCAGCGAAGGGCTACAAAGATGATTASGGGACTGGAGCATCTCTCTTATGAGGAAAGACTGAGAGAGCTGGGCCTGTTTAGCTTGGAGAAGAGAAGGCTGAGAGGAGATCTTATCAATGTGTACAAGTATCTGAAGGGAGGGTGTCGAGAGGATGGGGCCAGACTCTTTTCAGTGGTGCCCAGCGACAGGACGCGAGGCAACGGGCACAAACTGAAACACAGACACTTCCATCTGAACATGAGGAAAAACTTCTTCACTGTGAGGGTGACAGAGCACTGGACCAGGTTGCCCAGAGAGGTTGTGGAGTCTCCTTCTCTGGAGATATTCAAAACACGCCTGGACGCGATCCTGTGCAATGTGCTCTAGGTGACCCTGCTTGAGCAGGGGGGTTGGGCTAGATGATCTCCAGAGGTCCCTTCCAGCCTCAGTGGTTCTGTGATCCTGTGATCCTGTGAACTTTTCAAAGGATTCAGAATGAAGGGAGATACTGAAATAGATATTCTCAGAGATGAGAAAAGTCCAATTTTTCATCACTCAAGGGAGAACAATTTTTTTCTATATCTAGGAGCAGCATTCGTGCCCGTGTCAATGCTAAGGCATAAGCTACATGTTCAAGGAATCATTTCTTTTTTGGTCTCAGATGAAGCAAGAATTTTTTGACTTCTCTGCTTGGCTGATGTTGTATACTGTTCTGACGGAAGAGAAYCATTTCTGAGAATATGTAAGGTATCTCCTCTGTATTGCAACCAGTTCTGAACACAGTAGTTTGGTTTATACTACCTTAATACTTTCAGCAATACACGACTCTATATTGCATCCCAGATTAACTTTCACTATTAAAAAGCATGTCTRTACTTTCAGAAATAATTCCATATGCTCTTGGTTCCTTTGTTTGGCTGAGAGAATTTTGGATCAATTACAACAGAGGCAGCCAAATGCTGGCTCCTGACTTTTCTGTTATATGCAAGCAGAAAACATAGCTTTCATTTGTCAGGCAGTGGAAGGATGGATGCCAGCAGAGTCTACTAACTTCAGCATCACTGGGTCACTTTGCACCTGGCTGCACATCTTAGCCAGCCTGCCTTGCCTGCAATAGAGCAATGAGACCCCCCCCCAGGAACCTCTGGCATCTCGTGCTTGCAAGCTATGCGTGGAGCTGCTGAATTCTTTGGCTTTCCAGGTTATGTAATGTATGTATTTTGCTTTCAGTGGTGTGACGTTCTTGACTTATGGCTCATGAAGTCAGAAAAGGGACTACACCGTAGAACTACTGATAAACATTCCTTTAAAGCAGTCTCTGACAGAGAATTGCTGTATAATACTATACCTAAGATTTTCCAAAAAGGGCGAGTGCCCCCATACCCCGGTCTACATTCACAAAGCTTTCAGAAGATTACACTCATTTAACCCCAGCAGAAGCAGCCTTCTTTAACATCTTTGTAAATCTAGGCCCTACTTCACACCAAATTTTAATGAACTGTAGGATTCTCTCTTTCCTAAATACTTTAAAAAAATCCTAGCCATTTTCTATAGCACCATAGATAATCATAAAGCAAGGGCCTGGTTTTGGAGTATTAAATTTGCCTGACTAACCTTCACTCATGAAGGCCAATAGAAATAAATGGAGAATCTTTGAAATCTGTGCTTTGAGTCTCTTTCAACCTTTGAAATTCATGAATCTTTGAAATCCAAGCCAAAAAACAACTGCATATGTTACAGATCATAGATCATTAAATTTCATCCAGTTACCCTTGCCTTTTTTTGAGTTATGCTTGACTGAAACACACTTTCTGGAAAGTCATCTAGCCTTGAGATGAGACCATGGAGAATCTATAACTTCATTTAGTAGCATGTTCTAGTGACTAATCAATATCCCTATTAGGAATATTTTTATTGATCTATTTTCATGTATTTGTTTTCAGCTCTCAGATTATGAGTTTTCCTGCAATATTCCCTTTAGAATTCAGGTCTTTTGGTCTTTTTTTTTTTTTTTTTTAGTGCGTCTCTGAAAGTCATCACGTGACTTGTAAGCAAGCTGTCTCTTGAACATCTTTTTAATTAGTCAAACTGATTAAAGTCTTCAGGCCTTTCCTTGAAGATCCTTTTTTCCCACGATCATTTTTGTGGCTTTTTCCTACATGCTCTTCAGTTTCCAGCTTCATCTAGAAGATTTGGGGACCAGGACAGAGTGCAAGACACTAACATTAACCCATATAAAGGATTAAAGCCAGCTGCTTTAATTCTACTTATTACTTTCCTGTTTTCACATACAGGATCTCCTAAGACCTTTTTGGCATAATATTATGAAGACCCCGAGAAAAGATTTTTCAAAAATGGTTTGCTCAGATTAGCTACTTAAATCCATACCCGCTAGTCTAGTCTGCTTTCAACTAAGATCATTTCTGCATGATCTCTGTCTTCTGGAATTCTATATTTAACATGTACTTATGAACATTTTGACCTACACGATTGCTTCTTTTCCAGAGTCACTTCTTTGACTGATAGACTTCTGCATGGTGTGACTGTCTTCTTTACAGTAGTGATTTCAGAAGTGCTGTCTCTTCAAGTAAAATAAAATTTAAATACTCCCAAACATTCCTGAACATATATTAATGTTACTTGATTTTTTATGCAATGAGATAGATTCCAATGAGAGAAGGCAGGTTTTGGTGCATTAACCTTATTCTGTTGACAAAAATGTACCAGGGCAAACAATCTCGCTTAGTGATGTGGTCCTTAGAGCTACCCAGAGTCCCGGATCAGGTGAAGACTCAGGGATATACAGAGGGGACATAGATATCAGAGAGGACAAATATGTAGGGACATAGAAAGTAGTCCTGGGGTCTAATTAGTGGTTTTTAATAAGCAACTATCCAAGCTTTATCTGTCTCTTCTGAACTTCACAAGCTTTCCAGTTTGAGAAAGTCTCTCTTTCTCAAGGAAACCTCAATGAACTATGAGCAAGTCGTCTTCTTTCATTGAAAGGAAACATGAATTGACCCAAGCCCAAAGAGCCAGCTCAGAGAAGCAGGCTGAAGCCTTCAGCCTCCCTGAGCTTGCATGACAGAGAGCCGGGGCTGCCTGTGCTGAGAAGCAGGCCTGTCCAAATCAGCCTACAGGTTCAAAAAGGAAAACCATGCAATGGAAGCTGTAGCTGCATGTCTTCTTTCCAAAGGGAGGACTAAGGAACCAATACACAAAAAAGGTACTCTAAGTACTATGTTATGCAAGTAATTAACTGTTCTTGCACAAAAATGATGGTAGGGTTGCCTGGGTAACCCTCTGACACTCTCAGATGGGAGTTCATGAGGCATCTGTCCCCAGTCAGATGAGAGAGACATTTTTACAAAGTAACTGGGGCAGAGGGGAAAAACTATGCAGAAAATTCCCTGCCATTCAGCTCTTACACAAGCAAGTCTAGCAGCAGAACCTCTTTGTTGTCAGAACTAAAACAGAATTGAAATATTTTATGGAAATAGTCTTACTTTATCCCCCTTCTTCAGAAAAATGGTCAGCAGTATCATGAAACGCTGGCTGATTGCCCTCCAGCTCCCTCCACCCGTGTTTTTCCAGGTTTGATAGTCAGTGTGCCATAAGCACCCCTGCCATAATGGGGGCCCACAAACCTCTGAGGGTCAAAACATTCCCTCACATACAGTTACCCTTCTTCTCCTAGCTCTAAGAATATTCACTTTTTAGTTTGACCAGCTTTTACAAAATCAGTAGGACTGTTTTCTCCTCATAGGATGATATACATGCCTTTACCTGTGGCTGAACTTTTCTGTGTATTTCTACACTTACTTAGTTCTTCAGCTGGACACAAAGTACTATGTCAAAAAGATGACAAACATTTTAAAGCAAACTCTATACTTTCATCACAGGCTTTCTGCCCTAAACTTCAATTTTGGTGAGAGACTTGTGGCTCCAAAGCTGTATACACATAAGGAAAAACTTTTGACCTCTGTCCTTAAAAGTCAAAAAGCTTTTACTTTTTTTCCCATGAGAAAGAATTCTTTCCCTCTGAAGACATTCCATCAAGATAAAATTTTCTTACATCAATGGTTCAATATACTTTTACATAAACATACTTCATTTTGTTTCCATGTCAATCTAAAGGGAGTAAGGATGTAACAGTCAGGAGCTGATTTTAATAAATTAATAATATTAATTCTATCCTGTTTAAGCTTCTACATGTGCTAGTCAGTACACAGTAAACGCAGGCTAAGAGAGTCTTCAAGGAAACCTTTCAAAAAGGAAAATGGATTTAAATTTAACAATCAGAAACTTTGTATTTACACCATGGCAGATAAAAGAGATGCTATCTGTAACATGGAAGCTTTAAAAAACATTGAGCCTAGAATAAACAAAGAGCATTACAGGCAAATGTTCAGCTATTAGACTGAAATTTGCAACACGATCACAGTAATCAAAGAAAAAAAATCCATTTAGATTGGTTTAATATTGTAACTCTGACCATTCCACCTTCACTTAGAAATAAGTATGGCCGAGAGATACTGGTGTCCCTGTCCTGGTGAATATCTACTGTGGGAAACCTAAGGGCAGGGATAAGGGATTTCAGCTTTTTCAAGGGAGGAAAGGGGAGGAAGAATACACTTGATGAGTCAGCTTCCTCTTTCTTCCATCATCTGCTTCCATGCAGAGAATCTTCTAAGAAGGGAGCGTGGGGAAAAAAAAAAAAAAAATCTTGTGCGACCTAAGTATTGCCGCAATAACGAATTTGAGAGAAGTTTCCTTGTCCTTAAAAATGACAATGGATACCCCAAAATATATGATGCCTGAATAGCGTTAGCTGACATTCCAGGAATAGAAAGATCTATCTTCAAGGGCCAATGGCAGCAAAGTTCAGTGCTCAAAGACACTATGTTCAGGACCTAACCTGCAGCCTGGCCAGGGTTTCTAGCACTGATGAGGTTGGATTACAATCCCCCATCTCCTTTGGGTCCTCCCTCAAACCCTTCTTTCCCTAAAACAGACAGAAGATCAGAGTTATACAGTTTCTTGGCTGAATAACAGTATCTCCATCCATACTTCTGTGTACAGGCTGCATATTGACCCCCTTTAATATGGCATTAACATTGAGGTTAGAATAAAGCAAAAACTTTTTTTTCCTTTTTTTTAACCCACAACCACTGTAACAAGGATAATTTTCTTATTGTATTCTATAGATGCTTTCAGAAGTAAGCAAAGTTGTTTCAACATTAATAGGCAGTTAGGTTGGAGACCATTTTCTATAGCTGTGAGGAAAAGCTAAAATTAAAACCTCACAAGGGCAGCTCACTCAGGGAAGGGGAAGTCTTTTACTACTCAACAGTGACACCTCTTGATATTCAGCAGGATGTTACTGATAACCTTCAAAGATAATTTAATGTAGTCTGCAGGACAGAGCTCTACAGTCAGTGCAGCGTTTCCCAAAGGAGATGTTTTTCTTTCTGGGTTTGTTCAGCAAAAAGCAGTTCAGCACCTAAGATATTGTTCCAATATGAGAAGCTCAGGAAATGAAAAAGTTTATAGGGGAACAGCTCAGAACATTGAATCTGTATCCTCAGAAAATGCCAGGATTTTGATATATGCCTTTGTCATGAAATTGGAAAGTTTGAAAATTGCCACAAAAGCAAAAGCAGTAAAAAAAGCATTTTAACAACTTTGAGCTTTTCTTCTGAAATGCTAATATTTTGGACATGAATGTTGAAATTGATACCTCCCCTGAAATTTTCTTATTCACTGAAACCCTTCTTTTTGACAGATTTTTTTTTATCAAACTTTGTGTATGCATAGCTTCTACAAAGAACTGTACCCAAATGTCAGCAAAGGATCTGACTACTTGCATATTCAGTTAAATAGAATTTGTAATAGCAGCAATTCCATTTATTAGCTCTTGAAAATACAGCAGCAAATAAGAATTCAGTTTTAAAAAATGAAAAAGAACTGAAAGAGATAACTAAAAGGAAACCCAGCCTTTAACAAGTATTCCTCTTCTTCTATCAGTATATGGAATATGGCCTACCTTTCTGGTAGCTGGGTTAGCTGGCTATGAGACTGTATTTGGGACCCAGCCATGAAGAGTTTAAATAATCATGTTTTCTGGGCCAAATACCGAGTGTTACAACAAGAAATTTTGACTCACATCTATCTCTATAACAGATGTTGATTGGCCAGCTGAAATTTGTTCGTGCATTTTATAAGTGGACCCTTTCGCCAATTCAACAGAGGCATTTGTGAGAAATCCAAATATATACATTTCTGCTGGAATTTAGCTATATTCTGCTTATGGTACAAGTTCATTAGTGAAATAGCTGCAGATCAGCTGAAAATAGCTTGGCATTTAAGTATCCTCCACTGGCACTAACTAGCAYTATGGAATAACAAGATCTATGAAGCAAATCTCTGGGGACTGTAGCAAAGATAGCAAATATGTGAACAAAGAGTTAAATCCTAGCTAATAAATCCTCAAGACACTAGAATGACTTAATTGTGAAGGGGTTTAATAATTGAGTGCCAATAATAGACAGATTGTAAATTGGAAGGTTTATTCCAAAAACAGCAAAAACTGCACAGAGAATATAACGCAGTAAAAGAAAAAGGGCTAACCTACAGGGAAGAAAATTTGAAAGCTGTAGGGAAGATTTAGGAGCAGCAGTGGCTCTAAGGGCGCATTTTTACGTGTGCCATTATGTTTTAAGTGGAACCTTAAGCAGTGCCTACCAGTAAAATTTTGATACTTCATTGTTTGCAAGAAATCAGCTGTTATCTTTGTCTAGTAGTAGAGTAATGCTTGATGTTAAAAATCTGGGTCGCATACTCTGTCTGCACAACCATAACAAAACCCTGCTGTCCAGGCTTTGCAATATGTCTTAGAAGTAAGCAAATGTGAGAAAAAGCATGTCGGACATGGACAAAACAAATCCCAGAGCTGAAACACATGAGTGAAAATGCTTTTTACTTCTGGGCAGTGAAGTTCACCATTTTAATGATGACGGGGTTATTCGCAGAAATATTTAGAGAAAGGCTTTTTGGAAAATGTTTTGGCTTCAGCCTCTAGCTGTATACACATGGGGAAATCTGAGTAGAGCCAGAAATACTTTAATATTGATTTTTGGAAACACACTGTAGCACCCTACCTACTTTGGGGGGGGGGACCTTTTTAAGGAATTGAAAGGATAAAATTATTTAATTTTGTGAGTTAAGGGCTTTATCTGGAAGTGGACAAATTCTATTCCTTTGTAGCTGAAATGTGCACACCTTCATATAACCTACAGTTCCCTGAGTAAAGACCCAGAGATTGCTCCTTTGGTTGTAAAAGACTTTTAAGAAGAGATATATTTAAGTCTACACAGTTTTCAGCTCACATAGCTATAGTTAGCTTTTTGAGCAGACTTCATTCAGTGAACGCACACACATGAAAACTCACACACACAGAGGAGAAAAAAATAAATTAGCCTAGCAAATAGAACACAACATGATACCTGGAATCAAAKGGACACACACCAGAGACTAAATAATCCAATACTGCTGGAAGCTGAAGGTATCTAAAAGCCAAGAATTCTTCATTAATAAGTATTATCCTTCTTTCTTTGTCGTCTGCGGGCCTACATGTCTGATAAAAAGAGATTACTCTTATTAGATATGTACTTATTTTTTTAAATTAGCTACAAAAAATTAAACTCCTGGGTGTAAAAACAAGTTACTGGCATTTCATTAATCAAAATATCACTTTAAACTTGTATGCAAAGACAGTCATATATTATGGATTATAATCCACCCCAGCTTTGTGCTGGGGTGGATTTTATCCTGCTTAGCTTTAGACAATTAAAACTTAAATATCTAGTCTAAGCTAGCCATCTGGGCTACATTTATAATCAACAGAGAGACAAATAGCTGGGCAGAGAGAATGGTACTTCTAGACATGTGTTGCTCCACACCTCTTTTTGCTATTAGCCCTAGGATAAGATAGTTCTTGATAGCTCTGCCTGTCTCTCTCCACTGAGTATCACAGAAGCCTGAATAACTGAACAACATATTTCTCTTTTAGATGATTAAAGGGAGGTAAGAAGAATTTCCAGCCTAAATGTTGCATCTCCCTCACTGCTTTTTGGCACTTTATATAATTAGACCCTTGTTCTTTGCTAAAGGCACAAATACACCATTATTTAAATTGCATAAGTAGGGGAGCCAAATCACATTTTTTTTACCCCGGGTAGCACATATCTCTCTTGCTCCTTCTAAATGAAATCTGTGAATTCAGGCAAGATAAAATGAGACACGGGATTTCCTGCTCTCTGCAGTTTCCATTGCTCTGGATTTACCATAAGAAAGGTGCCAGTCATAGTATTTTGGCTAAAAGACAAGACATAATACCTGCTGTTCCCTCAAAATGAATACTATACTTTTAGATAAAATATAGTAAAGACAACCACTCATTCTGAAACTTGAAAAGTGCATAATGTATAATTATCAGAAGGACAGTTTTAAAAAAGAATTTCACCTTTTTCTTGATTTTAGAAAGGCCTTGAAGTTATATAAGAACAATCACCCTGTTCCTGATGAACAAGAGATAAAATAATAATATTAATACATTTTCTTGAAATCTTGAAAGTTTTATAAATTGCCCATGGAGGTTTGTGAACCAAGGTCACTCTGTGTCTTTTCATTCTTTTAATTATCTAGTTCCAGCCTGATACACTAGCCTTACTAATTGGACACAGAAATCCCTTATCAGTGAAGTTAGAAAAGGACCTATGGAAGGGGTGTGGGAGACTGCTGTAAATCAAAGATGAACAGAAGGAAAGCCAATCAACTGTACCCCTCCGAGCTGTGAATTTATAGGAAAAGCAGAGCCTCGTTGAACGGAAGAATAAGTGACCAGCAGGTAGTTACACATGTCATTGACCTCTCCCTGATAGATACTGCTGTGAGGGGAGCCAAATGCAGAATCACACCTGTGCTTAATTTCTTGGGGAAGGGAAGATTTTAAGTGTTAGCTTGGGCTTTGGGTCCGATAGGTGTTGAATATAGTGCCATTTGCTTCCATTCCCATATCTTCCAGAAGTTCTCACATATTCGCTTTAAATCCCACAGAAGGAACTATTTGTCCTGTCTGTAGTTTAGCATTTGCATGGACATTTGATATGTGTAATGCATACAGCGAATTCTCAAGCCCTGTCAATCTCTATTTAGCAGCATAAGAAATGAACAGATCTGTACTAACCCTTGACCTTGATTTCTCACCCTTCTCATTTCTCGGCACTCTTGGACATTCTCCAAAGTTGTTCATGATCCTTCTCTTCTAAATTATAACTTTTCTTCTGAACAGCAGTTTCCTTCCATCTCAGATCTTCTATTTTGACCTTGGATGGTCATGTCCTCCCCTCCTTACTCATTTTCTATTTGTCACTTCTCCGCCATTCAAAGATTTTTCCATGGGTCTTCGTGAGTCTCTACAGTTTATATGCCAAAATCTACTTCCTATTCTTCTGCCCCTTGATTTTTTTTTCTGCCCCTAGAGTTTTGGCTCAAATGCCTGCCATCCAGAGAAATATCCAGAATAATCTCTGGTTTTCCTAAAAGTGTATTTAACCCACTGTCACAAGATGAAAAACTACTTGAAAAATCTTACAACCAAGGACCAAATATTGTCCTTAAAGTAGAAGAAACTTGAACACAAACTATTTCAGAAATACTTGGACTCTTTTCACCAGAAGACATTACAAAAATGAAGAAATCCCGTAATAACATTAACCAGAATTCATGAACTATAGAATCTTTCAGGCTTCCATGGAAAACACAGGGGTTTTGCAGGAGAAAAGATAAGACTTTATGTTGCAGTCCTCGTTCTGTGTCAATAGCAAAATATAACTATTTCATATGTCTGAAATTTATTTCATTTTGTTTGTTTGTGAGACATGAAACCAAAAATTCTGATCATTTTAAATGCAAAACATTCCATCACATAGTATACAAAAGGAGTGATATTGCCTTAGCATACTGGCAAAATACTCTGAAAGGGAAATCACATTCCATCCACCTGCAAGTTCTTTTACACTTTCATTTAGCTAAATTAGATCTTTCTTCCTGTGTCAGATTATTGTGTGATTTCATGGCACATGTTAGTATTTGCATCCAATTATCTCTAGCTTCTTTCACTCCCGATGTTGCAGAGGAAAAAAACTGAAGTACAGTGGACTTGGGACTACGAGGAAGAAAACATGTATGTTGTCCATCTAGGCACRTAGCTAGTCCATAGCTCTTACAGTGTTTCTCCCCGCACAGGTATGAAAATGTTCACGTTATAGCTGTTTGCATGATTTCTGAGTCCAGAAATTTCACCTCATGTGAAACCCTTACTGTGATAGTGTGATATTTTTGACAAATTTTAGGTGAAAAGTAACAAACTCCATGCTGGACATTGGTACCCAGATGTCTACTCTGTTTAATCATTAACATGTTTCCTAATATGGTTTTGACCCAAGGCAACAAGCACCATATAAACAATGAAAGGCACAAATCCAGAGCTAGAGACCACTTCTAATAGACAGTTTTCATGTAACCACTTTGTTTTGGAGGATAAGAGAGTTTAAAGGTGTGGACATAGGACTGTTCCATGCTACCTGGCCCCAGGGTCAGAGAACAGTCCCAGCACATTTAATATCATGTTATGGAAATAGCCAATCCGTACTGAGAAAGATCAGAGCTGGCACTGGTCACTTGGAGGAAGGACTTGGTGGAATGCTACAATTTAGAAATTTGAAATCCTCTCACCTCAGATATTCAATCTTATCATAACTGAATTACAGCAACATTTGAAAACACAAAACTAGCGCAATGCTAGAAAAGAAAATTAGAAAATTTTCTGATTTTTTTTCCAGAAGCATAGGGCTATTTCATCTTTTTCTAGACTCATATATGGTTTCGTTTAAGAAGCAGTTAATAAATGAAATAATTTTCTGCAAAACTTTTCCAGAAGGAATTTTTCCCTGTGTTAGTCTTTCACTCATACTGCTTCTTGTTTTCCCATACCAGATAGGTTGCTAAGTTTTGGAGGTGAAACCATAAAAATGAAAGAATGAAATGTCAGATATTAGCAGACCAAGTTTTGGACAGCTGTTAAATTATGTCTTATGGGAATTAGCAATGGGTGAGCCTTAAAAAACTTCCCTAATTAAAACAAAAAGGCAACAGGTAGATGCTTTTCTGAATGCATCCATTTCTCCGTGTTCTAGTAGTCAGGTTTAGACACCCCTTGATTTCCCTCAACACTGTTTAGTCTGAACTTCAAAAGTATTCAAAACTGCCTTTTTTCAGTGCTTCTAATGCCTGCAAAGAAGGGGAAAATACTTAGTAGATTATTTTTAGTTTTGGCCAAAGGTTGAGAACACTTTTCCCGTTCTGCCTTAAAAACAGAAATTCAGACTCAATAGCAGAATAGTAACAATATCTTCCAGGCTGAACCTTTCAGTTCCCAAGAGGAGACAATGTTCCCCCTCTATTACAGTAGCCAGGAAGAATGAACAAAGGCTTCCAGTAATAAATATAGACACAGAGACGTCTGGTTCCTTTACTGCCTCAGAAGCTATCAAGAAAATTTAATCAGGCTTTTCTTTTCCAGTCAATCCACAGATTATTTTAATACTTTCACATTCTGTATTGAAATTCTGTCATCCTCGTCAGTGTTTTTGCCCAATGGCTGCATGCAGTCATTGCTAAACAATTTGTTAAAGTGTTATATTTTTAGAGAGGTCTGTTCACTTACCATCTAATGCTAATGCCAGTTTGCAGGGGTCATAAGGAAAAGAACATATTCATGATGAGAAAAAAATCAAATGAATGGCAAGACATAATCGTGTTCCTATCTCTCCACCTCTGTCTCTCTGTCCTCTTCTAGATGGAGAGAAAATAACACACACCAAACAGAATTTTACCATATGTAAAGCTAGTCTGGTGTTTTTTTCCCCACACAAAATTATGTAGTGCTTCTGCAGAAAGTGTGCACAAGAGCTGAATGTAAATCAGAAAAAGATAGACAGATTGTGGAACTAAAAGGCAATCACTCCTCTCTAAAACCACCCTGGTACATGACATGCTAGCTGGCCCGCCTCGTAACTTCATGGGACTGCTGTAGCATCTCAGATACTTGTGTGTAGTAGCAATGAATTTAAAGATGACTACTGATCTCTGTATGAAGTAACTGATACAGACCTGAGAGAATATGGTTAATATGGCAAAAAAGCTCTTTTTACTGTTAGAGATATAAAGATGAATTGTATTTTAAAATCAAAGATATAAAAATATAACAAAAATCAACTCTCAAGTTTTCGGTGTATCTTTTAAATATGGTGCAATATTATAATTTGTATTTTCTGCTCTAATCTGATACATATGTATTGAGACCTTCTGTCTTTCTGAAGTGGAGTATAAATAGCAGCAGCACAAGAAAAACACACTATGTTAACTTTTGATAGACTTGAATGGTCCTTCATTTTAGCTTGTACTTTCTATCCCATCAACCTATTTCATTGCTCTCTGGTTTATCATGCACTTGTTAAAAGCAAAACAAAAAACACTTATTGAAAAAAATATGATTTTTTTAAATACTGTAGTGGCTTTTACTGCCAGTCTTTACTATCCCTTAGATGATATGCAATACTTGCATTAATTAGTCTTTTACATTAAATAAAACAGAGTACAAACTAAGGCTACCAGAAAATCTTTTAGGCTTCTCTCTGCCCCTCATTACAAGCGCAGTACAGTTATTTTAAAAATTATGCTAAAATAACCAGTAGACATGTAATTTACATCTTAAACAATCCTTCCATGACCTTTTGAATCTGTGGATATTTATGGAGGCTGGAAGGAACAGTGTTAAAATTAAATTGTGTTTGGCTGATTGATCTTTTTACATTATGCACTCACTAGAATGGGGTTCCCATTGGGACATAGGTGGAAAGGGATGTAATGAAAGTGGAAAGCACAGCCTTAGCTAATATACCTAATGTTGTTCTACACTTCTGGTAAGTAAGGTCTAGCACAAACTCACACAAGAGCTACACAACTTTCTAATGACTTTCTAATGAGTCACTCACTGGTCTTTCAAAAGATTCATGAGTGTGAGTGATATTACTTACTTTCTGCTGCTTTGACTAAACGACTATTGTGAAAGGCATTTAGCCTACTTTCTCACATTACTTATAAACAAAAACTGTTTCTTCTGGTTCGTGGGAGAGTTGTGAAAAGGAGTGAGCTCTCTGCCACAACTTTCAGTGAAAACTGACTCCTGCTTGTTCTGAGCTATTTCTTTTTCTCATTGATGGCACATGCAACCTTCTTTCCAACCCCAGTTTCTGACAACCCTGGGACTTGTAAGAGTAAATTACAGATAAACATTCCCAATGCAAATTTTGTAACTTCAGAAGACTGAAGAGGCCTTCGTCAGCTTGATGGTTTTGCACATACCCTGTAAGGTAGAAGGCGATGGTTCTGATGAACATAGGGATATTTGTCTATATTATGCACTGCTGATGAACAACACTTAAAGTGATGACACTCACTCTCAGCTCCAGTTTTCCTTAGGAGCTCAAGCAGCATATTCCAACCTACAACATCAGGCACATTCCCAATGTCCAAGCGAGGCTGGGGACATTGGTTCGTATTTACAACATCCACTTTTAGTGCCAAGTTAGGAAGGTCACGTCTGGATTTAGCCATCTAACTTCTGTATTTAGCCTGGTGCCTCAGGCTAAATCCTAAATCAGCTCCTAAGTCAAGAGGTTACCTGCGTCAATAAAATTAAGAGAAAAGATGGCCATCTCCAAGGTCAGTCCCACCCACTTATAATGTCTCACCCTCTGTTAATACTTACAATGTTTGCACTATGCAAGTATATACCACACACTGCTAAAGTTAACAGAATTGCAGACATTTGATACAATACCTGAGATAACTGGGTACAGTCTAAAATGAAAGATTTTAATCCACATGCTTTTAAGACATGACATTATTTATGAAACTGCCAGTGGATGGAGACAAATGTTCTCAGGTTTTTTTGCAAGAAAGCAATTGTTCTCCTAGTCACGCTCACTCCAGGGATGTGTGTATATGAGATTGATCCAGTGATTTCTGATACATCACAGCAGAAGCAGTGATCCATATAACCAATTATTCCTTTACCTTTACTGACATGGTGAATCATGTAAGTTTTTTCTTCGGATGATAATTTCACTGCTGCTTTAGTTTGTGCATTTACTTCTTTATTGTTTCCCTTAACTGAACCTTGTGTGGCATGAATTCATTAATGTTAGGTAATGAGGTGGAGATTCCAGCTTATAAAGAGGAATTAACATAGAGAAAATTGCAACTATATTATAGCACTTGCATCTGTTTTACTCTAACAGAATATTTACACATTCTCATTTCAATTAAGTGTGATGGTCAAAATAATTGTAAAATCCTTCATTCTTTCCCAGACATTGCAATAAATAAAGATATCATTATTTCCGTCAGACTCCATAGCACTTAAAGTAGCATAAAACATGTACTTCTATTCAAGTTTTATATCCTTGCTTTTATCACCCTATTTGATAAATATCATCATCTAAATAAAACAAATGGAATTTAATTCTGTCAGGTAGGGTTAAGGTAATATGAATTAGCGCACACACATAGCCCACATAGTGTTGTTTTGAGCAGAATTGAAAATATTTTTTTTTACTTCTTAGACTCTTCAAGATACTGCAAATTTTTTAGTCACACTCCATCTGAAAACTCAAAACTACTGAGTCAAAAATGGATTTTGGGAGCCAACAAGAATTGCTAGTTTCAGCTATTTCAGAATGTTTCCGTTTGCGTTTGACTGCTTACATTTGATCCAATTTGCTCACATTTTGACTGGAAGAAAAAATTAGGCAGTCAGATGCCTTGCAAAACTGCCTAAAAGAAATGTTGTGATATTTGGATTTTTTTAAATGTTCTTGCATTGAAATAATGTTTGGATTTGACAGTTTCCTTCTTTAAAAAGTATGCTTTCAACAAATCAGAATTTTCCTTGAAAAGTATTTCATAAAACAGTTCACTGCCAGGCCTGATTTAAAGCTCAAAATTGAACTATCCGTTCTCAGTAGTTATTATTTTCCATCATACTTTTGCAAATAAAAACAATGAGTTCGCACTGCTTCTAGCTTCATTTTTAATGTACTACATTTTATGTTTCTTGCTTGCAATTCCCAGAAGAATTTCCAAACTTTTTGCTTATTTGATTTTATGGTTTCCTTAGGCAGAACTTGCTCTTGGGTGGAAAGCAGATTGCCAGCACTCCCACTGATTTCTGCAGCCACCAGATTAGGACCACATATTAGCTGTGTATCTCATTTTGTCTGGTAGTTCTGAAAAATTTCCAAGGCTGGTTTAAAATATGTGAACCACTTCATTATAGTCAGCTATCGCTATACCATATAGTCCATTGTATTGGAGATGAAGGTGAAGAAAATATCAGTAACTTAAAGCTTATATTATTATTTTTTAATCTTTTAAATAAGCCTGTATTTGTAAAAGCATGTACTTTGGATTCTGTGAAAAAGGAAGGTAATCCACATCATACAAGCCTAGAGCCTTTGTGTTTTAACTAACATATGAGTGAAGAGATCATTTCATTTCCGAGTGAGGATTTCATTTTATTTCTCTACTACTCGTGCAGATGCCTAAAATCAGATATTGAAATACTAGTGTCTCAAACTGAGTCCTGCCTAACCAGGGCCACAAACATGAGTAGCATCCCTAAGGAATTGCCCATGTAAAATATTTTTTCCCTGCTTCAGAGCATCATTCATTCATGCTGACATAGAATTCTAAGACTTTTAAATGGAAAAGCTGAACAGTTGATAACTATGGATGGTCTTGCAAACCCTCATCAACTACATTTTGGAGAAGCAAAGCAAAAATGAGATTTCATTCTACCTCAGACAAAACTAGCACAACTTCAAACCTCAAGGAAAAGCTTCTCCTTAACTTTAATGAGGTTGAGACAGAACATTTGAAGATTTTCAAAACATGTATTTGCTGAGTTTGAATGTAGTTGAAAGGCAGACAGCAATACTTAATCAGGAAGCATTTCCTCAGAAATAAGTTCTTACACACTGCTCCAGAGTACTTATGCACCGGGCTCTCAACTGTTGTGATGACAGATAATCCATAGAGCATCTTCACTTTTCCAAACTACTCTGCATTTCTTCATGATACACAAAATCAATGATCAATTAATAAGAATGGCAATGAAAAAATTAACTGACTGCAGTTTTGCTGATTCTTGCATGCTCTAACAAATGATGCCTCTAGAACTAATGGGAAAATTCAGTTTCTATTGAAGAAAAAATGCAATAAGGCTTCATCTTTAGAAGAATTGAACTAGAAATTCAGGGTCTATGTAAGAAGCCTCTCTTTCTTGAAGACACTTTTTATGAATAAATAAATAAATAAATAAACAACTCTTAATCTTGCTTTGACGACTTTACATCAGGCTCTAGAGAGAAACCAGGCAGCTTTCCAGAAAAATTTTTACAGTCAGCACATAGAAAGCAGTCTATCAGTAACAAATGGGGAAAAAGCAAATTCAGCTAAATTAAAACTGCCTTAGAAAAAAAGACAAGATGACGATGATGAAGAAGATGAAAACAGGACATATGGTCACCTTCTTCTACTGCTAAAAAGATAATCAGATAAAGGAATTAACTTGGTTAAAACTAAAAGAAACTACATCTGTAAATAAATGTTATAATCTATCTGCACATGGGCTGCTGGGAGAGCAGTCAAGATAGCTTTTTGTTGTTTTTTTTTCCCTATGTATTGCCAAATCAGCACCTTTTCACATGAATGAATTACTAGGGACTACAAAAGGGATAGTCAATACAAAAAATATTGTCATTTTCAAAATTACTAAGGCTACCAAGAGGATGGGGGGAAACTGTCTTAGTCTGAGTTCAGTGAAAGCTGTAGGAGGCACAAGGAAGGTATGGATAGTGCCCCTGGCAGATGACACTACCCAAGAAGACCCTGAGGAATGTTTTTTAGAGAGAAAGCCCTTTCTAAAAACTATACTTTTTAGATAAATCACATTTTGCTTAGACTAAGATTCCCAAGAATTGTCCTCATGATGAGAAAAGGTTACAGGCTTCACATCATAAATGGAAGAAACTGCAGAATTTCTACAAGCCCAGATTTTTTTTTTTTTTTTAACAAGGAAGACTGCATCAGAATCTTCATTCTCCTGGTTATGTACTCTTTCTTTTCTTCTCATCCCCAGTGCTGTCACATGTAATCACATTCAAATTAAGGCTAGCAGATGAAACAATAGAGGAAATCAAATATAGAATCGGTTTTCCAGCAGGGCAGCTCCTATTCATATTGAAAACAGTAAGAATTTCAGCTTATTTAATGAAAAATAACTCAGAAATGTCCTAAAAAGCTCTTCACATTTATATGCTCTGTAGTTCTGATGTCTCTGTCATCCAGATAGGGGAATATGTTGGTGATCACCAGAGCTCTTTTAGCCTATCAGCTGGTTTCTTTCTCATAGAAACTGAGCAATGAGGTACACAGGGGTCTCATCCTGTTCTTTGGTCCAGTTAAGCAGACACAGCCAAAGAGATGGGCCTCGCATCTGAAGGGACATAGACTGGGTGACCCAATTAGTTATTTCATGTTCAGCCTCTGTGATTTCCTGCCTACAAGCAAATGCTCCCCAATCCTCAATAACTAGTCAGAGAACATTCACTGGGCATCCACGGAAAGAAAAATGATCTCACACCTCCACAAAACATGTGCATAAAACCTCAGAGGAACTGTCCTGTAAATCTATGAGAATCTAGTCACTGTCATCTGGCTTCCCTTACTTTTTAGCTATTAGGCTTGATTGCATACAAATTAGTTTATAGGTTAAATTGTGTTTTCTGAACCTTTCATTCTTTTGGTAAGGGCAAAGGAGATATAGAAGTATCCATAAATTTAATTTTAACACATCTGCTACTCACAGAAAGGATCAGAAAAAAAGAATGTCTGAAACACTAAGCATTCGCATAACTCCGAATTTTTTTGGTGTCAGCAGTAAAAATCTTACTGGTTTCAGCAAAACTGGGGCAATTCTGAGTTCTTTTGAAAGTTCTCCTTCCATCTCTTAATAAATACAAAAATGTATTTCCAAAACCTACCGTTAATGTGAGTTGTGTGTATAACTTTACATTTCAAAATAATGAGGCTAAATCTTCAGCTGCTATAAACCAGTATAGCTCTGTTGAGCGCATCTAAACTGTGTTGATTTACAACGTTGCATGGTGCCTTAACCATGGGAAACTGCTGGACAAATTTTTCATACTATTTGACGGGAATAATCTAAGCACCTAACTTATAGGTAAGTGGAGAAGGAAGTATACAAATAGGTCCCTGATTCCACTGACACCACATTATTTTAAATAAATTTTACTGGAAACATGATGATCTTTACCTTTCACAGAGGAGAGATTTATCTACTGCCTATATATTATGAGGAAGTTTTTTTTTTAAATCTAAGTACTGCCTCTACCAGAAATCTATATTAGCAGAGAGATGCACTTTTTATATTAACATCTAAATATTGTAATAAGTAAAATCAAATGCACAAAAAACCGTGTGGTCTTAACCATCTCCAGGCTTCTGCAACATCACAAACTTGGTATCCCAGAACTCTCTGATAGAAAAACAGTCTTATTACACATGATTGCTGATCTACTTCTGTGTTATTTCTAGCATCATAAAAATCCAAAGAGGAAAATTGTATGTTCTGTTCATTAAATAACAGAAACAGTAGAAATGCACAGTTATTCAATAGTCTCTTGCCTTATATTAGCTGAAGTATTCTTTTTTAATGCTGTTCTTTTTTCAACCACCTCTAGTTATATATTAAAAAAAAAAAAACTGTACAAGAAACACATTTTTTCTTCATCCAAAGTTTTCAGTTTCATGTTAAAACCGATCTTATTTAACAACTCTGTTGATGACCATTAAGAAGACAATAATTGAATACAATTCACAGCTGATACTATTTTGGAAGAGCTGGCAAATATCAAATAGGACATAATATCCAAGTTTATTAGAGGCGCTTTTCCAAAAAAAAAAAAAAAAAGCCCCCAACACCACTGGGAAAAATTTAGGGTCATAAAAATGGTAAAAGGACTGACCTATACCTGACACAGAAAAATAATATTTGCTGCTGCCTTCTAGAATAGATATCCATGCTCCTCTGATTGTCTATGAAAGTGGAAAGAGACAGAGAATAAGTTCTTGTCTGGTGAGTCCCCAAGTGGGGGCAGAGGGAGGACCAGACTGTCTGCATACCCTGTAGTCCATTCTTTGTCATGCAGTTGTCAAAGGGATGTAGCTGGGACCAGGACTTTTTTTCCAAAATGGTTAAAGAAATAAAGTTAATGGTATAAAATCCCCTTGAAGAGATCAGATTCTTGTAGATACATTATTTTGTTACAGGGAAAAGAAGAGGATCCCCTGAGGTCATTTTTCCTGTATTTGCCTCCAAGGTCACAAAGAAAACTTGTTATAACGTGTGAGGATTTAACTCCCAGAACTACCTTAGATTATCCCAAAGCATGCACCCCTTTTACTCCAGCTTAGCCTCTAGTACACAGAGAAACTTTTTCTAAGGCAGAGAATCTGTGGCTTTATGAGTCAATCTGTTCTATTCATCTGCCAAGTAAAAAAATGTTTCTACCTCATCCTGTGTGATCAAGTTAAAACAGCATCTTGAATCAACCAGCTCTAAGACATCGAAATGAGCCTGGTCCCTTACCTCGAAGGCTACATGCAGTTCCTTTCCCTAGGACCCATCACTAAGCAGCAGCCACTACTCCCAGTGCTTTTCACAGGCAGAAGTGCAAACAAATGCTTACACATCTGTGTACTTTCCAAAAACCTCTCATATCAGCCTTGCATTGAGAATCAGACTGCGGTGACTGCATACTGTCTAGACCCACACTGGCCTCCAAAGCAGAGAAAAAAGAAGTGCCTGCATAACCCGTGGGCACACAACAGTATGTGTGAAAATTTAACCCTGCTTTCTTGGCTATTGGCACAAAGTAAAGAAACCCATTGCACACAGGACAATCAGAAAGGGATCCAAAACGATCATCATTCTCAGCCCTGCTCAAAGCATAAGCAACCTCAAACAAAGGACAGCAGACAGGGACATGGGCACACATTTTCCCTTCCAGCCCTCAGACTTTCAGAAAGAAATGCTTGGGATCCATAATCCGAATTCTTTCCTACAGGCAAGTTCCTGTGTCCCTTCTTATAATTACACACTTTTTGAAAGAATATTTAGAGGAGGTGGTGGCAAGAGCTGGTACTGTTTTGTATAACAGACTGAATCTGTCCAGGAACTGGGCAGTCAGGTCTTTTCTCTGTTTCAGAGGTGTCCAGCTGCCATACCTAGTACTGTGTATGTAATTTATCCAAACACTGTTACAGACAGTGCGTAATAGAGAGAGCAGATCCTAGGTCTTGCCAATTTTATGTGGGTGTCCTAACCCATATCCTTCCTCTAAATTGAGCCTTCAGCTGTTTTCTGCAACATTTCAAGACGAGAGATGGTGAGTGCCAACACACCTACTTTCTTCAGGCCTATTCTACAGACAGGTATTTTGAGATATGGGTTTGTACATTTAAGGAACAGGAGGGAATTAACCTCAATCTGTATTTCCAACAAGAGTGTTTTAGCTACTTGTTTATTACAGAAAGAGAAACAATGACTCCTTTATGCTTTTAAAAGAAAGCAGTGGTTTTAGCCGCTTTTTTTGAAGCATCCTGAAGATATCCCAAATATCTTCAGAGGCACCTCTCTGTCCGTACTTCAGGACAGATCTATCTAAGGCTAGGCAAAGCCTGGACAGACATTTAGCACATAGGCATGCACATTCCACCTGAGTTTTTTTTCAGATCTGGTCCTGACTGTCTACTACTTGTGTCTCCCAAAGCCTTCATGGTAACACAGAGTGTTTTTCCAGAATGTGACATCCAAGTCAGAGTTGAGGCAAGGTGCTCAAAGCTCCACGCTCCAGTGAGAGAAACTTGCACCACTGGTAAGAGCAASTGGGTTGTGTAAGGCTAGACATAAAGTATATTAACCCAAGCAAATATGTTGTGTGGCTGTTGTGACATCTACAGTGTACCTGATTGCACAAGAATTGGCTTGCATATGTGGCACATTTTTGTTCACCTGAGCAGAGAACTGAGGGTGTCCTACAAAACAAAATTTTAAAAGCTAAATATCCAGCTTGCTCAGGAACAAGCAGTCAATATATGCTCATGAATCATGTATACATGTTACCTATCCTGGTACTGAAGAGCATCAAGAGCCCTAAGATTCTAATGTAGGTAATTTTCAATTAAATCTGTCAGAAAACAAATGGCTGTTTTCCTTGTCAACATAACAAGAGATTCTTAAGGCCCATCCCTATCACCTTAGTTAGAGGATCTGATGACTGGATATAATTTTTATAGGAAGCCATGAATAATTGACTGCACAGTGCAGTGCAGGACTTGGCCTTAATCATCTTATAGATCATTCTGGTGATTTTAGCATTTTACATTACCTCACTTCATAAACAGTACCAATAAAAGGGAAAAAGGAACTCTCAGATAACAAAATGTATTTGCATATTCAGCCTGAGTAAGGGACAGAATCTGGACTGTGTTTCTACAGAATAAGCACAGCTTGTATCCTCCCTTTCTGGCATATATTTTACAGATTTTTAACAATTCTTTTTATATATGTGCAGTGTATTCTTTCTCACTTGAAACTGCATCATCAAAAGTATGGGAAGAATGAACATTTCTGTAATATTGAGATGAGTCCACAAGGTACTTCATTAACTTTTCTTCCACTGGCACTGACTTAAAAGCAACAAAGGGGAAAAAGAGGCAGGAAGCAGGGATTCTACTACTTAAATTTTTAAAATAAAGTTCATGAACCAATACAACCTAAGAAGGTGGAATAAATTAGCCAATTAAAAATAATGCTTTTTCCTCTAAAGGAATTTTGTAGCGAAACAATAGAGAATAACTCGGAGTAATGTATATTGAATTGCAAGTCAGAAGTATAACAGCAGGTATATATTAGAGTTGGGAAAAAAAATAAAATACATTAATTTTTGACCAAAAAAAACCCTAAAGGAAATTTCTTTGAAAAAAATGTCTAAAACTAGTTTTTCCATTTTTCAGTCAACTCTGCCCAGCAAATATACAAAAAATAGAAGGACATGCAGAACTACTATATGATAATATTTTTCCAAAGAATAAAATTTACCTATAAAATAGTCATTTTTCTCAGTACTAGTATCCAAGTAGCCTCCCAAGACCTGTCGCATTAATCTTAATGAAATGAATAGGTTTAAAGACAGAAAAGGGTTCACATGATCTTGTCATAGTATTAAGCGATTGAAGAAGGCTGGGGATCACTATTGCAGAGATCTAAACTGCTTAGTCATGTGCCAATCATCACGATGAAAAATCTTTTAGCTTTATATTAAACATATAAAAGAGGAAAAAAAGAAAATCAGTTTAAAATATTGGAAAGAGAAAGTGCTATTAGCAAGCCATATCACTCATTCTGATGGCAGAGAAGGGCTGCATGCTGCAACCCCTTTCCTGCCACAGAACCAGGAATAAGGGACRTGAACAGAAATTGAGCTACACACTTGCAGTAGGTCTGGCACTTCCCAGGAACAGTGAACTCATTTTATCTGTACCTCCCAGGACATGTTCCCAGACACATCACTGTCAGCTCCCCTGGAAAGGGAGCTATACCTGTAATTAAGAGGCCACAGCCCCTTCTGTATTCATGAGAACTATTGACATGGTGTAGCTCACATTCATTACCCTCAAAAACGTGTTCGGCTCATCCTAATTACATACTGGGAATGCCAGTATGTAGCTGGTTTGTAGCCTATGCTAACCTTGAACTACACCCAGGTGTTCTCAAGGTGAGAGCTAGTTGGCCCAGGACAAAAGTACACCAGGAACGTGCAAGAAATTTAACAGTACGGAAAATGGTGTGGTACTGCTTGAGCCTGTACTGTGGTCCTGTTTAGTTTGCTAGCATAGACATGGTTGGGGGAGCTGAAAGAAAACTGAGTACTGAAAGAAGGCCTTTCTTGATAGCTACCTTTCCCAGGGACAGTTCAAGAGTCAGCAAAATGTGGGGATTGATATAGATAAGTTAAAATGGTGTTGAGCACCACTGTCATCTTTCCTTGGTCTGACAGGGAATTACCTGAGTTAGTTGGCTAAACGTTGTACAGACAGCAAACCTCAGGAGCTGGCAGAGGAACAGTGAAGTGTTCTGGGAAACCTGGCAGCTGGGGCAGGACTGGTTGTGCTGGATCCAGCTGGCAGCACAGTCCCAAGCAGACCCCAGGAAAGAAGTCAACAAGAACAGACCACAGGCCAGGCAGTGGTCCCAAAGGTCTGCAGATGATCCATGATAGCACAGTCCTGCCTCCTCCTTCCCTCTGCCATGTGTTCCCACTCTGTCTCTTGTGCCTACATTGGCTTTTACTTAACCACACCATGAGCAAAAACAAGGAATCAAACCACTGGAAAACTTACCTCCCAAGACTGTGAATGGTTTTCTGCACATTTAGTTCTCTGAACCAAATTGCTGTGTTGGCAGATGTTCACCAGCGAAGCTGCAAGGAAGAGGGAATAAAAACAGAATGAGGGAAGGAGAGGTGAAGTGGAGAGCATGACAGCAGCCCCTACTTAGACTTGCTTGGATTGCTATGGATCAACTCTCTTAGAGGCTGTAGAACTTTTCTGTGGCTCACTATTACATTTTTTTTCCAAGTACATTAAAGTCCCAGTGCAATATAAATGTTTTCACTGGTAAAATGCAACAATAAAAGGAATCATTTCATCATAAATTGTTATGACCACTGATAAGTGTCCCTTGTAAATTTTTGGTTGAAGAAAAACATGGAAAATACAAATTTTAATGCTTCTTTCTGTGCAGATGCATTAGAAATGAGCAAGGAAGCCATCAGAAGGGGTTAACTTTGTCACTGAAAGTACACCTACTGCAATACAAACCTGGCTAAATTAGGACAACAGATTCCTCTGAGCTTGATAAGCTGATAACAGGAGACATGTGAGATCTCATGTTTCAGAGGATGCTCTGTCCCTAGATGAATTACTCTTGTTTTTCGAGATCAGCCAGGGCCCTGTAAGTTTGACTTTATGTGACAGCTCAAGCACATATTCTTAACAAAGGGTAGTGTGTGGTTGAAGTAAAAACACAAAAAAGACATATACAGTCTTGAAAACACTTGAACAGAAGGTTTTTTTTAAGAGATGCCATATTAGTTACTATGTGATTCCAAGCTTAAGAACAGTTTTCTAACACAGTCCACTAGGTGCAAACCATGGCACAGCCTTAGAGGCCCTGTATGTGTGACAATAAAGCAATTTAAGCTGTGAACAACAGCCAAAAAGTAGAGGTTCCAGATATTTAGGGTTTTGAAGAAAAACTAAACTAGCTCAAGTTCTCACCCAGAAGCATGTGAAAACTGAATGTCCTTGCTGGAGACAACTGTCACACTCTCAGACATCCCAAGAGTGTGATCAAACAAGGAAATCTTCATAAGGAGAAAGGCAAAATAGAAATGAACTTGGACAAACATAGGAACACAAAGTGTTCAGAAATCACTCAGAGGCAGGCAGTTGGACAAAGCTCTTCTTCACTGACACCATACCATTAGATGCATGCAGATAAAACATTAGAGTTTAATTTACCAGTACTTTTAGTTAATACTTTACAGATGCCATTTTTCACTAGTATATTTTATATGTCACTGAAAACTGTTTATGCTCCTGCATATTAAGCTGTTATCCATTGTCAGATATCTTCTATATATTTATCCTCCAGGCTAACTCTATCTTCTAGTAAGAGCATCTCAAAGAAGTAAGAATAAGCATCCAGGATAATAGTTTTATTTATGGGTCTTCTTCTCTTAGCAGGGCAGCAGGTGAAGCAACAAGGAAACTGCCTGGCAGGTGAATTTCTATTAAAGTTCTTTTGTGTCTTGGCTGAGGCTCATGGAAATTGATATTCTTCCATAAAATATTTTGTACCAAGAAATCAGCATTTTGCTAGTGACAAGTCATTTAATAAGAAAATTCCTGACTAGGTCCAAATACAATGCCTAAACAACTCACAATTCAGTTTGGATGGTTTAAGAAGTGTGCCAGAATGTAAGTGTATTGTTGCCTGTAAAAGAATCTGTAGCCACCATGAATGATGGTGGCTCACTACAGAAAACAAGAGGTTATTGTCTTTACAGCCTCATGATTTAGTTCCCCTCCCCCTCTCTGGCAGTCAGATTTTCTGCACGATCCAGAATCGCTCTTCTGAAATGGGAACATCACTGCTTTCCAGAGCTAAACAACTACAGCCCTGGCTGACACCAGGGAATGGTTTAGCCATAATTTAGCTCACTATCAGAGCTATCCTGCATAAGCATGGTCACATCAAACCAGTCTCACATCAGTGGGCATGTCCAATACATACACATGAAGAATGCATTACTTTCACATTCGCTCCAACTTGCCCTTATATTCTGTGATGCTTATTAAATAAAGTCCCATGTAAGCCAAAGTGCACTCTAGGTTGATGTGCAGCACATTACACTGTGTGGTGAAAAGACTTCTCAAAACATCGGATAAATTCTTCTTAGGACACGGTTCTAAGTTTCCATTAAGCTACAGGAAATAGAATATTTTATAATGTGTTTCCAAACATCTAGTCATTTGTCCTCTGAGTGCCCCAAGAATGTTTACAAACTAGATTTGAGGAGAACACTGCATAGGCTGGATAGTAAAGCAAATCTGGTTAAAAGGACAGTTTAAGGATTAAGGGCAATAACGGTCCAGTTTATAGAAGTAAAGAGGCAGAGGCCATAGAAAGGTAAGGACTGAAAATGAAATGCAATAAAATCTAGGATTCCTCTCAGTTGTTCTACAGAAATGAACAACCTCATCCCCTTCTACCTTCCCCCATCCCTTAAAAGGTCCTTGTTATAGCTGGCAGTTTACTGCTATATATGGCAGTTTATAAAATGGATCATTTGAAGGTAGAAAATTTTCCTGGGAAATGAACAAGTATTCAAACTACTAAGGTAAATTGGGGCCATAAATAAACTGTCCCAAATACTTCAGGAAAAAATGTGTTGGAGGAGGAGGAGCTTCAGTTCATAAAGGAAAGAAAGATGGATTTTTTTATTAAGGTAATAACAGAAATCTGAGAGTTTCTGTTCCAGCTCTGTCACAGGCCTTTTTGTGATCCAGACCTATGGTCTGATTTTGTTTCTCTTGAGGTCAACAGGAATTTCATCACTGTCTTTCCAGGAAACTTTGTGATTTAAGAAATTTCACCAATAGTCATTGACCTCACATTCATCATGCAATAGCATGACACAGAGACCCCGATGCTGTGCTCAAGTCATTCAGCCAGTGCAGCCTCAACATGCAGAGATGCTGGGGCTGAAAACAGAGTCTTTACCCTATGCAGTGCTGTGCTCATGCTCATAAGCTCTCCTTCTCAGCCTATCTTCTCAATAGATATTTTGAACCTAAATGAAAGATAGACAGACCTAGACAATCAGACCTAGAAACTAGTCATTCCACACTATTTATTCCACAGTATTCATCTAGTGCAATAAGCTATAGTGTAAGCTCCCACATAGTCTGAAACATCATTGCAGGAGTTTTTTTCAGTTTTTTTCCCTTCTGCTGAAACTGCCACCAGGGTTATCATTTTTTGGGGGGATGGGGGAAGGTTCTGAGGTGGACACTAAGATCATCAATATTGAACCTCACCTACTGAATCTAGATCACTGCACACGTGACTGAATTCAACTTAGAGCTGAAAAGCTTTCCCACCTCCCTACTTTTCCTTTCACTTTACTTCAGAAGTGATATATCCCAAACCAAAAGACTTCTCTTTGTTAGATGAAAACATTTCAGGCTCAGGTTGAGTAAGCCTAGCGTACAGACTTGAGTCCTGCCTCTGTCAGGACAGATGACATGGAAGAAATGCAAACTAGCATAATAAATAGAGATATCTATGTAAATTTCCATTCTCATGCAATGAGTCTTCCAGCTGAGTTAATACATAATCCTTAATTTGATCAATCATCATCTTTTTATCTTAAGAAAACCCTGCAGCAGAAAATCATTCTCCTCTCAGTAGCTGAGTGCTAAGCCATACCACTTTTCTAGTTGAGCAGTTTCTCTCTAAGGCAGTGTTAACAATATGAGGACGAGAACAAAACTAAGGGGCTTGCGGTATTACTCAGGTTACTGTCACTGGCTTTCCAGCTTATCGAGGTCAAGTTCCTTCACCAGCCTGTGTCTCAACTTCCTCATCTRTAAAATGGGGATCATGACACTGAGCTGCTTTCCGAAGTGCTTTGAGTGATGCTGATGAAAAGCTCATGATGACAGTTGGGAAATGACACTGGAACTTTGCATTCACTTTATCCTAGAAGATGATGACATGCAGCATAGCAGYCTCTGCTTTTGAGGAGGATATCCAACATATCTGAGGAACTTATGGCACATTACATCAAAGGCAGTTCATTAGAAAGTATTAGTGYGAATTTACCTGTTCTTTCTGTTCTATTCAAATGACACCACTGGCTTCAATAGCTTTTACACTGGCATTAAACTAGTGCATTGTGGTGGAGACCCAGGTCAAGGAAGCTTTATGAGAAATGAACTTGACAAAAATGTGTTATGTTTATGAGTGTATTCCAGAATTTCATACTTGCTCCTGCTCCAGCAATAATGCTACATTCTGTTCTGTGGGCCAAGTGCTAGTGTGCCTTTTCCCCAGCTTGTTTTTAATAATTCTTTTTCTGTGAGAGTCATGTTGGGTTCATGACCCYCTTGGCTTGTGAGAAGGGATCAGACTCTCAGCAATCCTTTTTCAACCCCTCTTCAAGAGTGACTTGTGTGAGAGCATGGTTTTTGTCTAGGAACCAGAGCAGATGGTTCTGGCAGTCCATCCAGCATGGCAGGGAGCTACTGGGGCTCATCCTGCCCCTTCCCCTTTCTCAAGAGGACCAGAGACACTGTCTTTTTTTCTATTTCAGCTGGGAGGGAGGGAAGGGTGGAGCTTCAGCAGCAAATAAACACCCAGGGGACTTGAAAATATTGGAAGTCCTGGTTCCTGAGGTCCCTCTGACTAACAGGGCCACCTGGCCCTTCCATGTGAAATGTCATGAGATGTCATGTTTGACCAAGTCACTGACAGTAGCTTGAGAGAGGGCAGGGCCTGCTCCTTGCTGGCATTCTCGTGATGGAAACCCTTCTTTTTCTGCATCCCCTCTGCAAACTCACACATAAACACTACACACAGCACAATGACACTTCGATCCTAGGAACTGTTTAGTTGCTCTCCATCAAAGATGTTCTCTTGCTGACTGTCAGAAAACAAGACAAGAAATGGGGGAGGGGGGTGAGTTAGGAGTCCTTCCCCACCTCCCCTATAGAGCAGCAAGCACCACATTTAGTGAGTGATTTGCAGTTTGCACAGTGCACCCTGGCATTATTGTAACATTAAACTTGAATTATGGAATTATAAAAGGATGGTGGGTTTTAGAAGACAGGAAGAGAATCTTACCCAGCCATACATTTACATGCTTTCTTAGATTTTAGGTAAACTGTGAAATGTAACTTTAGGGGCACAGCATCATCCTAACAAAATGTTTAGTTAGGGAAGTGTGAATTTCTTTCATTTTGATGCTAGAAACCAGAGTTTCCTGATCCTGCTGCATAATATTTTTCTGTTTCACAACTGGAATCCTGAACTGCTTTGTGTTGAGTAGCAGAGGTACAAGGAGATCTTTTCTGGGAAATTTTCAAAAGCCTTTTAGAAGAACACAATGCTTTTCAAAAGTGTAAAAAAATTAGAGGGAGCATTACAAAAGCAGCAAGATAATCTGCAAAATAAGGAATTGAGAAAAATCTTTACTCATTCATGAAGCCTAATAGAAAAGATTTTCTTTTTCTTTCCCAGAGAAAACATAAATAAGGGTGTTCTTTTTTTTTCTAGTTTTCTCACGGTTTTTTTGAGGAATTTAGAGACCACATTTTTAACCAAAAGTCAGTTTGATTTACAGCTTTAATATTTCAATTTGGGACATTTTATATTTCATGAAAATATTGTATTTTCATCAGAAGGAGACATTTATCATTAAAAGAACACTTAGCATTTGGTTATCCATCAGATTTTTTTCTAGAGAAACTCACAGCTAAATAATGTATGGTGCATAGAATTAAAAGCATCTGGTTAGACAACGGATTATTGATAACAGATTACTGATCTGGTTAATGAATGGATTGTAGATAATGTAAATGGCTATATTCAAAAATAACCACGACAAAATAAAACAGCAAAGTTTTAATGGAGGGTATTTAGCACACAGATCAAAGCTAATCAAATTAATTTTCACAAAATACTTATCTGAAAAGTTTAGCAGTGAATTATCTGTAGATAAGTTGTGGTATTTTTTGTATTGTTTAATGGGTGTATTACTACATTTTAGCCTAGGGTTTATTCACAAACTGGTGATTGAGCACTCTTTATTTATGACTGGGCATGTGTAAATCACACAGGATAATTTCTGTTCCAGAATTGGGTGACCTGCACTCCATAAACAGGAAAAATCTCTTTTTCCTACTCTCAAGTGATTTGCAAACATTCGGCACATATTCAGTGAACATTATACCAACAATACAGAGCTTTTAAAAGATTGTCCTGGGAGAATATTTTAGTACAAATGTTTTCTTAATGAGTTACTTGGTTTTCCTGATACTTTTGCTTTCAAATATTCTCATGAATAAAATCTCACTCGCTAAAGTTTTGCAGACACATGAATAAGATGCCAAAGAGCAGTAAGCTTTATTGACAGGAATATTTATAAACATGGTTAGACTATAGTTATCCAGCTGTGCCATATACACATTACAGCTGCAGTGCACACACAAGGAAGTGCATCAAAACCTTTTTAGAGGCAATTGCAGCAGAAAGGAGAAGGGAGTGAAAAGGTACGTATCATATTACACATACAGATTTTTTTCAAAAAAAACCTCAAGATGACTTTCATATTTTCTGGGAAGAAAMTGTTCTCTGCAGACTGCAAGTTCAGCATTTTGATGTTCCAAAGCAATGGAAAGTTAGGCCTGCAGGGAAATTCCTGGCTTATGCTTCCAGTGGAGGAGAATTGTTTTTCTGACAAGAAGCAAGAAGTGATGAAGGATGTTCTTGGACCATGAATTAGTTTCAGTTTCCTCCATATTATCACATACTTAAATTAAAATAAAATACTCCCAAGCTTTAGAAAAARGAAGAGGCAAAGATTTCCTATAATTAAACTAGATATAGGAATTGCATCTGCTTTTAACACTTGCTTGTTGTATGATTTCATGTACCAAAATTGGCATATGCTTATGTAAGCCTCACACCAACATAGTATTAGCWTGTAGTTTCTCCCCATAACTACACAGAATTGCTTTTCTTATGCCTCAAGACCTTCTTTGCAGACCTAACCCAGAAGTTACAGCTCCATTTCCACAAACCCTCAGCAGAGTCCTTTCCTCCAAACTACTAAAATTTCATCTATACCTACTGGAAGAGTCGATAAAAGATGAACTAGGTTTCCAGCAATACAAGGACAACTCCAAAGTACATCTTTACAACAGTAACGAACAATGCAGTCTCCCAGCACTCCCAGTGCCTGCACAAAACCAGCARCCTTTTAGGCCCTAGAGAAGCAAGCAAGAGGATGGAAGTCCTTCAGAAATTTTCTTCCTTTATGGCACTGTGATCACAGGATTATCACAGGATCTTAGGAAAAATAGCTTTGAAGGGACCTCAGGAAGTCTTTAGTCCTACTTTGTCTCAAAGCAGGGTGCATTTACCTCCATTGGCTATAAACCAGCTCACAATTTGGCCTCCTTTCAGACCCTTCTGCACCTCTGGTCATAAAAATGATCTGTTTTTAGGGCTGGTAGATTATACCCCATCCTATCAGGCTTAGWTCCAGCTCTGGTGATTCACGACTTTGTGGCCACTGGAATAGACCAGACATGATCTGATACATCTGGGGATTTCAGTGAGTACCAAAGGCAATACCCAGCCTGCTTCAAGACACAGATCACCATGGGTTTATTGTTCTGGTGCCCTACTCATTCTCTTTGCTTAACATGGAAGACACATAACAGCTACCTGAGAGCCACTCTTCACCTCAGAGCCCATGTTTTTGTATAAAGGCAGTTTTGCACTGCAGCACTGAAGACTATTTACCAATACAGGGAGGTAGCACAGTTAGTCATCAATAGGTCTGCACCTAGATTGTAAGCATCATTCCCTTATGAGACAAAAACAAGACACTTCCCCTCAATAAATTCTTCATACAAAGATCATATCCAGTCTCAGAAACTCAAGTACAAGACAGGACAGAGAAAGCAAAAGCAAATGCCAGAACTGCAAACTGATCATTCTGTATCACCTGCAGGGTGAAAACTAAGAAAGAAAGTGGTAGATGTTGTTATTTAAAGACTACAGAGGAGTATATACAAACAAAGGGCATGGGAATATACATAACATCACATCATCATTTTCACAGATATTTTCTAGAATAGAATCATATCTGAACATTCATATTGAGCCTGTTGCAACTCTTTCCTGCAGCCTCAATGTTTTCAGAATTATGGTCTGTGTTTCTCACTAGAAAATTGTATTTTTCTTTCCTGCCTTGAAATTCTGTCTCTATTCTCAAACTGAGGACCAGTGGAAAATATCAGCACCCTCAGTGATAAAAGGCTGTTGGTCTGCCATCTCAGGGAAGGGCACCAAATCAGGCCTTCATGAATTTCAAACAACATAAGTAAATATGATATCCGTTTCTAGTTATGTATAGTTATACTTTCTGGTGCTTCCTGAAAGAGACTGTAATATTTTTCTGTAGTCACCCAAATAACATCTGGCTGCCTCTTTTTCCTCTTTCATTTTCATCCTTTTTGAAGACAATTTCCCACCTGCTAAAAGCCTCACAGAAAATTACAGTGGGAGTTTACAGACAGCATCTGCAGCATGCAATCCCAGAAACACAGAGTGGAAGTAGGGAGCAGGAAGACAAAAACACAAGGGTAAGAAGTTTTTTTGTTCACTTTTTTTCTGTAAATAAGCATCAACTCTTTCTGAGTAACCCAACAACCAAAGGAGCATCCCATGGAATTCACCTAGAAACTTCATCTCTCTTACTTTTCTTATGTATGGGACAAATGGACTGTCAGGTTATGTCTCCTCTCAAGCTTTGGACAGAGCAGATCAGGGTCATATAAGAGAATAGCACTAGGTACCCCGGCTTGCAACACCAGCTCATGATTCTGGACACGCGGAACAAGTTTTTTTCTCCATTGCAAGCTTGATTGTAAGGCCTTCAGTAAGTTGCCTCACCTTCCTACGTTTCAGTTTCTCATCTGTAAGGTGGGGACAATAGCATTTTCTAGGTATACTGTGGGGAAAAAATACATTAAAGACTGGGAGATTGCCCAGGTAGTACAGAGGTAGGAATATAAAGGAACCAAAATAGAGTTTTGCTATTGAAGGTTGCCATTAAAATAGTGAGTAGTGCTCTTTATTAGAGCTGGCTGGAACACTTCCCATCAAATACACCACCGATTTCATCATTCGGCTTTCATCAGAGCCAAAAGCTTTTTAAAAAAATCTCAGTTTTGACAATGTTTTTGAAGGAAAGGCTTCTTTGATCCAGGCTGGACACTTCAGTTATTTCCAGAGACTGGGGTCAGGCATTTCAAAGCATCTAAGAAGTTTATCTTTGACCCTATGAAGAAGAAAATATTGAAACCTAAAAGGCTACAATGCTACACAATTGTCATTGTCCAGCCGGTCCTGCCAGCCCTGGCTCAGAACACGCCAGGAAGAGGAACTCTTGTGCTAAGCAAAGAAAGTGCCTCTTCAAGAAAGACCATGGAAGTGAAACTGTTGGGCAGGGTTATAAGCCCTGCCAGCTAATCCATTCAGAGTCAGCCAAAGTGCTTGGTCTGACCTACCAACTTCAGTATAAGTACAAGCTGCAGCCTGATTTTCAAACTCACTTTTGCAGGCCCATGCAATCATATTACATCCACACTTTTTTTTTTTTTTTTTTTTTTTTTTTGCAATCCCACATCAGGGATATTCAACAACACAGGGACATTTAAAGCTGAGGGATCTGCAACATTTTTCTGCAATTCCTGTGTGCACACTTTGAAACAGTGTCTCTTATGCTCAGCAGTTCATCTATTGTCATTGCCTCTACCTTATTTTTTTACAAACCAGCATTAATTTAAGGTTAACCTGATTAAAAAAACAATATACTGGTATCAGCTGCATTACAGATCATAGTGATGGATGTGATGGTCTCATTGCCTAGTTTAATGCATAATAAACAAGGATCTTTGTAAGATAAAATAAAAAATCAAAATAAACATCTCATGACCTTCCTAGACCATGTACTTCAAATGCCTTCAGATTTCTGTCTAGCTGACTTCTGCTTGGTCTAACATAAATGAAAAACTCTCTCTAATAAATATTGAGGAAATAAGGAAAAGTGCAAGACCGAAGAATTCAGGCTCCACCTAGTGGAGAAATATTCCCATTCCTGTAGAAAACCGGTTCCAAGGGCAAGGGCTCTTTTCCCACTAGCAGCTTAGACCTCACAAATACACTGAAGAGGGTCAGCTAGAAGCACAGATCYGTATTTAGAAGTGCGCTTGCTGTATTCCTCATAGGCAGACATGATCACATATCCTGTGTGCTCAGCGGTTTCTGCTTTTCCTGAATCCCACGGCTTACAAGAATATCACACCATTTCCTTGCAGTTGCAGGTCTGTGGGTTTAAGGAAAAGGACATAATTTGATGCAAACTGTTTGCTGGGCTCCACACCTCCCTAGAAAGATGGAGATGACTCTGCTTCAGAATGGCTGCTTCCAGAGCGTTTCAGGGCAGAGCGACGCCTCGCAAGCAAATGTGGACTTTCCCTCCAAAGTATAATCTCTGCCTCCTATCTCCCTGAGGCAGCGACTCAAAGAAAATGACCCTCAAAGGGTATGATTTTCTGCTTCACACAAAGCTTGTTATCCTGGGGATGCTTTTTCTGTTTCCTCTTTTCTATTCTAGCTCCCCTCCCCTTTCCAGMACAAAAAAGATCATACATCTCATCAGGATCTGTCTTCATGGGAGATTCAGGGGTTTTTTTTTTTCCTTTGGCAACTTTCTTTTCATAAGGAAAAAAAAGTATATTTCTTTTTTCAATATAATTGTATTCAACTTATAGTACTTTGATGTAGTAACGACTGCCATGAAGTAGGTATGCTGCTTGCTGTTCTATGAAAAGGACATTTAATGTGAAGTACCAATCATTTAGTCTTGTGACTTTTTCCATCTGTCATAAGCTTCCCATTTTCAGTGGGTGGGGTGGGTTTTTTTGTTTTTTGKKTTTTTTTTAAGTTTGGACATTTATTTGGGGGGCAAATTTGCAGATTAATTATCTCCAGTGGAAAAATCTGTGTCTACCTTGTTAAAAATAGYCCTTCCTGAATTCATTTTTCTTTTTTAAGGCATTCTGAAGTCCTTCATTTCCCCCTCAGTAGARAGTAATTTTTTCTAATCATGATCTAAGGATAGAAGAGAGGCAAAGATTTGAGGAGATGTAACTTCTTTTATTAGACTGAAATAGATAGGAGAAACAGCCAAGCTTTCAGGCATGCACACCTAATACCTGAAGAAAGTCCTTCATACCCCAAAGCAAGTCTTTTTTTCTTTCCTTAAAAAATACGAATCATCTTTAACTTCCATTGCTGTCTCTGTAAACAAATTTCAAAACTGCCATCATCACAAGGACTGCCATCACACATTTTGAGTATTTCCAGTCAAAAGTAAAAAGGAATAAGAAATCCAATGTGAACATTGCAAATCTATTTTTCGTAGACTAATAAGATGGACTCTGTTTTACAAGTTTAAGTTATTTGGTAAAAACAAAGTAAACAGTGGACTTCATATCTACATCTTGCAAAAATCAAAGGACATATCTGACATTATAAACATTTAACAGTTCAGCTCAGTCTGTCAGTAGTATCTCTATTGTCTTCTTGGCACGATTCCTGCATTGTCTTCACTGCTTAGCTATGAAAGTGCACTTGGGCCCTACTCCGCCTCACTTGAAAGCAGGTRTAAATGCCCTCAGATGCCAGCAAATCCAGGTTTATGTACAAATCCAACAAAAGTGATCTGAAAGGGCAGGCACCTCTGGGAGACGTTTGGGCCTGGAGGTAAGGCTAGGACTGCTGAGACACGCTCTCCCTGCAGGTGCAGAGGGGCACAGGGCCTCGCATCCCTAGTGTTGGCATGCAGGGTTGGATGGGCCGCCAACAATGACACTGTAYGGGACAGCACTTACTAGAAAGGGAACATCACAGAGGCACTCCAAGACATTTGGGATCTTCTCATCTTGCTTTCGCAAGATTTGCCCACTTGGGTTATGCTCTGTTGTTTTGTTAATGGCATTCCCATATGTTCATACCACTGTGTTTGCTTGTTGCTTGACTATTTGCATGCTCTGCCTGTTGTTGCTAAGTAATTACAAGCTACTTGCTTCTGTGAAACTTCTTTGCTGGCTTAGGTAGCCAGTTTTTCACCTCCTCCATACTTAAATAAAAATCTTTGGGCTGTTAAAGTTGTATGCTCCCTTTTCCTAGGCTAAGGATTTCTGAGGCCTTTAAAACTTCAGTTTCTCCTTTGCTCTACCATTGTGCCCCAGCATAGCTAGTTCCTGCCAAGGCAGGGGCATAGCCTAGGCACACAATCAACAGTGGGAAAATAGCATTGACAACGAAAGGTGCATCTCTAAAGAGTGAGGAAAGCTAGAAAGAGGAACTTTGCATGGRAGAGAGAGCAACCATCATCAAACCAGCACTGTGTTCATGGAAGGGAAACTTTGCTTGGGAACTAGCAGATTGTCTGAGGCATAGCTTGCCTAGGACTTGAAAAATCAATCTTTTATTCTGTGCTATCTCGCAGATTGCAGAAGGCAGTGAGAAAGAGGGGTCAGCCACAAGAGAAGGAATGAGTCTCTATCTTGAGAGGAGAAAATGAGTTTGGTTCATGGGGAAGAGACATGCTTGCTGCAGTCAAGGAAGGGAACGATGTTTGTCAGTAGCATGTGGTATATTTGTTTGTCTGGCCTCCCAAATTGATTTTCAGTCCCAAAAGCCAGAACCACTTGGTTCTGACAGATGGAGCAAAGATGRCTTGGAGATACAAGCCCTTTCAGATCCAGACAGTGACAGAAGAGGTTTTTCTAAGCTTCACAAAGGCCGTGGAGCAGGCCACAATGCTGTGCATGCCCAGCCTGTTTCTGAGAGTCTTCTATTAGCAGTCAAACATGCATACAGGGCTTTAGCACCTAATTTAAATTCTCTCAATGACCCCAGCAGGAATGGCTCCCTCAGGCATCAGCGTGCAGGTGGCATCAGCCAGGAGTCTTCCCAGGCCAGTGGTGCTCTTGGCCTTCAGCTCCAGTCGTATCCTGATGTGACTAGTGATGGTGTGCATGAGCATAGCATGTGCTCACCTGCACAGTCAGCATGTGCTAGCCTGCTGATATAATCCTAAGGCTTTTAGAATAGGCAGGGTGTTGGGGCATGGATCCTATCCAGATTTCCTATGTGTCTGGGGAAGTYACATCAAAATCATCTGAAGACAACAGGGAAGCCTCGGAAAGCCTCCCATCCTGCTATCACAGTTGCCCTAAGAAGGTTCCCACTTCTTGGGGATGGGGTTGGAGGCTCTGAGATAGCAGTGCTGTTACTGCTGGCTCAGAGCACAATGTCCCTTCTCATCCTGAAATTTTGCACTGCATGTCAATTATGGCAGATTGAAAGATGCCACTGTCCCACTATGGGTATCAGTATCTCTCCTGTAAAACCATTGGTCAATGAAAAGTAAAAAAGGCTGAACCACAGCTGTGGCCCAAGCCAGAATAGTAAAATGGAAGGTGAGAAAAAAGCAGAAAGAATGGATAAAAAATAAATATTATAATGTTCTTTCTCAATTATTGTATTTGCAGACTTTCTGTGCTCATTTTATTTATTTTTTAAAGGCCATTTCTCATTAAAAGAAAAGGTGGAAAATGTCAACATCTCTTTCACATATATAAAGTTCAACACCTACATAAATATCTGGAAGACCTAAGGAATAGTCTGTGGGTGGCTTTATTCTGTATGTTGGGTTTGAATCGCCTAATAAAATACATTTGCAATAAATATAAAGGTAGATCCAGAACATTATTCCTGAACCTGTGCATACAGATGTTAAAGCTGAGGTCTATTARTAGGCAATACCACCTGATGAATGGCTTGTGCATGTACAGGCAGGAATTGGTTGAGTTAATGAAAAACTGCTATAATTAGGTGACCTTTTTCATGGCGCATTACATACTGAAATTTTGTTTGAATAGGTGAAGTCAAAACTAGGTATTTCCATCAATTCCTAAAATATAAATCCTATTAATACATGGCACTCCACATTGAGAGAAACAGAGCTATTTTGTAAAGATGTGATTCACCAAGTGTTGTCTGTGTGTACTACTGACTTCAAAGGCCACTGCCACAGATAAAAACAAAGTTCTAAAAAATTAGGACTCCAATGCTTTGTTCTTATGACTCAGTGGTAACCTTAAAACATCAGTATTTACCATATTTTCATCCTATTGCCAGTGGTCTTCATGTAGATAAAAAGCCAGCAGCATGTGGGAAATGCAAGAGGACATTTTTCTCCAGAGCTGTTTGCTCTTACCCCGGGTGCCTGCCTCCAGTCCCCTAAGTCCATTCTCCTTCCTCTGGCTCTCCTGCTTCTCCCCACACTGACTGCTGCTGATTTTCTAGTGTCCCAGACCAAATTACCTGAATACTTATTCACAAGGAACAGATCTTTTAAAGGGTATGGGCTCACAAACTGTCCATGTGAAAATGTAGGTAGTTTCCCCTAATCTGCCAGTACCACATGCTGCAGGCTTTGGTATGTAACATTCTGCAGCATAGTGGGTGTTTCCATTACATCATACATGGAATAACTTTAATATTGATCTAACATTTTATATAAGGAAATAGTGTAATGCTGCCTTATACAAATGACTTCCAATTGCCGAATGTCAGCATTTCTAGGGAATGTGAGAACAGCTGTACCTGGTCAGGGACGAGGTCAGGCTAACTTAGCTTTCTGTCTCCAAGAGTACCCAATTCCCTGAGTGCTTAGTAAAAAGTGTAGGATGAGGGCAAGCACATAGGGATGCTTGCCTAGCTTACTCTTCCAGCCTCCAGCAGACTGTGACTCAGAAACTTTTGGCAACCAGCTTAATGAAAAATACCAGGAAAGCAATAACATGCACAAGGCCAGTTGTACGGATTCAGATATATAAAACTGAAAACATATCAAAGTCTCTCAGAGTCAGAGCCTTCAAGTGGTGCTGTCCTTCAAACCTTTTTAATTGTAATATCTTATTAGCCAGCCCAAAGAAAATCCTTCTCTTTAGCCTCATTCTCCTCATTCATCCTCATCACCAATAAAATTAAACCATGAGAYGCCTAGGATAAATGGTTAACTAATAAGGACGAATAATATAAAATGAAGTTTTGATGCTAATATTCTGGGAATTTGGACTTAAAGCACCTGTGTGTCAGAAATGGCCAGTGTGTCCTTAAGAACTTGAGCCAAAATTGTCGAAAATCACTACATGAGCTAGGGCTAGATGCGCAGAAGAACTTGCACATTACAACAATTATTGGTACTTTGCCATCAGTGGCCACGGCCCTGAGGCTAGACAATTTTATGCAGCTGAGGGGAGGAGTGACGAACAGTCGGGAGCCAGATTTATAAGACAAAGAAAAAATTTAGACCTTTATACTCCAGACATCCCGAAAACCCTCACTCAACTGCCACCCAAATCTGGCAGTCCAGGTCCCTGGAGTGGTTGTGTTTTTGTGTATTGTGCATTTTGCCAGTGTGCCTGGTTTTAATACTAATGGTTGTCTGGGCCCTTATGATTAAGTCCCTGTAAAATGCAGAATAAAGGCACTGCCTTGTGAGAGTTCTTGTAAAGGGGCAGCAGGGAGGTGGTCTCACAACACCGCTGGAAACCGTAGCTTCCTACTGCTCAGACTCCCACAAGCAAAACCCTCATTTGGACAGGACTCCTGCCCCAGCCACTGCTCCAAACACTGTATACATGTTTATCAGATGGCAGTTTCTGCAGGCAAGAGCCTTACTCTAAAACTAAACCTAAGATCCTTCTGTCAGAAAATGAGCAGCTGTGTCTCTTTTCTTGGGCCTTTCCCACATGGACCCTCTCTCAGAATTAGGGACCAAACAAAATGTTTCATATAAATCTCTGTTGGAGAAGGTTATTCTTTTTCACCCAAAAGCCCAACAGGACGTTCTTTAGGGGAGGTGGGAGATTTCAGTTCTTTTTCCCTTCTCAGACTGAGGGGGTTTGRATTTGTATATAACATTTGCACTACAGTGCCCCAGGTACCAGGCAACAAGATATTTTGTAAAAGAATGTCTCTCCTTTCAAGCTGTTCAACTTTGTATAAAGCACGTCAATATTTATTGAAGCCCAGTTTTCAACCATCTCTGGCACTATAGTTATCTCATTATTTCAAGGATGTCCTTTGGCAGCAACGGTAGTCTACATAGGCAGAAGTCTGTTTATGACTGCTGACCATTTATGAATGAAGTCAGTTCTCCTTGTGTGGTCATTTTCCATTCATTCTATATACTTTTGTTTCTCTGCCTAGCTCTGAAATAGCAAAAGCATGGTGGGAAAAGTGTGAATGAGGGATGGATTGTTACTTCCATTCTGTGGGCATGGCTTCAACAGACAAAGAGAATATTTCCACCATAAGATTTGCATTGAAAGACACCAACAACAGACAAGAAGGGGCATCTCTGAGTGTAAGTCTACTTTATTATTTTGCTAATGTGTTTCTTGATAGAGGCAAATCCCTGAAAGGGACTTTTTTTTATTCCGCTTTTTATGATTTCTAAGAGATCGGGAAATGCATCTGCTTCACAGTTTGCAAGGTCTCTTGAAATCCATAGATGGGTGTTGTTCTGGGAGCATGACATATTATTTAATATGCCACAGTTCAGGGTGAAGTCTATTAACATACTTTTAATGTAAAAAGTAGAGCTGGAGGAAAATTAGACAATAAGCTTGAACTGAGATTACAATATTGGTACTAAGTACTATTATAAATAAAACTATTTGCATATAAATACAAACAAAAGCACTTGCTGCATTGTCACAAACCACAGGTGTTTATTGCCGGTAGGGAAAATATAAATGGCTCTTGAGATTGTGAAAAAATTCTCTGTTACCTTTGAAAACACATTTTCTCCCAAGAGTGAATTTTACTAATGTTAACCCCAAAGTCAAACTACAGTGGTATTATTATTCTAATTTGCTTTTTTGTGTGYATTTTTTAAAGAATTCCCTACTTGAGCATTCTTCTTCCTTTCCGTTTATCTCTGCAAACCCTTATGTCTCTTGTGCTTTGTCATCATAGTCTTTGCTTTTCTCTCCCTTTCTCTGTAAGAGTCCCCTGTCTCTGTGCATTTTATTTGGTTCATCTTCTTGTCCTTCCTTAGTGTCACTTTCAGACATAGGAGGCTTGGCTCTCTGATATCTCCTCAGATGGCAGAGTAGAAGAAAATTAAGAATATTGTCTCTAAACTAGCACCATAACAGAAAGTAGGGCTGATCTGGAGATTAAGGTGCTGGAGATGTGTGTTGAACTTACCGATTCAGCTATGACCTGAGTGTGACAATTGAGATCTGCCTGCCTTAATTCACTCCACTGGTGGTGCTTCCTCTCTCACTTTTTTTCAGGACTATTTAGACTGTCCAAGCCAGATTTATGGTGCCTAATTTGCAGGTTGTGGTTGTCAAAACAGGGTGTAGGCTCTTGTCTGGGGAGTGCATTGGGCAAGTGGGGCACCTCCAGCTGTACAAGCTAGCCCGTGTGCTCGGCAAGCTCCATGTGCCACTACTTACYATGGCCTGCAGGATTTGCAGAGGTTATTACTAAAGGGTTAACATCTATTTCCTTTATTCCCTCTAGACTGCAGCGAGGTACTTTCATCCATCTCACTTTTACCACCCAGCACCCTCTCCTGAAGTTAGGTATTTTTACTATACTTCTTTCAAAATACTCTGATTTTTAAAACTAGCTTGATGTGGTGATGCCAAAACTCTTGCAGTACTAGCTTCCCCAAAAGTACCACAGAGAGTCTTTGGCATGTTTCAGGTGCCTAAATTTTACCAGGTCAGCCACAGTGGCACCGTGTGCATTCCTGCATCCTAGATTTTCACCAAAKAACACACCAAAATACTTGCCTCAACTAATGTACACACACACACGAGTTTTCTCAGCACTATCTGAAGCTTCATGGATCCCATTCCTTTAAGTAGCCTCATAACTTACAGATAYTGCAGTGCCACACATCATAATACATCATAAGTCCATTTATAAGTTCACCGTTACTGTTTGGAGCACTCACATGGAAAGCTGAGGCTCCAAATCAACTCTCTCTTTCACTTATGAAGACCAAAAGCCATCTCTCCCCTATTTTGGGAGCCCCTTAAATTGGCTTTGTTTCCTTCTGGGTACTAACTAGGGGGAAAATACCTTGATTAACTGATCRTGAGACCTGGTATTAACCAGTTAACATTTGTTAAGAAAATATAGGAGACAAGTTTGCCACATTAGATTAGAGACTCACACAAAGGTGGTGTTGACATTCATGTGGTAAATTGCAGATCCATGTGATAAATTACATTTATCATACACCTTTGACTGCCTCACCTGCATTCTGCCTACTAATCTGTCTCTGTCAGGATTCATTCTAGCATTCTTAACCTCTGAGCAGCTCTCCAGCATCTGCTATTTTTTAACATTCTTCCACAAAAGAAAATGAAAAAAAAATAAACACGTTTGTTTGTTCACCACAAAATGTGGAATTTGCTCCCCAGTTACACTGTGCTGCAATGGACAATACTCATTTCTGAAACAGGGAGATATTTAAGGTTCTCCTTATTCTCAGGAATACGGGCACATGATTTGTTTGAGGGGAAAAGAGCTGGTCAGCAGCACTTTCCAGTAGAACTAGCAAATGTTTCTAGTTTAGGTATATTGACATATGCTAAACCTCAACAGTGGAACACAGTGATTTATAGACAAGTTGCTTAAGATCATTTAGAGGTTCAGAAATGTATCAGTAATCATTCTGAGGACTATGTAGTAGTCTCATAATAGCAAGTTAATTTGGCTTTAATGTGAAAGGAAGAGCAATAACAGTATCAATAAAAAAAATCATAAAACTTCCTGAAACATTTCTAAAACACTTTTTATGTCAAATTTGTGACATAGCTTAACTATATATGTGATATAAAGGTTTTACTGGTACTCATTTGGAATGATCTGTGCAATAAACTCTGGGATTCACCATAACTCATAGATACCATACTCAAGTCTAGATTTACACTGCTCAGCTGAACCACTTGGTTTTCATTTAGAGATTAGGAAACTACACCTATTTACGTCATCTAAGAATTTCTCTCCAAAATATTTATACATGTCCATTATTCCTTTATCTTATAAAAACATTTATATATATATGATTGAGAAAGAGATGGATGGGGCAAATGAATATAAAAACAATCAGACTCTGTACATCTATTTAGCTGCATACATCCAAATGAGACTTTGAYGAATGGACTGCCAAATGTTTTCATTCCTGTATTTTTTAGTAAAATTTCATATTAACAGAGATGCATACTCTATTAAATTAATTTGACAATGAATCCTGAAATTCATGATCATTTACAAATGTTCCCATATTTGCTTTATTAGTCTCAGACAAACAGACATGGACAGATGCATACACTTCTTTCATATCATCCAGATATAGACATCCAATATAGAAAATCTCAGACTTAATGGCTTAATTTTGGCACCATTACAAGCAACTGAAAGCAGATTTTTGCAACTCAAAGCACAGAAAAATTTTGGTTATAAGTCACTGACACTTGATCTGTCTGTATTAGAGCATATACATTTAAGAGAGTTATATTATTTCTGACAAGCAGGGTTAAATTACTGTGAAAAATAATTAACATTAAATTAATTAAAAAACAAATGAAAACTATCCAGTGGACAGTTTTAGCAGGTGTATTCATATGACAAAATATTCCCAAGAAATATTTTTACTTCACAGAGTGCTCAGTTCATCGTGGGTGTTCAGATGATATTTRTGTTTGCCAGTTAAATGCATCAAGTAATATTTTGTTATTTCTTGATTGTATGACTTTTTTTTTAGCTAATCAGCAGAGCACATAAAGGAACTCCAAAATATACAATCCAGCACAAAATACAGCATCAGCTTCCAATGGATATTTGCATATTTGACAGCAAATTTGCTTATCTCAAGTTTTTCACACTAGTCTTACTCATTTGGTGAATATTTGCAGAAAGCAAACTCAAGCATTATATCAACACACTTGAAGTAAATTTATTTAAAAATCTGAATGAAGATATGCAGTGTTTGCCCAATGCTAGAAGTAAGTAATAGGGTTATGAATACATCATAAATACTATGCAAAGCTTTGAATTCCATTGCTGAGACACATTATCAAAGGTCGTGTTATCAAGCAAGACATTAACCACAACTGTAGGATCATCTCTTATCTAAACGTTAGGAACAGCGTAATGACTGTTACAAATTACAAATTCTGAAATGTTTCCAGCACAAGCATAATTGTGCTTTGGAGATTATTTGAGCATTGCCAAATATAATACTACACCAGAATTATTCTTTTGTGTTTCTTATATATTTACAAAGTTTTCATACTCCTGATAAAAGTTACACTGCAAACATATAATATATTACATATATATTTCTAAAGATGGATATGCTATGTAGATATATGCATGCACAGGTTGTTTGTCACACACTCATACATGACAGTACACAACTGCACACACATAAACACACACAAAAACATATTTATGTTCTCAGGAAAGAGGCAACCATTTATTTGTTTTCTTTTTAAGGAGCTTTGGCATTCTGCTTTTCTATGGGCCATTCTAATCTTTTCTGTTAAAGCAAAGAGAAAATATTGTGGAAATTGATAATCATCACCAATTCAAGCTTTTTGGGGGGATCAGCCAGGATGTAACAACTGAGAGCAACAGGAAAAATGCAATAGTCTCTCACAAATTTTGTCTGAATTCATGGGCATAGCTGTTTAACTGTGAAACATCAAAATTTCCCACCTACGTTGGAACCACYGGTAAAATATATCACGATTAAAATTCTCAAGATCAGAGTGACTGAACCAACATTTATCAGGGTGTTTTGTATCAGGGAAGACATAAAAGACACTCTTTCTCTGAGATAGAAGCTTTCACCTTTTGTGAGTGGMGGACCTGTGAGAACGGAAGCCACTAGATTGTTTCCTAACTGAAGTGAAGGTTCAGTTTAACTGTTTTCTTGCTGCCGTGAGAGAGACCAAAGCTCATCAGCTTTCATGTTTTGTAGGAAATGAAAAGGAATAGAACTGGATTACTTTCTTTTTTGGAGGTCCGAGGTCAACCATGAACAGCTCTTGGGTCAATCTCCCTGCCTTATGCTCTCGGAGCATGCAAAGTATTCTAGTTAGCTGTATAAGGCCGGCTGCCCACAGTAACGCTTTGCACTGCCTTCCTAAAAGTTGACAATGCGAYGTATCAAACTGGCAGGCTTTTCTAGTGTTGGCAAACCGCAGCCCTAAGATAGGCAAAGAACCTCGGTCTCAACTGCGTGGCATGTGCAGTGTTAACGCTAGGAGTGTCTTGTTTTGAGCATTTTTGCATTGGTAAGAGCCAAGAAAGAAAGAGGTATGTTTAGCTGAGTGGAAGATAACAAACATGCAGTGCCMCATTCCCTCTGTGCACTCTTTGTTATCAGCAGAACTAGCGGCATTATGTACTGTACAATGAAAGATAACCAAAGAATGAGAGATAGCTGGCTTTGTAGCTCTATTGATTAAACAGGACAGCAGGCTAATCAGAAAAAATGTTACAGGGATGGGAGTTGAGCCACTTGGAAATCCTGAAAGATGATGGCCACACTTGAAATGTTAATTTTTGAATAAAGTTGTAGGGCTGAAAAGTGTTTCCTTAACATTTTTAAGTTTTAAAAAATACCTATACACACAGAAGAATCATTTCTTTACCAGTTTTTCACAGATAAAAGCATTACATTTATCAGAAACAGTCACAAGACAAAAGAGTATAATACAGGTTTGAAACCTTCCTAAATAAGATTCACAGACCTTAAGTTTTGCTGTGGACCGTTGCTGTCATGGGGTAACTCTTAAAGTGAATGAAGTATATCAAATATCTCAAAAATCTGAAAGTTTTGTTAGTTTTTGCATAGGTAAGTAATTAAACAAGGACTTTAGAACACAGTCATCTCCAAAAAAAAAAAAACTCTAGGATATCACTAAGGCTTTTCTGACACTTCCTATTTTAAGACTCTCTTCTGTTGTTTATTGCTTTGCCCAACTCCTAACCATTTAGACTAAGATATTTCATGGCATATATCTCTGTCAAGATGAATTTGCTTGCAGATAGCACATTTGTATAACCTGTCTTCCAAGCTCCTGCTCTATTTGGGGCAAGGAGGGGACAGAGCCAAGCTGGAATAGGATGGATGTGTTGGGTGTATGGCTGCAGCACACAACTGCAGAAATTCAGGCCAGCTCTGCAGGGGTAGCCCAGAATTATGAGGACACAGAGGTAATGTAAAGTCATTATTTTCCCTCTTGACTCCTGGCTTTGATTTCTGTGCTGCATCTCCTAGAGGCACAACATAGACTCTCACCTGGCGTGCTTAGCATTGGACGAGAGGATTTCACTGAAAGAGCTTCTTTCCCATGCTACTAAAGTCTCTGTCCAAATTTTATCAAATTGTTCATCTTCCTTTAGGGCTTCATTGGTAATCCTCTCCAGTGGGGTGTAAGCTACTGTACCTCTGATCCATCTGTCCCTGCGAGAAGCTTGCTCTGCTACCTGCTGTCTTGCAACACAGCAATTTGCTTTTGACAATGTTACTCCCAGTAGTTTGGTCTGATGACTTGGTATAACAATTTCAGCTCTTTCTTGCAACATATATTGTCTAGGATTCATAGGTATGTCTGCCTATACAGTTTTCCTTCTACACTTCATATTTTCCACAGAAAGGTGGGGGGTGCGGGGAGAAGAGGGGCAAGGTCACAGAGTACATGGTGCTTGCATTTCTATATTGGTGAACATGTCAGTCCCAGCTTTCTAGGATGACATATCTTAGATGCTCATTGCAAGTTAAATACATTGCTTTACCCTTTTCCTTACAGAATGATGCCATTTGCAAACAACTGATAGAGYAGTTTATACTACACCTTTGACAAATTGAATTTAATAAACAGTAACAGCTTAGTACAGCTTTAACAAATCTGTTCATTCCTCCACAAATTCACTCCTCTGTTCCTGCCTTTGCCAGACTCTTGGAGCTTACAGAAGCCCTTGGCCATATTCAGTATTTAGGCTGCAAGTCGTCCTTCGTCCTAGAGAAGCAAAAATGCTCTCAGGCAGATTCTGGGTTTACGCAGAACTGGGAGGTGAGTCATGAGAAAATTAATCACAGAGAGATGATTCACAGCTTGATCCTACCCCCACTTAAGTCAGCTGCCTAAGCCCTGCTCATTTAGGTTGGAGCATGATTGAGCCCACAGCTTTATTATACAGCAGTAGGTATAGTGTCCTGTGCTTTTTCTGTTTCATTTCATAGAGACATTCCCAAGACCTTTTTCCAAAGTTCCTGTAGTTTGATAGAGCCAGTGATTTGGGGAAGTTTTGAGATTAGTCCTTTAGTAATTTATTTTACTACAGATTAGCAGTGTTGTTTCACCTGAAATTTGATTTTTATGCATTTTAAAGTGGACATACTACAACCTTTTTCCCCCAGAGTTTTACATTCCTATCAATTCAATATAATTTACTATTAATAGATTCACCTCTTCATTTAATTTTTCAAAATTCACTTATTCAAAAGCTATTTTAAAATAGTGTAGTATTAAATAAACAAATTATACAGGTTGATTTCCTGAGATACTGGCAACATCCATACTGAAATTCTTGGGTGTCCAGATAGAACTGGTTCCACAAGAAGCAATAATACGCATATGATTATAATATGCTCAAGTCTAACCAATCTTTTCCCACTGAATTTGTCCCCACTGAAGGTAGTGGATGTGATAAAAGTCACTTCATTTTCAGTAAGTACTCAAAAGCGCTTATCGTTTTAATGTAAGTACACAGTACAACACAAAGCTTGAACTCAAGAATATGAGGTTATCTTTATGAAGTCCCAGTCTGTATATTGTTTTTCTAGTCATTCATAACACCACGACATCCCAGCAATTACAGAGTGCGTTATGCAATTTTTTTCACAGTTGACCAATATTATTACCCCACAGCTTGCTAGATAAATGCATCTTCATAGCTATTCAAAGCCCTTCCAGAGTAAAAGGTTGATAAAAGCAGCTTTACATAAAAATCTTCTGTGCAGCTAATTTCAAAATATTGCTTCTTATTCCTTATTCTTAAGTCTCAAAGACTTGCTTCAGCCATGGGTATTTTCACTCATGGATTCACATGGCTTTGCACCTGTCTTTGAGGCCTAAGGTTCCACCGTCAGCCAGAACGCAAGTGACCGACCTGAAATCAATTGGTCCATACCCAAATTTAATTAAACTTCTCTCTGCATGTCTAGAGGAAACTGATTTCCCTCATTATTGCCTATGTGGATAATACAWGGAATTAATTCTCCTCCACTAAGTTATCATTGCATTGAGCAGACAAACACAGATATAATGTTATTAAAAGTAATGAAATAGGTTCATCAGCAGTTAACTTTAATGTTTTATGTCATTGCGATCCTGTGTGCAATTTAGGACAAAATTACTCAGCCTTGCAGCTGCAAGATTCAGAAGGTCAACAACTCAAGGGTTTATGAAGGTTTGGCATACGGTACTATTTGTATGCAAGTTTTTGTAGGTCAGAAAGAGAGGGAAAGATGGATTCAATGTTCTTTCCCTCTCATCCTTCACAGCCCAGGGGGAGAGGGAAAGAAGCAGGGAAGGAAGTACAGCATGCTTTCCTGTGGAGGTAAGTACTCCTCCTGCTGTTGCCCCGTAGGCTAGTAATGCAGCATTTGCCATTACCGTTGCTAGTAGTGAGCAACAGGCTTTTTAATGAATTTGCAAAGCCTCAGGACTGAGGTTTGTCAGGCTTGGTTTGTCTGAACTTTTCTTGACCTACCTGGAACTTTATTCTCACAAAGCGTGGGTTAACAGCAATTCTTCTAATGACCAGGTGGCCATGTCTAATTTACCTTACTTTCACTTATCTTTGGATGGTTCAGCCACAGATTTTATATATATAGCAYTAACAAGTACTCTCAGGTAGTTATACAGTGTAGAATTAGATATTTATGACTCCATCTCAGCTGTCCTGCTATTCATGATCTCTTTTTAATATATTAGTTAATTTATTTCCTTTTGATAAGGCCTCTTCAGGGAAAAGAAAAAACAACACAAATTCCTATGCAGATTGAATTTGTGAGCAAGGTTTGAAGCATAGCWTTTCAAAGAAAGTAACAATTCTGTTGGGATGCAGGGAGATTTTGTAAGCCCTCAGAATGTGTTTTTTTGAGATGCATAACATGGAGTCCTTTTTCCTATTGCCCCAACAACATGATCAGCAGAACTGGCTGATACTCTCAGACCTCTATTATAAGCAATGACAAATAAATAAATAAATATGCAAAGACCCCTATGCAGTGATTGCAAGAGAGATCAATAAACAGACTTGGACCCTAGAAGCTGAGCATATAAATCTGTATTTAGATACCCAGACTCCCTTCTTCTTGCTGTATCCTAACCCAATGAGTCAAGGGACATTAAAGCATCTWACTTTAGGCAATGAACCTGGGAGGGGCCGATCCCTTATGACCACTCTGAGAAAGAAGGAAGAGAGATTAACCTGCTGATCAGCTTCAGATGTAAGAAGGAATTTCTCATAGGCATGATCAGATACATTTTGGATATCTGATGGCGAGAGCTGGAAGAAGCCCTTCCATTCCTCCATCAGCAGGCCATCTCGGCAATCAAGAGCAGACACCCCCAATCACAGCAAAAACACAATCCACAATAGATTTACTCCTTCCCATCTGCAGTTTCTTTTTCTTTCTTTCCTTACTTTTGTTGTAAACTATTTTATGGCCATACTCATATCAYTTCTGCTTTAGGTGACTAACTTAGGTTAATGAAAAGGGGTAGATGTCTCCACAATATAATCCARAGCATAATTCAGAACATTTAAACTATCATAAAGGTCTCTCCTAGTGGTTTGCAAAGCTATATCCCCGTCCTGAAACATAAAATCCTTCTCTATATATTAGAAGAAGGCTGCAAGTATGGTTTTCAGTTCTGGAATGTGTAGCGTGGCAGCTACCTACTACTTCCTAAATAATTAACCTCAGAAAACTAAGGAAAATGCTAAATCCATGACATTGTAGATATGTTCACAGCAGGACCCTGAGTCAGAATGAATTGTGGAATTACTTGGGGAAATTAATCCTGGCCAAATTCCAACAGGCATTTTTGTCCTACCTGCCTAAATTTCTCCTGTTGTTTCAATTAAATTTTATCCTTACTTCCTCCTGTTAAAACACTACTGTGCAGTATTGCTGGCCCAGAAAGGACTGCCATTATCCCAAGGGAAACTGCATTTCAGCAGTAAGCCCAGCAACCTCTGCAGAGTGTCTCAAAAGTACTTTAGTACCTTATGGGTACATGTTTCTATAAAAATGCAAAGTATAACAGTATGCACTGCTGCCACTCTGCTATTCACAGAAAAGAAAGGGAAAGTGGGTCAGTATGTGAGGAATGCAGGACATTGGGAATGTTCCTCACTGCAGTTTCTGCTGAACCCAATGAGGACACACTGAATATCCCAAGTGAAGTTCTCCCTCTTGTCTTTAAAGATGGTGAGCAGCATCAACTGGGAAGTACAGTTTATCAAACCTTTGATTCTGATTCATGTACTGAGTAGAAATGGAATTAGGTTTCCCTATAATCTTACTGACTATAAGGCATTGCAGTCATTCTACAGAAAATCAATGTAAATTTAAGTATGAAAGTCTCTCCCTAAAATATATATACGTATATTCACATTATAAATACATATCCGTACACGATACAACATAAGGTTGCTGAGGGATTGTTGGGTTTGTTTGGCTTTTTTTTTTTTTTTTTTTTTCTGCTTACAGTAGTAATAATGACCTCAGTGCTGGACATTTCCTGGGGACTAATGACCAGCTGGGGTTAATGACCTGAAATGTAGCCATGGGCCATCAACCCATCCCAGCCAGCCATTAATCCTACAGAACTACCCTGTGCCTCTACTGTTATTGCTTAATTTAGTCTCTCTAATTTTAGTGTAGCTTTAAAGACCTTGCTACAGCCACTGAGTAGCTTTGTATTTTATTATCCCTGAACTGCTACTGCTGAGCACGGGTTGTTTTCCTAGCTGCTGATCAACTCTAAACACTGAATAGACTTTATTAAAAGTTGGTTATCAAGCTGCTGAGCATCTCCAGACATTTAAATATTTTATATGTGCTTGTTTTTGAGTGGCCCTGAGCAATTAATACATTGTTTCATTAGGAGGGTTTTTTACTAACCACTAAGTGACTCTAAACACCTAATATATTTCACAAGAAGTTTCTATCACAGCCATTGAGCAGCTTTAAACACTAAATTGGTGTCATACATTTAAAAAAGAAATCACTCAGTGTTATACATTTCTCACAAGTAATTTCCTGTCTCTGTACTCTCCTAACCATTATTCTTTTATTTTGCAAGGAGAGGTAGCTGATACATTCCTATTTAGCTTGCTGGACCACTGTCACTTTTTGTTCAAAAGCGTGGAGCTTCTCTAGAACTGGCTTTGCTTCATTTCCTTCATCTAATTCTGTGAAAAGAAGAGCCACAGGGGGCATGAACCCCAGTTTCCTTCCAGCACCAAATTAAGGGATTAGAAAATGTTCATGTTGTTCTAACCAAGGTAATTGTAAGGGTCCAGCAGGGGCGACGCCTGGACTCCCGGCAGGAACAGATACACAAACGCAAGGCTCACTAAGGTCAATGCTGAGCGTTTATTACCTCTGCGTCCGAGCGGGGGTTCCCCAGCGATTTCCCGATCGAGGCAATAAAGGAGCGGGAGAGTCCCTGGCACCGCTGAGCGTCGGTCCATGGCGAGGAACGCCGGGGGGGCACTATACGTGGGTTTTGTGTACTACACACATGCGCAGTGGGCACATTGAGCTCATCGCTAATCTCGAGTCAAAGCCCAGGTGCACACCACGCTGGCATAGGCCCAGCTACATGGCTATGGGTCAACATGYCCTGTTGATGCTCCTTTTCCCATGGAATGGTCTGGCTAGCTTCCATCGCCTATCTCCTCGACATTCTTCCGCACTTTCCCATACAGTAATAATTCAGGTTTTAGACTTTAAAAAAAAACACTGTTGTGTATCCCTGCAAATACAACCACCAATAGCATGACAATCAAAATGACAGTGATTCAGTAGACATTCTTCATCATCATTACAGATCTTCAGCCCAGCACTGTTTACAGCAAAGTCAGACTGCTGCAGCAATTTGCTTGCTTCTCCAAGGTCTCCCATGCCGCACTTCACCCACCAAGAGTTGTCGCCGCTCCTCTAAAGTCTGGGGAGCAATGGGCCTCACTCTGGAATGACGCTATTCAATCTCCACAGCTCTGTCGTAGCCAGCAGGGACAGGACCTTCCTGTCCCACCAACAGGAAAACTTCCTGCCAAATGGATCTTTTGCTCATTTTAACAGTGAAATCTCTGTGATGGGTCAGTCTTGCATAGCAAGGGTCAGCATGGGCTGGTACTCTAGCCACCTCTTAGCCTTTTGGGGAATTCACATAGCCATAGCTCTGTACTTAATAATCTGTATATAATCACAGCACATAGCTCAGTACATAATKCTCAACCCAACTCTCAGAGCCTTTGTCATCCTGCCTCGCTGGTGGTTCAGGCTTCTACCCAATGGGTAGGACTGAGCAGGTCCCTGTCCAGAGAGCAGTGATGATTATTATTATTGCTCTTTTTAGCCAGCACTGGTGAAGAGAGCATTGCTGAATATTATCAACATGGTGCAATACTTGCAAAGGAAGGAAATGTGGCAAGTACTGCTTTAAAAATATGAATAAATTAAATTAATGCTAACTAGTTAAAGTTTTGGCCAGAAAAAAAGTACAAGAACAATTTAAAGAAATGTTAAGAAGGGTAGAATTATCCTCTGGAAAGCACATTGTCCAGTATAATCTCAGTATGTAAGAAATGAAGAAGCAACCTGTATGCCACTCAGTAAATTTCAGTGGGAATAGCAGATGATAATTCCTGAGATGATTTGAAAACCTTCTCCAGACACAGTGTGGACATGAATTGAGAAGACTTGGATATTGAGCAGTGATATAACAATGTTAACAGCTCTTTTTAAATTATTGTCTCATAGGTGATGTTTCTCCAACTCAGCCCAATTACACATACCATCTAAATCTTCTAAAAGGGTATGAAAATTTGTTCTTTGACAGTAGTGGTTGGTTTAGTTGAACCCAAGAAAATAAAGGATACATTCAAAGGCCATAATCTGACCTTTTAACCTTGGAAAAGACTGCTCAAGGTTTTTGGTCATGTTTAGCTTTATCTAAAAGCGTACCGATACTAATTTGGACATTCTTTATGAGGATGGACCCAACAAGAAAGGAGCATTTTGGTTTGTTTAAGTCTCCTCAGGCATTCCTGTTATTCAGTAATTTTGTACTGGCTCTGCACTGACAGTGGCAAATCAATTCTTATATTCAAATGACATCCAGTACAATATATTTCAAATTTTGGAAATATGATACTGCCTTAGAATATTTGGATTGCTTGTTATGCACCAGCTTCAACTGCAATATTTATTTCTGGGCTGATACAACTGGGCATGAGTTAAGGAATGAGCTGGTGTGTGGGGAATTAGCTGTACATAGGGGAGATTATTACTTAGATACCTCCAAYACTTTGTGTGTTTAAAAACTGGCTTTGGATACTCTGAGTCTGATATACTTGTAACTCAGACTAGTATCATGTGCATATCTATGTTTCTGTGTGTGTGTGTTGCACACGTGCATACAAGCACAGACATGTGTATTTTATTTTTACAACTCCACAGTCATTATTACTTTCCCGAAATTCTGGCAAAATTACCTGGTACCCAGGAGTCAGCTCTGGGACCACAAACTGTTATCCTYGGACCAACTCTATTTTGGGCTGTCCCTCATGGGAGGAGTTTTTTTTCTTTCTGGGCACTGCAAAACCATGTATTTTAAAGTTAGATGAAGATTTTTCTTTGGCATGCATATTTTATTTCATATACACACGCGGTTTTCATGCAGTTAATATTTTAAGTATGGAAAACCTAAAATAAACACAATGAAAAGCAAAATCCAAGTTAAGACCTTTAAAAATAAAGGCTATGATGGAAATATCAACTGACCCTCAACTCTGTAAATACAGAAGCATAACTGTGTTGATTTTGGGTTAAGTTCAGTTCAGAGAGGATGAATGCAATATTTATTTCAGCATGAATTGTAAGCATCAGAGTCACTGGCCATTATGAGAGAAGTCAGTCCTATGATAATCAAAATGATAATGAAAGAATATACTGTCATGAGAGCAACACATTATTTCTACATTGAAAGGGAAGCCTGCCTCTTTTCTATTACTGTGATTAGTGCCCCTGATTTTTATGCATTTAATTCTTCCATTGTTGTAATTCTTGGACCTTTATAATACAGAGACATATATGTTAAAAAAAAAAAAAAGAAAACTTATAGTTTTAAATTTCAAATGAGAGTTGTGCTACTTAAAGACATGTTTTTTCAGCAATATCTGATGAGATACCTTTTAYTGATGCAGTCTTAAAAGCTGGGCTTCGGTGGAGGTTTCTATATATAGCTCTGAAGTAGGTCAAAAGTCCCTTTAGATGCATGCATCCTAACACACCAACAATAAAAATTCCCACTGTGTTGTAATTTCTGGGGAAGGCTATACATTTCACAAGTTCTTTGTGTCTGATGACATTAAGTGAACTTAACAGTACAACAGTTACACAGGTAAAATATATAAATAGCTCAAATTTACCCATCTTCTCTAATAATTAAATTTTACAAAACTACACTGGACGAAGAACATATACCTCACTTGGCGCAGTTCAGACAAAGGCAGGCTTCTCATTGAAAGTGCTTGGTGTTTTTAAGAGCAGCTGTGTGAGCTGCCCAAACAAAAAAAATTTGCAATTAGTAYGCTAGCATATCTCCGTGTGATGCTTCAGGCTAACTTTTTGTTCGTGAGCTCTTGAAAAAGAAATCATGATTAGAAAGCTCAGTTTTGAGCTCTATTTTTCATCCAGATAGTAAATAATGTGAATATTTTTCTCCTTATCTTCAAAAAGTCCCTCTACTGAGAACAGTTCTGTTGTATCTAGCTTACATGGCCTTAAAGGACCTGAAATGGACTTTTATGAATACCACCTGAAGTTAAAGTAAAGATTTCAAACTAACTTTTTCTTTTTTCCCACAATATTGTTCATTCTGCTAAAAGAYGTGTGGCATAGACAAGATCTCAGTCTCTTCACATTCTCCATTCATCTTAGCATATTTCTCAAAGCTTTTGCCAGAGAAGTGTCTTACATTTCTCTCTTTTCCATTATATTTTCTTTTTTTCATTTATTTTAGCCCTTTTCTCTCGCTATCTTAAATTTTTTTCCATCTAAAATTTGAATTACAAACCTCCTGCTTCTTAAGACTTTCAAAGATAACAGAGATCTATAATCACTCAACCATTCATTTCTTAAAATCCTAGATGAACCTTTTGCAAAGCTATTACCTGAGGAGCACATCTTCCTGTTGAGTTCTTTGTAGGTTGTTCTTTGTCTGAATTATATTCACRTAAATCTTGTCTTAGGTCACAAATGGAAATCACTCCAGCACTGTCTTCATGATTTCCCAGTAGGAAATATCACAGTATTACTCCACAGTTTAGCCTGACTGTTGATAATGCCCCAGACCAGAAGACAGTTGGAAAGGAGGAGGTAACCTTGTAAGCAGGGACAGCACAAGTCCCTGTATAAGGACTCCCAAAGAGAACACAAGTGAGCTCCTATTTCACAGGGTGGTCCTGGCTCTCACTTTTGCCTGTGTAGTTTGCAGTAGTCAAGAAAGAATGAATCACCAAGAAAGTAACTGAACAGAGCCTTCTCTGTGGAAGAAAATTTTGGATGGCTTTGTAACACCTCTTTACCYGACCCCCATCCCATGGTTCTGAAGGCTGAGAGAAGGGCTTGACCCKGTATGACCATGTTCTAGTTAGCTGTGTGCGTGTGTGGAAACAGGATTGCACTCCTTTTAATGCAGTGAACCTAAGGTCATCAGTTCATGTGCAAACTAGAAAACCTGTCTGATGGCTTAATTTAAGTTTGCCTATCATGGCACTGGTCTCTTAATCCTGCTGAGCAAAGTTCATTCGTCACCTTTCTCCTATCTTTCCCAAAGCTTTTGAATAAGTTGCAAACAGAACTTGACACATTTCTAAATAGTTCCCTACTTATTTTTATAATGTCATTTTTAATTGATAGCTTAAATTCTCAGAGCACTGGGTAACTAGCTATAATCAAATTCTTTTTAAATTGGAGAACAATTATTTTCACCTTATTGAAATATTTGCACAATAAAATAGATCAAGATTAGAATTCACGGATTTTTCCCGGGAAAAAATCTTAGCCTGTGATGAATCTTATGGTTTTCAATACTCTGCCATTTCCTTGCAGCTTGTTCTTCTCCTCCACATCCCCATTTGACAGGTCCCTTCTCCCTGCAGACATTTAGAGGTATCCCTTGTAACAGACTGCATAGAATTTACAGAGAAGAGAATTCACTGAAAGCACCAGAAATACAGTCTGCATGCAGAGGGCTGGACCTTTTCGATCTGTTCTTTAAAAAATATATTTTTTTTTCAGAGAAAGCTTATTTTTACAGGCATGAGGCCTACCTGGTAATTAGCCAGCATTCTGTCCATGGAACACATTAAAAAAGGAAGGTCTGGAGTAATATAATGCTATATCAATATGTGTCAGTTCAGAAGGTTTTATGTGACTCCATCTCATAATTAACGTCACAAGCCACCGGAGCCACCACAACAGAGTACTTTTTGACATCAATGGCTAACACTTGGTATTTTCTGAGATGCTTACAGGTTGATTTTTCTATGAAGGGGTTTTCTTTCTTGCCAGTTCCCTTCCTTTTTTGAGAGATGGAGAAGAAAGGTTTTTTTTTTTTTTAAAGCCAAAGCCAGACTGAAAAAGGATTTCAAAGAAAAAGGGGAAAGCAAAGAGTGACCAGCAAGTGAAAGAGCCTCTTTGCTTCATTCCTTCCACTATTCAAGCAGCTGCCCTTCTGCTGCTCCTGCTTCCTGAGCCACACTAGAGACAGAGTGCAGAGGGCACTGCATCTAGATGAGACCCCCACTTTCTACACTCAGTCCTTGCCTGATACTGATTTTTAACAGAATAGAGAAMTACCATAATTTGGAATCAGGCTCCAGTAGCACATGTGGTTTGATGTGGATCAGGAAGGGATACCAGTTCAGCCACAAAAGTTAAAGCTGTTGTGATATAATTAAATCCAACATGTTTGTGAGAGGAGACATATCAAGCATTAGGTAAGTGGAAATAACATTTGGGAAGGAGAACTTTTAAGAAATGAGGCAGCTGCAAGGCTTGCAGTCCAGAGAAGAAAAATCCATATGCACAGCAAGAAGGTTTCTTATATACCTCTTAACAGAGTTGCAGAAGTTTGTGAATGTATGAGCCAAACAAAGTGAAAAATCCAACTTTTGAGAAGCCAATGTAAAGAAGCATAAACAGTAACTGTCAAAATAAAAAAAGCACACACAAAATAATAAAAGTTGTACAAAAAATTGTACAACTGGCACAAAATGAGTACGAAGCCAAAGAAATTATATAATAAGATATTGTGTTTATCTGGCAAGCAAAATTTTTGCAAGAACTTGCATGAGATCCATTGGCATGTAAAAGACCCAAATTAAAGTGTGTCTATCATAGCTTTCCTATCCTAACCCTAAACTTCTTTGTCCTAGGTAATTGAGGTACTGCCATAAATAAAGAGTGCTGGAAATAGAGGTGCCAACACTCTATGAAGATGCCAACATCTGTTAAGAGGATAGGACAAGACACAAAAGAAAATATTAGAATGCCGTTAAAGAAATCACTTACCTTAAAACTGAAAACCGAAGGTTCAGAAACTGAAGATGGAAATAATTAAAGGCAAACTTCCTGTGAAGAGGTACTGAAAAGGTTATGGCCTTTACATCATCACAAGCATGTTCTGGCACAGATCCTTTCAAAATATATCTTTAATACATAACATTGAGAGAGCAGACAAACAGAATGAAACAAACTGAAGTGAGCAAACGTGCAGAGTGCTTTTATCATCATAATCCCTTGATATTAAATATGTTAAAGATCCTTCAGCACAGTTTCCTGCAGAACAATGTTTATTCTCTGTTTCTCTTTAGCAAAAGGAAAAGTTTTAATTCTCTCTGAAACTTTTAGTATTTAGATCTATGCAAACAATTGRTTATAATTCACAAATCATACTTCACACTGTGTCCCATCATCACAATTTACCAAAACCTTTCTAATAGAATCCTGTGTAACTTTTTTTTTTTTTAATTTTAATATCAGGATCCTGGATTAAGTACAGGCATACCTCGGAGATATTGCTCCAGACCACCGCAATAACGTGAATATCGCAAAAAAGTGAGTCACCAGAATTTTTTGGTTTCCCAGCACATATAAAAGTTATGTTTACACTATAAGTCTATTAAGTGTGCAATAGCATTATGTCTAAAAAACCAATGTACATAGCTTAATTAAAAAATACTTTATTGCTAAAAAATGCTAACCATCATCTGAGTCTTCAGCAAGTTGCAATCTTTTTGCTGATGGAGAGTGTTGCCTTGAYGTTGAAGACTACTGACTGATCAGGGTGGTGGTTGCTGAAGGCTGTGGTTGCTGTGGCCATTTCTTTAAACAAGACAGCAGTAAAGTTTGCCGCTTCGATTGACTCTTCCTTTCACAAAGGATTTCTCTGTAGCATGCGATGCTGTTTGATAGCATTTTACCCACAACAGAACTTCTTTCAAAACTGGAGTCAGTCCTCTCAAACCCTGCYGCTGCTTTATCAACTAACTTTATGTGATATTYCAAATCCTTTGTTGTCATTTCAACAATGTTCACAGCATCTTCACCAGGAGTAGATTCCATCTCAAGAAACCACTTTCTTTGCTCATCCATAAGAAGCAACTCCTCATCTGTTAAAGTTTTATCATAAGATTGCAGCAATTCAGTCACATCTTCAGGCTCCACTTCTAATTCTACTTCTCTTGTTGTCAGTTCTAGTTCTCTTGCTGTCAGCCTGTCCTTTGAAGCTTTGAAGCCAGGCATTGACTTCTCCTCTCTAGCTAGGAAAGTCCTAGATGGCATCTCCTTCCAATATAAGGCTGTTTCATCTATGTTGAAAATCTGTTGTTTAATGTAGCCACCTCCATCAATCCTCCTAGCTAGATCCTCTGGATAACTTGCTGCAGCTTCTGCATCAGCCCTTGCTGCTTCACCTTGCACTTTTCTGTTATGGAGACTGCTTTTTTCCTTAAACCTCATGAACCAACCTCTGCTAGCTTCAAACTTCTCTTCTGCAGCTTCCTCACCTCTCTCACCCTTCATAGAACTAAAGAGAGTGTGGGCCTTGCTCTGCATTAGGCTTTGGCTTAAGGGAATGTTGTGGCTGGTTTGATCTTCTAKCCRGACCACTACAACTTTCTCCATATCAGCAATAARGCTGTTTTGCTTTCTTGTCATTCATGTGTTSCCTGGAGTAGCCCTTTTAATTTCCTTCAAGACCTTTTCCTTTGCCTTCACAGCTTGGCTAACTGCTTGGCGCAAGAGGCCGAGCTTTCAGCCTATCTCGGCTTTCGACATGCCTTCCTCACTAAGCTTAATCATCTCTAGCTTTYGATTTAAAGTGAGAGATGTGCAACTCTTCCTTTCACTTGAACACTTAGAGGCCATTGTAGGGTTATTAATTGCCCTAATTTCAATATTATTGTGTCTCAGGGAATAGGGAGGCCCGAGGAGAGGGAGAGAGACGGGGGAACGGCCGGTTGGTGGAGCAGTCAGAACACACACAACACTTAATCGATTAAGTTCGCCGTCTTATATGGGCGCGGTTCATGGCGCCCCAAAACAATTACAGTAGTAACATCAAAGCTCACTGATCACAGATCACCATAACAGATATAATAATAATGAAAAAGTTTGAAATATTGTGAGAATTACCAAAATGTGACACAGAGCCAYGAAGCGAGCACATGCTGTTGGAAAAATGGCACCAACAGTCTTGCTCGATGCAGGGTTGCCRCAAACCTTCAATTTGTAAAAAACGCAGTATCTGCAAAGCACAATAAAGTGAAGCATAATAAAACAAGGTATGCCTATACATCAGCACAGTGACAGAACTATCTAAAACACCATATCTAGGAAAGTTTGCAAAGTCAGAGTTGCAGGGCTGTAATAAGTTTATGTTTATATTTGTAGCTTCTATTTGGTCTCTCATTGGAATCACATTTGGCTCTCACTATACTCTTTCTCATGAGAATTTAGACATCACAGTTTGATTTGTTCACTATCTAGGTAAAAGAAGGCAAAGTACTGCTGGGAATGATACTGTAGAATCACTGACTAGGATCTCTCAAAGCTTTAATGTGATGCCCAGAAGAACTTGCTTATGGGAACACCAGGCAATGAAATAAAAAAAAAAAAAAAGAATGATTAAAGCACATTTCCTCTTTGGAAAGTTATTATATAAACATGGAAGTGCTTTATCCAACAGATGTGTAAACTCTGTGTCTTTTGAGTCATCATATCTGCTTATCTGAAGAATATGATTTATTATATTTTATTCCCATGAAACTGTGCAATCTGGGTATGTACACAAAGTTATAAATAAGTTTATCCTGACTGGCATATGATTAAAATAATTGTTAACTGAGGGACAATTCTGAACTATGTAGAACATACACATATTTCATCCTAAGCATGTAAGCAATCCCAGGAAATCATTGCATAAGTACACCTTAAACAGGGGTTAGGGTAACATCTCAGATTTCATAAAAGCTGTTAGTGGTCTAAATTGCCATAACTTCTGAATGCAGAACTTTTATTCTTAATAATGTTAGGACTGAAAATAACAGTTTAAGATGGATCCATAAGAAAACTTTATACTGCAATTAGAAAAAAAAAAGACAACCTCTTAATAAAATAAACTGAATAAATCCAATTAGAAAGGAACTGAAAGACAGTAAATGTAAACATTCACAGCAACGCTTTTCAGAGTAGAAGTAGAGTTGGAGGTGACCAGGTTTCCAGCAAGGATACATTTCCTGTTCACTGGCATCAGCATTTTTGAACTTCTCATAGGCTATTTTACATCCTCCTCACAAACTACCAAGATTACAAATGGAGGCGATTAGAAATGGCTAACATACCAAATTGAAAACATTGAATAGGTCAAAGTCATACAGTCTGCTACAATCTTCCCAGGAATATATGCAGAGGTAGTGGAGTTCATGTTTCCTCATTTTTGTGTTAATAATTTTAAAAATTCAATGAATGGTCAAGCTATGAACCCATTCCCGAGACAATAATCACTTTGTGAAAAAAGGAATGAAACAAAAATGCAATCCATACTTCTTACACAATTTACAGTACATTTAAAATTGAGCAATTTTTTAGTCTATACACAAAATGACAAGAAAGAGCTATAAAAAACAAAGTAGAATGAAGCCAATAATTTCACTGTATAAGAGTTTCCAAAGAGCTGTCAACTTCTTCAGACAGAAGCCTCTTCTTAGTGGGAATACTGAACCCTTGGCTACTCATCCTAATTAAAGAGTAATTAGGTAAGTGTAATTAGGTAATAATACAACTCAAAACACTTAGCCTGTTTTCCACAATTGAATCCACAGTTGAGCTCACTATGGCATAAAATTCTGAACTTGGATCTCATGGCACTAATTGCCTCTTCACCCCAATTTAATCTGACATGTGGGCAGAAGCCAAGCGCTGTGAGGAATATTTATGGTATGAACTATGAAAGAGATTTGGGAAATACATCTGTGACCGATTTGGTAGATATATGACAAAGACAATGAAAATACTGATTACTGCAAGTAGTGTCTACTTCAGAGAAATTAATCTGCTAACATCAAGGGAAGGTGTAATAATCCAGTTATTCCATGGGGTAGAATTCTTCTCACACACTTTTAGCCATCTAAAAGGCAGACATCTATTTTAAGGTGGTCATTTATGCTGCCTCTATAGTCAATGGAAAAAGGGAGAGGACCAAAGGATGATTATTTCACACCAGGAAACTGATGTTCTAAACTGGGTGGGGTGAACTGCTTTTCGTAGGTGATTCTCTCTCAACCTGGACTACTAAGATGAGTTCAGAGAATTAATTCTGACTAGATGCTGGGCTTCTAGGATGGATAGAGTGAGATGATTCCTGCCTCTGTTGCTGAAAATGTCTCCAGCTAATACCTCATCATCAGCATTCCACGTCTAAGGCAATAATTAAAAAAAGGTGGACATCCTAAATCAAACATCATGCAACATTTGTCATCTTGTCACAGTTCTGTGTGCTCTGAAGAGACACTAAAGAGTCTATCCCATAGTTGCTGAACCACCCTACCCTTCACAGCCACTCACATCACCGCCTGGCATCACGCATGTGCTGTTATGGTTCTGGGGCAACCCACAGGGCTAAACACACATGCACACATCAATGCCTGCTTGCAGTCATGTGCAGAAAAACTTCCAGATCCCTGGGGCTTGCCCCAGCCCACAGCCTGCCAGGTGAACAGCTCGACCCTGCTCTGTTCCAGCTGACATTGGCACTGGCCACTAACTGCTTGTACAAGTAATGGGCTGCCATGAGCTCCACAGTTAGCAATTGTTTTATGGCATCCTACTGCCTCTCTTATTTTTTTTTCAGTCAGTGCAGCCATCAATGCTTAGACTGCCTGGAGGAGAGCAGCACCTTAATGAAACACAGCAGTTCAGGTTCAATATATGCAAAACTAGGGTGCTAGTGCTATTCAGGCAGGCTACAAAGAACTTGTTGGACAATTGAACTCATCTCCTAGCCAGAACAAATGCAATTTCTTTTATCTCTTGTCATCAAGCTTCTATGAAGCTTTCAGAGCCCATGGAATTTATGAGCAATTGCCAGTTACTAATCAGTGACTGGCAATGCAGGACCATGGCTTCCTTTTTCTGACTACAAGCACTTTTTCTTTCCCCTTTATCATCCAACACACTCCAGGCTGCTTCCGTGGACCATTCAAAGGTTTGGCTCTTATTACTGACTTTGAAAAGGGATCAGCACATATCTACCACAGTTACATCATGATATGCCATGATGAATTAAATCCTCAGGGAAAACGCAGATAAAAAAAGAATCAGGACAATGCGTATGCTGGTCTCAGATCTCAGATAAAGCGTCTTGGTCAAGACATTATAAAATCTCAGTCAGTTATAGAACAAACTATTAGAGGAGAACAGATACATCTAAAATCTGATGTTGCTTATGTTTCTGTTTTCAGATGAACAATGCACTGAGGCCAAGAGGTAGAACTGAAAACGATTGCATACAAAGAAAAGATCTGAGTTCATAATAGCTTTTGTATCATTTTTTATCAAAAGATAAGTAAACATATTTTTGTACTTTACCTCCTCCAAGAAGTTGAACAGTATATTCAATAACTGCTTTCTGATTACATGCCAATGCAAACCTTAGCTGACCTTAGTTTTTATTTTTCTTTCTGAAAACAATCATGTTCAAAAATATGTTCACCAAACATGGTGCTCACTAATTAAATTTAGAAATGATTAGAAATACTTGACACTGAAAGATTTAGATTCATTTTTTGAATCCTAATGAAGGCATTTTTTTAATCTAGTATTGTGTGTATTTCTCTTGAGGGCCCACAAAGGATAGAGTGCATTAAAATATAATTGGCTTTAAACCCTGGTAGATTAATGTTTTGTCATGACTTACACTGTCTGTTTTGTATTCAGTTCTAAAGTTGTTTTCACCCCTCTGAATCATGTACTGATGATTCAAATGTGAGATTCTAACTGTTATAATAATCAGTGCCATATAAGCAAATCACCAGATATTAGTAAGTCTTATTTTTAAAACTTTATCTCATGCCTGAACACTCCTTTAGCAGAAGCAACAATGTTTTCAAGAGTGACAATAGCCTGGAGTAACAAATATACATGTTCTTCTACAGTCAAAGGAAAAGTGGATAAAAACTATGAAAAAACTATTATGCTTTGTAGTATGTGTTATTTCAGTATTTGTTCTGAATCCCAATCTGTATGTATTTACATATCTCATAAAAGGATCGCGGAGTAGATTTAAATTACTATCAGTTTACCTTTCACTTAAGTTAAAAATAAATTATAATGAAGAATATTCAAAGCCTTTTACTAATCCAAAAAAAAAAGAGAAGACATGCCAATTTTCCCTTGGTCATACTGAAGAGCCTCCTAGGTCTCCCTCTTTGAAGAGCACATTAAAAGGGGTCAGAGGTTTCACAAATAAATTGGTTGGCAAGCAATATCAATGGTGCCCTAGACTGACCTGGCATATAATTGTTTGCATATCATTGCAGTAAAAGCAACAACGTGTTTAATCTGTGTGTGTTTATTTTGATCTATATATGAACCTTACGGGTCAATGCGATTTACTCACMTCTACTGCTGGTTATTAAAACTGCTGAATAAAGTGATGGAAAGGTGTTAGAAGGCATTTGCAATTAGGAAAGAAAATGACAGTCTGCATGGAACTGCTTACTCAGAATTTTATCACAAGGGCTTTTTTCTCTACTCATTTTCATGAAGCTTTGTAACTCACAGCTTGAGAGATAACATATCAAAGTGTTATTTGCCTTCACTAAATGGACTAATCTCTCTTCCCTGGATCCTACATGATCATGGCTATYACAAAATTATGGGCTTAGAAAAACACAAAGAATACAATATTTTTCACTTTCCTGATTTTTTTTTCTAGGCAATTAAATAGCATTGTTAGAATTGCTAGAATCTCCCAAACTGAGAAGGAATATCAGAGAATTGCATATACAGGACCCCATTGAAGTTGCTTGAAAGATTTTAGTTGACTTCAAGGAATTTTGTTTTTCTCTGTTAAATGAAAAGTTTTCTAGCATCTCATGAAACATAATATGCAGTCAGGACCTGAAAGAAATTGCTCAGCCTTCAAGTCTAAAGTTGTTTTTATTTTACTATTCTATTTTACTCAGTTATTAGTGTAACTAATAGGACACGAAGACATGAAGAAGGAAAAACAGAAAAAAAGCAAAGATAAAGATTAAAAAGAGCAAACAAACACAGAAGGAAGACAACATGTCTTCRGTTTAACATACTGTATAAGCAAGTCTGAAGCTTTAACATATGAGTAAAGCCACTGAAATCATAGGCAAGTTCAAATGCTTAAACTAGTTACACCCCAGCTGATGCACCTTGCTGAATCAGTTCCTCTGAGAACAAGGGAGAGAGGGAAGAATTGGTTTGGGGAAACATTTCTGCAGATCATTAGCCTTAATGGTGTAAATGCAGCACCCTTTTTGGAGACAGAAATGTCAAATGAAAAAGTTGTGGCTTTTTAAAATAGATTAGTGCATGCTTAYAGCAAAGCAGTGTTTAGAGAAGCTGGCTGACATTTCTTGTTCTGCACTCATTTTAGCTGATATTATATTTGTCTTTCATATGTGTACAAATCAGAACTTTCTCAAGAGTGGTGGCAATAGACACTATTTTTAGAGATGAGGCTGGATCACCCACATTTTACTTCTATAAATAATACAGAAGTGGTCATGAATTTTCCACCAAAATGTGACAAAACTGAGGGTTCTATGAAAACTTCACTTTTGTTGACTTCTTTAATCTTCTGTCAAGACTGCCTAAATAAAACCCTGCATTTTGGGTTGTGCCGTTCAGCATCAAAACAAGCTGAATTACTGAACCCAGTCAAAATGTTTCCTGTCAGAGAAACTGGACATAAATCCTTGTTTCACAGCTGCATCATCATAACCAAATTTTGCACCCTGAGCCTTGGTGTTGTACCCAGCAGCACTGACAGGGAGACCTGGAGCAGTCTGGTCATCCCAAGGCTTACATTTCATTCACAGCCAACTATGATCAAAATAAAAGATATTTATCGTTCCCTTGCTAGCCTCCTGCGTATAAATACACTGGTTTTCTCCTCAGAAAGCTCCTAGTGCCTACTTCCTCAGCATGGCCCCAGGACAGCAAAATATTTCAAGTCCCTGTTTAGCTTTAAATAGTAACAAGAAGGCTTAGGTGYATGCTGGGATGCTGCACAAAATCAAGACTTGAAACTGGATTGTTTTGGTGTTGCCAAGACATGTCCTGTCCTCCATCCACTTTGTTGAAAGCTCAGTACTTGAAATCAGCTAAGCAGTCTCAGTACATATTTTATAATCACACTCAAGCACTATTTTTTCTGCCTATTATCTTATGGGGACTTGTCCAGCACATGTACTCTATCATCTCTCTTGATAAATCTCGTTTCGCTAAATGTTGTGAACTACAATGGAACCACGCTGAGGAGTTGTATCTCCACAGGGTGCACCAGCGTAATAAAATTCTAGCTTCCATTTTTTATTTGCTCCTCTAAGGGACAAGACCCTTAGGCCACTGTTAAAGTTTTTGAAGCTCCCTGTTTTGCAACAGCCTGTGTAAACCACATATCCTGCCCACAGAGCTCCTGCAGCTGGATGCAGCACTCCCAGCTGGGCTGGCCTCAYGGGAGCAGGCTGAGCAATTCCTGATATCAGTGGGGTTTCGACACTCCACCGCAGCACCTGCAGGGAAACCCCTGGCACAGCGGGGCAAGGCCTGGCTTCTCTTCCTTTGTGCAGTCCACATTTGCTTACACTGATGCTGTTTTGGGGCCACGGTATCAAATGTCCTCGCACATTTGCAAGTGAACTTCTACTTATAGGAAGGAAGACTACCAATTTTTTTATGAGCCACTTGAACAGGTTTACTTGCTAGAAGGATGATTACACATCTGAAAACCAGTTATTCATGAAAATGAGTATTTGATGTTGATTGAAAAAAGGGGTTGTTGCATGAGGTTTATTTCCTTATTTATCATATGTCACCCAGTAAATCAATGGAATCAATTAATAATACAGAACTTCAAGTTACACTGAGTCAGCCAATTAATATTTATCCTTTTGCTCCATACACTTTTTAATGATTGAATCCAAACTTCTCTCCTAGTTTAGAAAACAAAAAGGACAAATATTTAAAAGCAGGCAATTCTCTTTTACTCAGGCATTCTTCTTCTTAAGAATGCTTTTAAAAATACACTTGATTCACTTCAAGGAAAACATTTCATCCAATTTATGTTCTCTTAACAGAACTTCATTTGATTGTTCAAACAGGAGCCAGTGTAACTAAATGTTTTCTTTGCTTTGATTTCAGCATTCTTCTCCCTTTCTGAAATATTAAGTGTGTAATCACTAAGTGAACTTTACTGTTTATGGAAAACGTGCCACTAAACTTCTGCTATCCATCTATAAGCTTTTGGCAAGAGTTGATACAACTGTGGTGCAAGGTGATTAATGGAAGGCAAATAAAGGAGTAATTAATCAAACAACATAAGAAAGTGAAAATAAAAAATGATGTGGAGACTGACAAGAAAATTCTAAACTCCTTGTGCTTTGGCACTAATGAAAGCAGACCACAGAAAAAAGCTAAAAAGTTCATGAATATGCTCCAATTAATCTGTACGCACACCGCAATGCTCTTTAGTTTAGTTCATTTAAACCTGAAATTCCCTTCCTTGTTGATGTCAGCTAGTTAGCCAAGATGGTGCATTACTGTTATGATCACTGCAGTGCATATAATTTAGATTTATCTCTTTAGGGACTCAGCTCCACCCCCTGCTAGCTAATATGCTCACCATGTTTAATGATGCAAAAAATTTCCCTGAGTACAGGTTATTTATCTTTATCAGGGCTGCTTTTGGCTGGCTGTCGGTTATAAGCCAGAATATTTGTTCCTAAATGGTTTGTACTCATACATATTCCAGGGCAATTCTGAGGCCCATATTATCACTGATGTTTGCAATAAAAGTGTTTCAGTTCTTCAGATACACCTTAGTAATACTGATTTATGAGTCTGGACTAGCTATATTTCTGATGCAGTGATATGAACCCTGAAATATCTGTCATGGAAGTGAAATATCTATTCAAAACCTCAGAAACAAAACCCACTTGTCGGGGTCTTGAAGAAATATGAGGAATGAAGATATTTCTTTGAATACATTCTGAGGGGAATGAGTCAGAGGTGATTTTTTTTTAATGGAAGATCTGTAGAAAATAAAACAAAATTAGGAACAGACCAGTGGAAAGAAGACAGATGAAAGTGGGAGGAAAAGGAACAGTGAGAAGGAGACAATTCTGGACAGAGAAGTAAGGAGACAAAAAAAGAAGCAAGAAAGGAAAGAACTTTTGCCACACCAGATGAGGAAACTCTTTCAACCTATAAGATTGGTAATGGTGGTGGGAAAAAGCAGGAAACTAAAGCTTATGACATGAAAGTACTTGCCTGCACAGTAACTTGAACGAACACCCAGACTAACACTGAAAGGCAGATATGCTGTGTGGAGAAAGTTCAAAATGGTGAATAGAGTTCTGCAGCGCAAGCATTCGAGCTATGCTACAGGTCAAAGAGGAGACCAGTAAGCCTGGTAAGTAAGAAGGATTGAAGATATGAAATAGTAAAGTAAATCTTCCATTTTTTTGTAGTTTTTGACTAGGATGGCAATAGGGGCAGCAACTGCATGTCGGATTTGATGTTTGCAGAAGAATGGGCTGGATTTGTTTTTCAGGGCATGTGAACATCTGTGGTACAGAGATTTCCAAGCTAGCAGCAACCAAGCCTGTTCCAAAACTGGAAGCAGCAAAGCCAGACATGCTCTCCTCAGGGTGGCATGCTGAGATAACACGGCTTCACTGCTTCCCAGACCTGAGCTAATRCCTGAGCTATGCTGGGGAGCCGCACTGGTTTGTTCAGAGCAAGTTCAGGTACCTGTAATAAAAGACATACTTCGGAGAGTAAGAGCTAAATCTCCATTTTTAGATTCCTAGCCTGTATCTATAAAGAAACAATGATGTGTAACTCTGCTAGTCTCTTCCTACCATCTACGTATCCACTTAGTAGGTACAGGAAGGAAGACCATATCTTACCATGCGTAATTCAAGCAAAATTTGGTGTTGAAACTGGCACACACTATAGCTGCCTTCAACTGAGGACATGTTTAAGAGGCAACTGAAAAATAGTTATTCCAAAGTCTTCATCTAGCACCCAGGTCCTTCCTAAGGCTAGTATGTGGATACTAGATGATGCACTAAACAGATTTTGTAACCACCCAGTTACAGACTCATTCTTTGTTTAAGCTGTAGGCGCACCTTCTCATGTGGTTGCAGTTTCACCAGCAAAGAAAGCTATGGCTTAGGAGCTCGTGAAATATAGCCCTACCAGAAGTTGCTCGCATTTCAAATCTGCTCGTTGGGTTACTTATATGCTTGTCCCTCTTCCTCCTTTTGCTTCACATTAGTCTGTAACCTAGTGGCTGAGGCTTTTTATGTGAGGGTAAGGAACTACATTTAAAACCTTTTTTTGCCACATTGAGGTCAGARGTGTCTGCTCTTTCAGAAGGCTATTCGCACTTTTCTGTCTTTGTTTAATATAACACAGAGTTAAATAAGTAAGAAGAGTAGGAGACTGGAAATAAAGTAAGTAACCAGATAGGAACAACAGAAGAATAAGTCCCCTTATTAATTTCTAAACATGTAAAACATCTGGCCTATTTTTAAGAATATACCAGACTTGGATAAATTACCTGAATTTTTATGGTGAAAAGTACTTCTTATATGTGAAAAACCATTGCAACAGACTTTTTTGTTTTTAACCTACTTGTAACATTGAATCTGTTGCAGGTTCCAATTATTTACCACAAGAGAAAAAAGTATCCCAAAAGTGTGTACAATATGATTAATTTTCTTCAAAAGCCAATTAATTTTTTCATCCTATATCACATACAAATGTTAGTATCACAATCAGCAAACAGTGTGTGGAATGGAAATACAGCAGGAGTACTTGGACTCCACTTTTTTTGGTTTTAGGTGATATATTCATTTGATTTCTACCATGACATTCTCTTCCTGTTCTGAAGTTTTCCAGAAGCCTAGATTAATGACAGAATGATCTCTGGTATAAACTTCCACAATGATAATAAAATATGCTGACATGGACAGAATACTGTTACGGTGCCACTGAGATCCTCTGAGAACATGAAATTAACACACAACACTCAAAAAAGAACTACATTCACATGCTATTTCCAGAATTACTGCTGTAAATATYCAAGGACTTCACTAACTAACCATTTAATATTAATGGACTACATTCAATATCACAATATCCATGTGCTATAATAAGTATTTGAAATACTCATTCTGTGCTGTTAGATAAATTTCCTATTTGACCTATCCTTGATAATATGCATATTGTTTCAGAAAGCAATTTCTGAATTATTTGGAAAAGACCAATTTTTCCCCTGAGACACAAAATGAAAATGAACTGCAGATTTTCTGCAAGTTCTTATTACCATTTGGTCTAGACCACATTATGACCAAATTATGGTGAAAACCCTTGAATAAAGTAATTTCACAGGAAGCTGTTAACCTGCTAAAGCACCAAGAAATACAGATCAGACTGAAATGAGCTTTAGTTGTATGCTCCTTGATTCAACTATTTAGATAATGCACTTTCATTTAGATCAGCAGCTAAACGTGTGAAGGATAATAGCTTTTCTTGTACAGGTATAATGAGACATCAGTGCGGTGGTACAGAATAGCAGTGAAAAAGAAGGGGAAAAAAGCAGTTCTGATGCCTGCAGTTCTCTTGTGATGGACACTTTTTAAAAAGAATATGACTATGGGAGCAACAAGCATTTATGCCAGACACTTTCACACAACTGGAGAACATGAATCTGTCACCTGATGAAAACTGATTAAGGGCCATCAAGCCCAGAAGTGGAAATTCTGCTGCTATTGGGAGCAAAAATGCACAACATAAAGAGGGGGAGATATTTATGCACAAGCCATTTCTTTTCTTAAGCAGAAAATAAGCAAATTTCAAAGTCAAGTTTCTTCCCTCCCCCATCCTGTTATACRTAAAATCACTTCACAAAGTTTAAGGAGAGGATGAGACAATGTAAGCTTACTCTTCACTCTGAAGTTCTTCTAACATATGTCTAATATAGCCATCAGTGGCTGGTTTCAGCAAATTTAGTTCAGACTGGTGATCTTATTTTAGCTGATAAAATACCTTCTTTAAGCACATTAATGTATTTAATGATGCTGATAATCTCATTTGCTTTTCTTTGTATATTTGCTTTACGGCTTAAACATATTTTTCTACTGATCTAATTCACTTTGGTTATGTTGCACTTGATCTCAAATCAATGTATAAAGACTTCTGGATCACTTGCATATTATCTTTTATATTAATATTTGTGCACATGGAATACTACTCCAAAAATGTAATTAATTTAGGCCCTGAACCAAGAAAAAAATTAATCATTGGAAAGTTAAGCCTGTCCTTAAAATAGCAGCTTACAGAAGGACATTGTTGAATGGAGGCCCCTTATCCTGTGATATTATAATTTTCAAGACATTTCACCTTTTCAAAAATTGTTTTCACTGAAAGTAAAATGAAAATGATTATTTTTAAAATTGAATATAAAGTGGACTTTGAACTTTTTTTCATTTATTTACCTTCAAAAAATTTTTTATCTGATGCTTAATTGCTCAGTTTTTTCATCATATGCTAATAGTACAGCATTGCATATCATTCAAGACATGGCACAATATAACACCCAGTATGTCACCTTGTGCACCCCTCTTAATCTGCCAGGCTACGTGAGATATATGGGCAAATTTAGTACACCACATAGGTATCTACATATGAGTTATTCATTTAGGTACTCTCCGTTGGGTGGAGAGAAATAACAATTATGATGCACAATTCATTTGACCTAATTTAGATATTTACATAGCAATGTGATAAATCAAACCTAGGAATGCCTTTTTTTCCCATTAACCAGCATGTGCAGTTTTGCACTATACTTGTTTCTGTGCCATAAATCACTTCAAATAATATCTGCCTTGGTTTTGCTTTTTTATTCTGCATTATTACAGTATTGGCGAAATCATTTTAAGAACAGCAGCTATGCTGATATTTCAGATAATTTGCCTTCTAGTTAGTTAGTTAGTTTCTGTCTCCCATTTGTGTTTTAATAGAAAAGTCGGTCAGAAACGTCAGTTCAGCACCTTGAGCGAAAAAAGGAATAGCTTTTGTATACTAATTAAAGGACTGGCTAGTTTCAGTAGCCAGGGAAAATTATTCCAGGGATATTGAAAACACTAATCTTTTTTTATTATTTTTTTGTGGTTGTCATCATCCCCCCAGGACGCCAAGATGAGAACTGAATCCTGCTTGTACTCGGCACTGCAGAGAAAAGGGGAGACCAGAAGGCGCAGCTGGTAGCATTGCTGAATAGAGCAGATAGGAATCCCAAATGGTTCCAAATCTAAGACAGAAAGTTTATCTTTTCGGTTGCATAATGGATTTGAATTAATTTCTAATACATTTCATATATACATCAGCTGGGAGGGGAGCTATTTTTCCATCCAATGTAGGTATGGCCAGAAAAAAAAAAAAAAAGGAGGACGCAGCACATCTCTCTAGGGAACTGGAAGGGTATATTGTTACCTACTATTAGCAGGATGCCTTCTCTTTCAGGAAGAAAACATTAAGAGAAAATGATTGTCAGTTATTTTTGCAGACTACTCTTACAAAGTATGAAAGATAAAAAATATTGTCACAATATATTAGAGGGGACAATTTGATATAGGAGATTGTCTTGATAGCTTGCATGAAGTTGAAAGGCTTGTGGTCTTAGGTTAGAAAATTGGTGCAAGTATTTCTTCTGTGCAGTGATAAATAAAAATGCAAGCAAGTCTACCTGGCTGGCATTCCAAGCCTGGAATAAGAAGTGAAGTTGGACCGTCACTTGCTACATATGCAGCTCTGTACCCACATGGAGGCCACTTAAAATAAAGATGCATTACAGGATATGTAAGGTGACAAAATGGAGCATGGTCTTTTTTTCTTTTGTTTTTCCTTGACTGTTGGCATTTAGATAATATATGTATATTCACAAAATTATCATATACAAACATAAAACTTTTTATTTCTCCAATTAGGCTAAGCATTAATTATATCATGGATAGAAAATGATGCAGTTTTTATAAAGACTACAGGAGAATGCAATTCATGTGTTTAGGTTTGTTCGTATGTATTTATTTATTTATAATATGCATTGTACTTTACATATAAACTACTGATCTGATTATTCCACAGGGATTTTTGTGTGACATTTTGTTGCTGTTTTTTTACCCATTTCTATATAATGTTGATCACTTTTAGTTTGCACTTACTTGAAAAACACAAAGCCGGTCCCTATCTCACAGGGATATGTATGCTTTGTGACTTCTTTTTTGAAAGAATAGTACAATTTCAATGCTTTGCAGGATCAGGGATCAAAGTCAAAATGTCTCTGATTCCACAGCCCCGGTATACACAGACTCATCCATAAAAGAGCAGGATTCATATCCTATGGAAATCTCGTTGTTGTTGTTGTTGTTGTTGTTTTGTCCTGAAATAAAATCAAGAGTGAAAATTTATTCATGCCCCAGGGATATACTAGGAGGCAATGAGAGGTTTAAACCACTCAGCTGTAGAAAAAGCCAGTGGCTAGTACACCTGAGCTATAACTTCCCATGAGACACCATGGCAGCTCAGATAAGTAGAGGCTATTATACCCAAACCAAAAACTGACCATTTCATTTCTTYTGAGAAAGATTACAATGCAATAAGTTTTGGAAACGTTATATTTTTCTAAGATTTTTTTTCCAAAAATTTCCACTTTCAAATACTACTGACTTTTTAAGAATGGAATATTCAAGAATTTCTCCATGAGAGCTATAATCTCCACTGTGTAGAAGATATAGTAATGAAATTGGAAATAGAAAAGTACATGGAGGAAATAATCACTTCAGAGTTTGCAATACAAAATACGATCCTATTCAAAGTTTGTCAAGGTAAACAAGAACTTTTCCCATAACTTCAGTGAGCTTTGGTTCAGACTATATTGAYGCTCATTGCATCATAGCAATTGCTTTTGTTTCTATTCATTTAAAGATATTGTATTACTTTAATCCTTCACATACAGCAGCTTTGGGGGGTCTTCTTTAACTCTAAAATCTGACTTGAAGTACAAGGTTGGATGGTAATAAGGCAAAGAAGGAGCACTTCTTCCAGATACAAGCAGAAATCTAAGTTCTACTGGAGTTTTCATCAAGCCTAACACTAGCCCTGCTAACCTTTACACTACTAAAACACTTGTATATACACATAAATAAAAGCAGTGCTAAAAATGTAAGTGCCAGAGATTGATTCATGTTTTTTCAAATCCCCAAAGTAATACAGACTACAGAAACACTTATCTCTCTGAATTATGGGTCTTTGTTATAAGTAAAATAGAAATCTGCCACCAGAGAAGGACAACAATGACTGATTCCAGGTAAGTTTTTCTCTAAAATGAAACAAGAGCTATTTGATGCAAATCGCTCTGCTTCCCTATTGTGTTCCTCRCTCTAGCTGAGCTACATCACCATTTGAAGGAAAAACAAATAAAGAGAAATTTTGCTTTTCCTCCTGTGGCACTGGTGTGATAGACTCACTCTTGGATGGGCACATAGGACCTGCGTGTAACCATGAACTGGATTCTGAATCTAACCCATGGCCTGCCTGGTCCTGTACTCGCTTTTCAGGAGTAGCCATTGCTTCATCTCTGAGTTGGTACCAGTGAATAGCTGCACACAGAGAGCAGCACAGTCTGCTGCATTATACCACCGCATCTGGGAGTGCATCCCTTGCCTACACTCGCAGATTGCAAGTAGCAGCAAAATGATCCTGCTGCCAATTTTGACCATGCCAGAGCTCCAGGAAGGGAAGAGCTACAGGATGTGATCAGCAGCAGGAGCCATCCCTGCTCTCTGAGCATTGCTTTTGAGATACCACCATGGAAAGCTAGATCTGCTGCTGCTTTCTGAAAGGCAAAAAGTTGAGGTGTATAATCCTAGATCACCACCCTAGCTAAGTCCATTCTCCTCTTCCTCTGCTTCCCACAGTGACAATTAGTGACAATATTTGGACTTTATTTACACTATGAAGCTATGAGCCAGCACTGCTGAAACATGCAGTTTGATCTTCCTTCTTTTTTGTGAGCATTAACTATTTCCTGGAAGCATCCAGTTAATTCCTGGCTCAAGGGATCTCTCRGGGCTATAAGGTTCTCAGTCATAGAACAGTCAGAAGCATTTCCTAAACATTAAAAATGCTTCATCACTAAATTTGACTCTGATCATTCAGCTGGTCCCAGTCAAGTGTTTTGAGCAACAGGAGGTGATAGCAAATTTTTATAACTTTACCTGTCTGTTTCATATATCACAGAAAACTGACATTAATTGTAACAGGAAGCTTACTCCTGCTTAGCCATAACTCCCATTGAAATCAGCTGGGAATTTTCACTGTTTAAGAAGAAAGGAAGGAAGCAAGTTTGAAAGGAAATATATATCCAATGTGTGTAATTGGGCCCACTTTTTGAAATAATACTCCCCAGGGCCTATTACTTTCATTCAAGGGTGTCTTGCTAATTGGCGCTGTAACTTATTTCAGTGTTTCTTTCAGTAGAATTTTAAAACATTTATCATGCTGAAATGGTTAGAGCAGCACAGCCTATTTGGTATCATTAGATCTCATTAGCAATCAACATTCAAGATGTATTTTCTCAGTTTTTTTTCCTTAATATACACACATACAGTTTTCCCACAATTAAACAGATCTATTAGTTTCACACGGTGGGTGGGATGAAATTTTAAATAACATTCATCCCTTTCAGAAACAAATAACAGGCTGATATGAAAAAGTGCTCAATTACCTTGCCATTGTTATGAGGATGGGGAAAAGGATGGCGTGACAACGTGATCTAAATATACAGTGTTATGGGACTGAGAAAGGGGTGGGAGGTTTTCAATCAGTTCAAGTCTCAAGTAAGAATAATCACTTTTATGACAGGGCTGCAAAGCCCTGGCTCAGTCTAGCAGTGATCTAACCTTTCAAGGAAGTTTTACAGAAATGAGATTTCAGCTAAACCCTGAACTCATATCTGGAAGTGCCCTGCTGAAGTTTGAACATGAAGATGATTGAGAAGTTTGGGAATCCTAGGCTGTGCCGGGGCAGGAAATGGAAGACCCCGTATTTTGCTTAGCCCAGCTTGTGACACTTCTCAGCACGCAGCATGTTCAGCGCCAAGGGAAACGTTCAGGTTTTAGGATTAAAACACCATCGTTCTATTGATTCATATGGTTGGTTTTGGAGACTGGAGTGGGTTGTGATTTTCCAGATTCGTTCCCATGTGGTTGAGAAATCAGTTGCACAGATCAGCCCTGCACCTATATTTGTTTTGTTTATTTGCAAAGAGAGGACAGAAATTCAAGTAAGATGAACTCAGTAAAAGCCATTAACAGCAGGCATTTTCCTTCTTCAGAAATTCCCAATTGCATAAGCCCAGCAACCTCTGTGTTCAGGAAGTCCTGCTCTCTCTCACTCACAAAGTCACATTTAATCTCTTTCTGTAACTTTTCAGCACACAGAATACAGCTTGAAACCGATAAACAAGACCCATCTTTTGTAACCAGGGAAATCCATCAGTTGACATCATCTATGTCTGAAGTCCTTAGACGGAATAAATAAACACAAAGTAATAATACTAGCAATAACAGCAACTGTAATGGTAAAAATAAAAGTCCCCTTATGATTATCTAATGGCACAATGAAGCTTGGGGAACTGCAGATAGTGGAATTTTTAACACACAAGAAAATTAAAACATAAACCCATATTTGGGCTCAGTGCAGAAAACCTTCAAAATCTGTAAGTCATTAAGCTCTTTGATTCAGTAGACTGATTTATACCAGATTTAAGCTTTATTCACTACTGAGGGATGTCCTATGAAGACAGAGGGAGGGGTTACCCTTCTGTCACTTCGGCAGCCCCTTTTTGATAAGCCCCCTTATCTGCCATCAACATCACAACTGCATTCATCACTGTGCATACGCTGAACTGTGGAAGGGTATATCTGACTGCAGCAGAACCAAAGCAGTTACTTATTTTTGTAGTGTAAATAGTGCCAGTGAAAAAACAGCAGAGCTGGAATGTGCCTGACTGGAAGTAACATGGAGATCTGCTGCTCACACTAGAAAATAAAAACACTGATTCAAGTACTATCTAAAATGTTTATTGCTTTTCAAGTTGGAGCTGCTGTATTTACTTCCTTGCTTAGCACATCCATGTTCCCATCCAGTACCTGCCATTGATTGGCTGGACAGTGGTATTATTTCCTTATTTTTAACTGTTGCCCTCAACTAGCCAGCTTCCATTTTTCTCCCAAATTTCATCCTCTTTTCTTGGTATTGTTCCTCATTTTCTCCCCCCCACTGGCAACTTGGACCCTGGGACTATTGCAGTTCTCCCCATCAACACCACAGGTGCAGAAATGCCTGCCTCTGTGCTGGACTGGGGAAAGGAAACACCTGACAGGAGTGTCAGAAYGACCATGTATCTTCCAGACTGGAAAGGATGAAAGTGTAAGATTTCCCTCAGATGAAATCACTGGTGCCTCCTCTGTTGGTCTTTCTCTTGTTAAAGAGAGCTCTGGCCTATCTCCAGCCAGCAGAGCGAATCCGTGACAGGGAATCCAGATGGGAGGCAGGCATTTTAATTTCTAGGCAGCCTACCGTGAGAATCCTGGCTTTGCTCTTCTGAAAAGTCTTGTCGTCTCCTTAAATGTAGCTGGAATGTCTCACTTCGAAAACAAGTCTGGGCTGCTGATAGCTGAAAATTGCAAAGTGGTGGGATGATTCTGTGTACGGTAAGCCTACACATTTGCTGTGCCAGCTACCCTCCTGCCACATTAACTCCAGGTCCGATAAGATTTGCAGAGGAGTGGTCTGCATCAGTCAACCTGCATCAGGCCCACCATGTGTTAAAGGAGGGGCTGAGACGGGAACTCTGACAACTTTAATCAATCTACTGCTTCTCCAGACTTTCTCCTACACATGCCTCCAGCCCTCCTGCTTCCTCTGTGGCTGTGCCAAGCCTCAGATTTCATAGCGCCAGTCTGTAGAGACCATGCTGTTCTTCATCTATCATGAACAAGAACTCTTGAGCTTGGTGCCCCTAACTTCTTTACTGTACAGCTTTGAAATGGATCCTGTAGTGAATGACAACTCTCCATTTATTTCTGATCTGATCTAAAACATATTTTCTCCTTTGCTGTACTTCTACTTTCTATCCCTGCTTTCCTCTTTATTTTTAAACTTTACCATGGAGCTTCATATGGTGTATTAGATTAAAGCCATTATACAAAGAAGGTGATACATTTTTTTGCACTGTTCTCCATCCCACCCCACTGGTCTGCTCTGAGAAGGGGGAGAGTAATCTAGAGAAGGAAAAACTAGGCAAATCTTCTGCAAACCACAACTCCCTTTCCCTGCAAAGCTGGAAGAAGGGAAGTCTTAGTCATCAGCCATACTGGTTAGAAAGCTCTGTGTGGTAGAAATTCCCCAAAACAATTTAGCTTGCATACAGTGGACCAAATTAATCCCTACTACAAATAACTTTTCTTATTTCAGTTGGGAAAGATTTGATCCAATATTATCTAAACTCAAGGATATTTCTACAAGGAAAAACTGCAACTTGGTGACACATTTATTACGGAACACCAGAGATAAACTGAGAACAAAGAAGACTCTCAAYTTTTGAAATATAGATCATGGGAGTAATTGTATCACCAGCAATATGGGTAGGAGGAAGAAGCTTATAAAATTAAATAAATAGGAAATCTTTCAACTTAATGCTAAAGTCTTAGAAGAATGATTTCCAGAACAGTTGACAAGAAGTGGAATAGTGTGAAGGTAATCACAATCAATTTTTACAGTATAATAAAAATAGGTATAAGAGAAATATCACACAAACCTGAAAYGCAAAAGGACAAAAGGTCATAAATTGCAGCAGAAGCTCCTAGGGAGCCTGAGAATGCATAAGGGTTGGGGGTTAAAAAAAAGAAAAAATTCTAGCTATTGAAGGAAAATATTTTATTAACAAATGGACAAATGAGAGTGGCTCAGAGTCGCTTCATCAACCACAACCATATGAAGAATCCAATGTACCTTTTTGAAAAGTAGTTGAAATACTGAATCTACTAAAGCAGAGAACAAGCCTTTGTTAGCTACTTTTGAAGGTCATCAGTAGCTTTTAGTGTACAGGACATTTTCCAACAATTAGATCAAAACTCAGATTGAAAATGTTGGTGGATTTCATAAGTTAGAATGACATCAATAGTTGACTCCTCCAGAGCACTGCCTGGGAATAGGGATTTTATTCTAAAGAATCTCTCTTCCACTTGGAACACCACTGGAGCCACACGTTAATTTTATATGGTAACAAATTATTGTTTGTTCATTTTAATTTCCAAAGATAGTTCAAGTCTGCGGTAGAGCCACATCACCACTCTCTTATTCTGGTAGCCTTAGGTGCTGAAACTCTGAAACCCCCATTGCTTATGTAATTCTTGAACAGTCATGCAGATCCCAATAATCAAAAGAGATGCGCATACGGTGTCTCTGCTTATACGGTGTCTATACTTATGTCATCTGTTAGGCTAAACTTGCACACTTAGGAGATACAAGGCCAGTCATAACTGCAAAACTGAGATGAACTTTGACAGGCAGGCCTTCAAATCGATGCTAGTGCTAACTCTACTGTCTGAAAAATCCTTCAGTTCATAGGTTGACAAGCTACATTAAATGGCATGACAGATATGAATGTTGTGGACGTCAGAAACCTCAGTTCCTTCTTGAGACCATAGCAGTACGCAGGACAAAAAATAAAAGATTTTAGCAACAAGAAAAATTCCAATTGCCAACAGGCCTGCCAAAATTTATTCCTCTTAATATCATGTGAGCAGGGAGGAATGTAATTATTATTTTTCCCCATGACATTAATTCTTTTTCTAACTGACAAGATAAACAAAGGGTGCATATGGTTCATTTAGCCAAAAGGCTACTTTTTGTTTAAGAATATAATGGATAATTCATTAATTAAAACAAAAAAAAMCAGCATCAAAACAAAGAAAAACTTTAAATCAGTGACAGGCTAATGGAAGTATTGTATCATATACAAACGCTACCTCAGATGTTGTTTTCTGTTAGGTTAGGAGGCAAGATTTGTTAATAAGACTGTTCAAGGAAAGCAAATGTCCTACATTTACTTGAGATCATATACTCCTGCTGAAAATATTCATGTTGCTATCTTGAAATTTCTTGGGTCCCCTCCCACAACATACTTAAATTTTAATCAGCCGGTTAAAAAGCAGAACACACATTACAGATATTGGATAATGAGTTAGATAACACAGGTTGTTCACAGCCAACAGAAGGGCTTTGTTGAACATCAGGTATATCAAAACAAATTTCAAATAGAAAAATTATAAAAATTGGAAGCTGGGTGTGCCTCTAAAGAAAATTTAAAAGGGCAGAAATCACACGCAAACATCACTAAGCACCCATGAGTCTGTGAGGCTCTTCTCTATTTGACAAACTTGCCTAGAAAACTGGATTTAATTTTCAGCATTATCATCACATTACAATAAAAATAAGAGAGACACTTGGAAAAGGAATTAGATGATGGAGGATTTGAATTAAGAGGGAAAAAATGAAAGCTGTGATAAAAGAGAAAGCATAATGATAACCTATAAGCAGGAGTACAAACCTTAAGTGGTGAAACAAATTACTTAGAGTTCTTTAAGGGATTAAAGCTAGGGGAGATGGGACAAGATTAAGAAAATAAATATACACAACGGTCTTCCAAATGGGGTGACAATAAAGATGTATTCAGCTGCAAAATAATTTCCCTGAATGAAGTGATAAAAGCTCCATTACTTACAACATTTAACCATCATGTAGGAAAAGCACTAGTAAATGCACAAAGGAGAATTGTCTGCATTGATAAAGAGGAGGGTGTGGTTCCCAAATGTTCTGTTGGGGAACATTTCATATATTTCTAGTCTTAAAAATTCAGTTGCTCTATTTCATGAGGATGAGTTCAGCCTCCTTAACCTTGCTGAAAAATATTTACACTTTATATTGCTCAGTCCTAGCATATTTTTTATTATCCATGCCTATATCTTCACCCAAAGGAATAACATGCATGCAGTGATATTGCAGATATTATGACATACTGTAATACAAGGTAGAGAAATTCTTCTCTTCATGCTTTGGTCCTTTCCTATTACATAACATTGCCCAGGAGATAGAGCAGTGTATAAAGAACCAGGCTGCTCCACTTCTTATTGAGTCTCACTAATAGCAAAAAGAAACACAACTGAGCATATTTGAGTAAATTCCCATATACTTATCAAGCAAATTTTCTGAGTTTCTTTTCTCACTGTTATTGATAACAAAGATATTTATTCTGTTTTTATTTTTGCCCTGAATAATCAAACTCTCTTTCTGCCGGAGGACTTATCCAACAGACATTGTCTTCATTGGATCATAGTATCTTTTACTTGATGAATGCAATTACTTATGGTGATGAGTAACATAGGCTACACTCTAATTTTGCCATCTGCTCTGCACATGGAATAGTGTAAATCAGGAGAAGAAAATAGAACAACATGCCAGTCGAAAAGTGGCTATTCTCTTCGGGCTGGGAGGGGGACTTCCAATTCAGATCCTGCCTTGGCTGTCAAAAATATCTTCCTCCAACGGCACAACTATTTTTGCACATATTTGTAAAGGTTCAGTTATTTCTTCCAAGTCCRTAAGAACTGAAGTTAGGCAGGGTCACCAATACAATCATCTCATTGAAATCCAAAGGTCTGTCAGGACACCTCAAAGCAAGCAAACTGAAGATGTGGATACTGTATATCCTCATGACCTGGGATGAGGACATATCTACCCAAAATTTCACCACCAACTCTCACCATTCAGTTTCTGGGAATGGCAACTTGCTCTGGTACTACTCTAAACCATGAGACAAGGTTGAGATTAAGCAATAAGTGCATCCCCCTTTCTGGTGCCCCTGACCGGACACCATCTGGAAGGACTTACCTTCCCCAGTAGGGCAGGTAGATCCATCCTGTGGTAGGAGATGCTTACCACAGCTCTCAGCTTCTGGGAGGTGCAAAGGTGTGGAAGAATGGTTAAGTGAAAAGGGGCATGRTCTCTTAGAAGTGAGCAATCCTGTCTTCACAATAGAGGGAGGATCCCGCGGCTATGTGAACTGTCCTTGAGCATTCCTAGACCATTACAGAAGGGGAAGACAAGTAGTGGTAAACAAGTAAAGGAGGGGGCTGACAARCCCCTCCACGTGAACAGCAACTTTGCACCAATCGTGTATTCGCTTTAGGCGTGTGAACAGAGACTGTAAACCAGTCATACAGCTATTGCTAGTGCATGCTTATTGCTTGTCTATATATACTCTGTGTAAGCTCTAATAAAGGGAGAACGATCACACTCATATTGAGACTCATCGTTACTCCGGGTCCGTCTCCCACTCCGACACAAAGGAAACATTGCCAAGAAGCAAAAGCCGGGATCCTAATAATATCTGCACTCATGTGGCAAGGATGCCTGTGGAAATCAGTTCTTTTGTCTCTCCTTTACTGTGCTCTGTGGATAGGCACTTCGCTTCCTCTTCTGGTAGAGCCCAGTTTCCTGGAAGTTACTACAGACCGAGATGAGCATCCCTCCTTCTCATTTCCCCTCCACTCTTTCCCTTGTGGATAATGGAAAGGACTTAATGTGTATATATAATTCTCACTGATATAAACGTGAGATCACAGAGGAGAAAGCTGTGATTCTGGCAACCAGGTAGCAGCTGTTTGCAGCATTTTCTATAACCAAACAAATGCTGGACTATACATCAATGAAAAAAACTTGGCAGAAACAGTTAAACAGTGTTGATTCACTTGTGTTGATACACTTTCAGTGTAAGAGAATTAAGAGATTTATAAACAAAAATGTGAAAATCCTTGAGTTTCATCATAATCTCAGTATCTTTCTGCATTTGGCAGTTCTGTTTTATTATGCTTTCCTCTACCTAACAAGCCTTTTGCCATCTCACTTTCACGCCTCTTTTCTTCCCATGTTCTTGCTAAGACTGTCATCGAGACTGACAAGCCCAGAACACGCTTATGGAGATGCTTACATCCATCCCATTCGAGAATGCATAAACATGTGTTTGTGCTTTAATGTGCCCAGATTTATATTACCCACCTGATTAAGGCATCCTCTTTACTGATTCGAGGGCCCTGTTCCTGTCTGCATTCTAGCTGGCAACGATCTTTCAACTTTACTTTGCATAAAGGTCCTTGCAAATTTTTCAGGGAAAAAGAGATTCTTAGAGATTATCAGCAAAGCTAGCCCCAGATCTTCCTGAGATAATTCCTCAGAAGTGACCCTGTCTCATTATCATTTTTAAAAGGTTTAAATTTTCACTAAATAATCTTTTGACATTTTCCTATTAGGAAGCTCTCATTTTTTGATTCAAAGTTTCTTTCAGAAGCTAACTAAATCTATTGTCATAACAGATAAATATATGTTTCCAATGACAAAGATCACAGATAAGATTTTGAATTTAGCTAAAGGAAGTATTTTGACTGACCCAGTCTGACATTTTTCCCCTCTGGATTTTAAGTTCACTTTTACAAGATAGCAGTTTTTCAGCTCTAAGTGGGATAGAGCCATTATTCAAAATCTTGACAATTCTACATCCTCCTCTAACTCAACCTGTCAAGCTAGTATTTTTGAAAAAATCAGTTGTTCTCCAATCTCTCTGAATTTATTTCAGAATTATTCTTTGAAATATTCTTTTAACAACTGCAAAGTACTATGCATTGACAAGTTAAAAACAGTTCAAGAACTTGCTACTTCATGCACATCATCTCCTAGAGTAAGCACCAATGGTCCAGAAACAGTGTGACCATATTAGCACTGTGTCACATCTGAGAAGACAACCCCTGTCTGGGGGGTTTATTAGCTCAGTTTATTAGCTGAAGCTTGGTGCCATGTATATGCTGCTTCTAATTTTCATGTAGATGTGGTCAGAGAAAATATGAGACTGTCTGAGCATCTTCCTTCTGCGCTGTGGCTACCCTTTGGTTGCACTGTGTGATTCTAGCCAAACACATGATGGCTCTTGCTCATTGCTGTCCCCTGCAAGCCTGTTCTAATCAAATCTCCTGCCTCAAGTGTTGTTCTGAAAAAAGTCCATTTTCCCTACAAGGCTGCTTTGCAGCCCAGTTACTCAAATGGGGCCTTTGAGCTACTAACACCCCTCCCCATTGTTTTTTCACCACAAAATGCAGTCACTTTAATTCCTATCCAGGATATTTTAAAGTGGAAATAAGAGGATCTTTAGAAATCCCAAACCCTTTCTTTTTTCTCCCCCTGAAATGGGCACTTGCAGTTCCAGCCTCATCAGGTCATATCACGTCTGTTACCTAAGAAGGCTTTCAAATAACTGTGGCTTAGGCTGAAACTGCTTTTGATGGGAAAAATCAATGGGTTGCTTTATTTTTTTTTAAGTGTTCTAATTCTGCTGTTCATAGTGTAAAGCATAGTTGTAGGCAAAGAAAAAGCCCTGCCTCTCCTCCTTACCTCCCCCAACCCTTCAGTTTCTCCCTTCTGAATGCCATCAGCCTGAGCTGTGGATACTTCAAAGGCTTTAAAGGCAACAGATACTGCTTCTGTGGCTGACACTGAAAACGCTCATTTCAGCAGAGAGTGGAAAGTTTATGGATTGTGGAGTATCTGGTGGCTTCATTTGTTTTAAATTAATTAAAATGAATATCCAAAACAAACAAACAAACAGAAAGAAAAACAGAAAAGGGAAAAAATCATATAAGGAAGGAGGAATTAGTGCACAGCAACCAAGTCAAATTTTCTGCTGTATTCAGCATGTGCTGAGGAGGCAGGACATTACTTATGGCTCTCTTTGTTCATCTCAAGCCAGGAAGGCAGCGTAGCATCAGCTGGCAGCTATTTCTCAGGTAGCTCTGCCAGAGTGCATTGTATTCCAGCCAGTAGCTAAATCTTGGCCCTGTTACTGCCACAGGCTATGGAGAGAGAGCAGAGAAGCCAGTACAGTTTCCCAGCGAGACTGGAGGCCCCCCACATGAGAGAAATCAGCGGTAAAGCTRTCACACGTGCAGGAAGCCTCGCTGTGCCATCAGCAAGAGGCCAGAGGGACTGGGGAGGTGGCTGCAAAGTCATAGGAGCGCGCAGGGACTGGGGAGGGAACGCATTTTACTTCTGGACTTGATTCATGCCAGACCCGTCGGTAAAATCCCGGAACGCTCTGCTCCATTTGTATCAGCTGAACTGTCCCTTTCTTACTTGTTTCTTGCTGTCTGTGTTGATCTGAGAATGAAGACCACTGCTCTCTGATCTTACATCAGAGGCAGAGGTCAGAAACTTGGTTAAACAAACAACCCAGTTTCTACTATTCATTGGGATTTAATGATGGAATTATCAAAATAATGCTAAAACACTAATGTTTTATTTATACAGATACCTGAACATCTAGCAGAACCTCTTGAAAAATTTATCAGGTTTGGATACCATGTGAATTTTATTTCAGGCGTTATGCTTTTATGCATAGTATCATAGCTTTTTAACTAGTGCATATCAGCTGTAACGGGCAGGCAATGCAATTAGCACCTAGGGGCTCCACATCTTTTATTACAGAGGATTCTGGGTTTTCAATTTGGGGATTAAACAATTAAAAAAACACCTTGAAAGGGTTTGAGTAAGAACCTTTCAAAATGAAAAATGATTTTCTTAGCCAGTTCTGGATGAACTGCTCTGGTAAAAAGAATATTGTTTAATTTTCATTTTGAATTAAAGACCTGGAAAGCTGAGTAATACAGAGACTAATGCTGAGCTGAGCTGTGCTGCTGCTCCTCTGAGGGCCATAAAAATGTATTAAAACAGGAATTATTTTGTACACTGTGCTGTACTTCAACGTTTAATTCTCAGCAGGTTATAAAATCACTTCCAGGATAATGAAATTACAAAAGAATTTTAATTTCATTTTCAATCCCTTATCATTACAAATTATTAAGAGAAGATGCTTGGAAGAGATGACTAGCAATATTTCTACTCTCGATCTTCTGACTGGCCATGGCTTTTTGACTGAGTCACCTGCAAAAGCTTTTTTCAAGAGATGTAGCGCAGAAGATCCTAAAATATGCAGCTAGCTAGGTCTGTTCATGCATTTTAAAGACACTGCTGTCAGAAAGGGTTTCAATGGGGAACAGCATTAGTAGTCAAAAAAAATAATAACAAATATCAGTAGAGTGGGAGTTTAAGGTAAATGCTGTATGTAACAAAAGGACAAAACAAAATCATATACTTGTGAGCATCAGATCAATAAAAAAATGTAAGTCTCTGACGACTATGCTTTGGTGCTATTTAAAAGGGAAGCCAGAAAAAGTCTCCAGCAACAAAGTTTTTTCCTGTGATCTGCAGGGTTAATTTCTTTTTCCCTTGGGCCAAAGTTCAAGCCAAATTCTCGCTAAGACTGGTAGAGATGTTTTAAGTTCAGCTCCCTTTCTGAAAGTTATATGCTGGCAGAAGCAGGCCTTATAGGGTTGAAGCAAAAATTACTGGCCTGTTGCACAGCAGATTGTAATGTAATGGTCTCCCTCTTGCTTAAATTCCATGAATCTGTGCTCTGCTTTCATGAACAAGGAGTGCAGGACTGGACCTGTAAAACATTTTGAATTCCTGTACTTTTAAAATGCTGGTGTCGGGGTGTGTGTGGCGGGGGGTGTTATTGGTTAGTAGGTTGCTGTTGTTATTATTATTATTATTATTATTATTATCTCTGGGTTTATTGCAAACAGATTTATTGAAGATGGCTATACAGTGTAGTCATAGCAAGCAAATCTTACTGCACATTTGTTATTGCCCAGGTCTCAGTTTCTTACCGCTCCAACGGTTTCTTGTCAGAGGTTCTCTTAACTCCTGGAGAGTAATTTTGAGAGGTGTCCCAACTTAAGGGGAGATTCACGCCTTGCAGCCTGCTGCCCTGCAGGAAAGTTCAGTGGGCTCTAGGCTGCAGAGCTATTTATGGGCATGGAGTTTGACTCATGGTCATACAATATTTGGTGTGGAGATGCACCTTTTTTGCTGACCTCATGCTATGTTGGGGAAAATAAACCTTTTTGCTGACCTCATGCCCATTTCTGGCCTTACCAGTTGCAACCAGTATCGCCTAGTTCCTCCTGGTCAGCCCTGGGCGCTGTCAGTTATTTGCAGTCAGCTGGGACCTGAGATAAGGTGGGGCAGGGGGGGAATAGTTGTGCTCCATTACGCTTTGGGTCCGAGATGGGGTGGGGGGGTAATTGCATTCCACCACAGCTGGCTTGAGCTACAGTTAAAGGCTAAGCTATCTGACTCTTGGTAAAGCCTCAGCATATGAAGGGAAGCTCCTGAAGGGTCAGAGAATGGGAATTCCGAGAAATAATCTCTCCAGGAGTGGATTTCTGTAGGGGAAGCAATGACAGTACCTCAGTTGTGTTAAAGTGCTAATTTCTAGACAAACTAAAACCCAAAATGCTCTCAAAATTCCCTGGACATCTACCTAATCAAAGCTTCCCATAGAGGATTCAGTACACCCTGTCAGAGCACACATAACTCACATAGCCTCAAGTTGGTTGCAAAGCACAACAGAGCAGGTTAGTTTTATTTGCAGGAAGCAAAGAAGCAAAGAGTGGAAACCACCAGGCTATGCACAAGTGAGGGTCAAAGCCACCTTCTCACTGAGGGGACAGGAGCCCTGAATATTAGACTAGTTCAGCCTATGTGAGCTAAGGCTTCTGTTTGCCAGGACAGGTCTCTAATGCCAAGCTAAAGGCAAGCAACAGACAGGAACAGTCTTTACCCTTAGGAAGGTGGGCTCTTTTGCAGCTAGAAATGCAAGAGCGTTGGGGTAAGAGGGAGGGAAGGCAGGTGGGAGTGAAAGGCTTGTCCTGCCTCTCTCAGCAGCTCTCAACCTGGCCCAGTGATGTCTGGGCATCTGTGAAGAAGCTTCTGAATCCACCACAAGTGGAAGACCTTCATAGGGAGGTATGATTTGCATTTCCTTTAAGACACTGGATAAATCATGTCTGTGATTTATGAGCTGCTTCACAAGCAGTTTAGTCACCCTTGCAGCTGTGTTGTAACATCTGAGAAGGAGAATAACCAGAGGTCTTAAACTCATCTCTTCATTGGACTATTGCAGTATAAAGCAGCCTTATTCATGCTTCACAGTTTTGCAGTCATCCAGCAGTAATGCAGTGAGATTCCTAAGTCCTGATCCCCACTCCAACTGCATCTTATCCAATGACTCATAAGAGGAAATTGTTTAAGAACAGGGACCACATGAGAACCAAGGCAAAGTGAAATGAAAAGTCCGTAGAGCTGGACACTGTCTGAGCTTGCAGCTGAACTTTCCCACAATCAAGGTCAATGCTTCAGGCCCTGCCTCCTTTGGAGAGCTAAGAATCTAAAACAGAGGCACAGAAAGAAGAGAGGCAATGGAAAATATAATATAAAAGTGTTTTGGTTGTTCACTTCAGAAATACAGCTACACTACTCAGTTTTGCAGTGATTTATACCTGTTTAGCAGATGCCTGTTCTAAGCTCTCATGAGTCATGTGTGTCAACCTCTTCCCAAATAAATTGTGCAGATAAGCCACATGAGTGTTCTTCCAGCTGGGGACATGAGCCATATTTCATTTCTAGTGTAATACTACAGCATTCTGTGTTTAATAAATTTCTTWCCTTATTTTATTTAGTTTAGTACAACTTGTTAGCCTAACATAGTTAAATTTATGTGTCACATTTATTTATGCCTTTCAAACAGCCCCATTGTATATCTGCGATGAACACTAAAAGAGAAGTGGTTCCAGAAGCTGTTCAGGCATCTGTTTATTTGTGCCAAGTTCCACATTATATTTATCTCTCAGCAATCACCCAAACACAGGCTCAGGTCGTACTAAACACCCTTTCTGCTTCCACAATATTTTTTTTGTTTCATCAATAAAAATGAACTACAAATTTCCTTTACCTTTCTGTCATTTCTTTTTACCAGCACCTCTTCACTTTCTTTTTCTTTCTTTGCTTTATCCATCCTGATGTTACCAATCTTTGCAGAATTTAAACTGGAGAATCCTACCTTCAGGAATAACTCCCTTCTGCCCAACTTTCACTGGGGTTATGTAAGCCAAGTAAGCACAGCACTGATTAAATTAAACGCTAAGTGATGCCACTCTCTCTTGTGGGAGGGGGTCCCATTATTAGTCATGGGAAGCAATATGACGATAAATAAGAAATGGAAGTGATTTTACAAAAAATAGGCCAGCAATGAAAAAAATATAATTAACATCCACAATTAACTTCTGCAGTTTGACTCCTCCACTTCCATTCAAAACTATGACCGCTAAGAATATCACTGATATGCTTTTGAAGCTATATTAGCTGTATTGTTTTCTTACCTAAAAAAAGTGAGGTCCTTCATAGGAGAGATTCACCAGCATGTTTGGGTTCATTTGAAAGCCACCAGGCTGCTGAAGGTTGTTTAAGGTATATACAGGTGGAGGTTCCACTTGGAAGGGAAAATACACTGGGAGACCTAAAAACTGCCAAAGAAAAATGAAGGTGGCTCACAGCTGCACAGTTTACAGCTAATTTCTATTAGCTAAGAAAAAGTTGGGGACCAGGTAACTTTCTAAAGCCATTATGCATAGGATGGGCTTGCTGATTAAACAGGAAAAGCTTTTTGTCAATGATCCTCTGGCAATGTCAACTGCTGAAAGACACTTCTGCCAAAGTGTTCTTCATCCCCACATCAGCTCAGGTGTAACCAGGCATCTGGCCTGGCTGTCAAAAATACAAGGACACAACAGGAAATATGATACATCCTAGAGTCCAGGTGTCTGGAGAAGCCAGTGTGATTTAGGTATTAGAATAAGGATTTCAGAAAGAGTTTTCTCTAGCAGCCATGCCAAATGCTGAATGCCAAGTGGTCTGCTATGTCACAAGGGTCTTTATCACCATTTGCCTAGGGTGGCACATAAAACCTTGCCATTTCACTTCTGCCAGTGACAGCTTTTTCTGCTGGACATTCAAAGCTCTCCGAAAAATAAAAAAATAAAAGAAAGAAAAAGCCRTAGGTTGAAAAAAGAAGATGATGATAAACCTGCAAACTGCTACTCACAAAATKATCACCCTCGTCCTCCAGTTGCACCCCTGCAACACTGGAATAAGAAGCAACTGTTTTCCGCAAATCACCCTCATGGTCAATGTGGGACCTCGCTGCCTGGTGAGCTCTGTGGGGCTTCACAGCCATGCAGCTGCAGCTGACTCTCATGACCAAGAGCCCACAGAAAACTAGACCCTCATGGACCTGAGGAAAGGAAGAGAGGAGGTCTCCACTCCCTCAATAAATCCATGCCTGATCACCCTATAGACACATGTGTTTTATGGGGATCTATTTGGGTCCTCAAGAATGTCTCTTCCTTGCTGAGTTTTGGGTGTTTCCAGATGTTCACCTAGGCTCTCATGGCTGGGTCTTCTAGGTGGAGGCAACACTCATGCAATTCCCCAGCTTATGCTTACATGGAGCTTGAATGATCTGCTGCTCAAGCCAGATTTTAAAGATTTAAATGAAAGTTCTTCTAATTTTTTCTGACTTTGATAGAGAGTGAAGGAGCTGACATTTACACAACTATGAACATCTGAATCAGCACTCCTTAAAATGTGTTGCTTGCATCTCAGACCTGATGTTTCTGGTTTTCTGTGGTCTCAGATAGACCTTTAGGATGCCTAATATTCAGTTTGCATTTTTACACTCTCGGTAAAATCCATAAATTTTAGGTTGGAAATTAACCATTAAGATTATCTTGTTTCACTTTCAGCAAAACACAGGCACAGAGACCTCTCAGTAATTTCTGGGGAARAAAACATAATTTCTGTTTGAACTGTGGCATATGTTTCAGAGAGACATTCAATCCTGATATAAAGAGTTCACATAGTGAAGAACCAACCACATTCCTAGGTAAGTTGTTCCAATGTTTAACTACCTTCCATTTAAAAATGTGTTCCATATTTCAAATCTAAATATTTCCTGCTTCAGCTTCCAACTGCTGAATCTCATTATGTTTTTTTCTGCTAGATTAAAGAGCTGGCTGTGAGAAATCTGTTCCTCAGGTAGGTACTCACAGACTATTATCAAACCATCCCTTAACCTTCTCTTCAACAAACTAAGTATAAGAAGCTTCTTAAGTTTCTCAGTATGAAATATGTTTTCCAAACCTCAAGCCTTTCATTTTTCTTTATTTGAACCCCTCACTTATTCGGAATGCTTTTTGAAGAGAAGCATCAGAAATGGTCATGCTTTTTCAGTTATGGTCTCATTAGTAGTATACAAAGAGATAATAGCACCTCTCTATTCTTAACTGATATTCCTGTGCTTGTACAGCCGAGACTCATGTTAACCTATCATACTGAAAGCAAAGATTCAGCTGCTTATATCTGATGACCTGCAGATGCCTTCCAGCATCGCTGTATTCCTGAACACTGTCTTTTGTTCTGGAATACTGATCTACACTCTTTGTTTTCAAATATATGACCACAAATGATTACATTCATAGTTGATTAGGAATTTTCATTTCAGATGACTAGTAGAAAAAACATCATCTCCCATATAATCTCCCATATAATCTATTTTTTCCTGAAAACTTAATTTTTTTATAAATTTATTATTTGTTAGGAAATTCTAATTGAACATTTAGAACTAAAATGACATGAACATTCAGTATAATTCACATKGTTCTTCTTACAATTCATTCCTTTCCAGGAATTACAGTTCATGCCCCAATTCTGTAAGCCAGGTTTGTGATGGTTTGCACCTAACCATTATGCAGTATCAACCCAAATCGTCCAATAACACTCAAATGCCCCATTGTTGGGGGAATTCCTTGTTTTCTGATGTTTTTTGTGACCTCTCAGTTAAAGCCTTTTAAGCCTTCATATTAATTTATGGCACATTAGGGCTAGTCAGTCCTATTCATGAGGATGCTATGTAAAGGTTAATCCCTTACAAAAGTCAAATTTGTTACATTACAGGTTTGTTTGACAGGATCTGTTTTCTACAAAACCCACACTAATTGGCATTAATTATATAACCATTCTTCAACTCATGACAGATCACATTCCTTATTAGCTCCAAGATTTTGTCAGGAGWGATTTCAGGGGAATAGGATACCATTTATCAGCTCATTCTTTCAAAATCTCAGTACACCTTCTGAGACTTCTGTAGTATTACAGGATTTGCTAAAAATCAAGATCAATGGTTATGGGAGCTCTTTGACCAATTTTTTTGCGAATGAGAAAGTCCCACTGATTTTAAATTAGCCTTTTTCAAAATAGTTATTTAACACATTGTCATAGTGTCTTTACAATCTTTTAAGAATGCCTCTTGTTTAGTGAGATCTGAAGTTCAGTAGAACATGACGGGTGCTTAGAAAGGCTAGGATGCTGTTGGATGAGCATAAACACAGAATATGAATCTCCTCAGTAAGATCAGATCCTTCAGGATCCTATTTCAAACTAGTCAGTAGTTTTATGGTATTTCCACATTTCCCAGTGAAAGCAAATGGGAGACAAATGTATCTGGAGGAGGTGAATAATTATGCTACTAGATATTCTTCCTATTGCTGGACTGCTTCTGCAGATCCACATTTAGGCATAGACACCATTTTTGAACATTTAAGAGAATCACAGGTAGGACAACACCTGCTTTGCATATAAAGTCCAAGGGCAAGCTGTTAGAACAGTGTGCCATCCAAAAAAATAATACTTACATTTTATCCACACATCCATCCCATCTCATTGCTACTGCTCCTGCTAAGGAAGGTGTCAGATACTAGAATGAGGCAGAAGGAGTGTTAGGCCCCTCTCTTCACCCACCTAATAGACCACTCCCATCTCTGCCTTTTAATTAAGTTACTTCACCCTCACTTAATTTTTCCTACACTTCTGAGAAGCTTGAAAATAGATTTGACCAAATAAAATAACTTTTAATTAATCTGCTCAGTATCTTTTACCTTTTCACCCTTTTTTTTTCACATTGTTAAAAATAGCTCACAAAGAAAAATAAAAAAACCTCCCATTCTTCAAATTAAAATAAAACATAGGGTTTGGGACATACTTTTTCCTTGCCTTCTTTAACCTTTCTGACAGAAATTCTGTTCTCTCTTTACCATGGAAAAACGTAGGTCATAGTAACTAGGTCCTTATCTAAAAGGAAAGGACAAAGTCACTTTGTGAGCCAAAGATGAAGAAAAAAAGGCACTTTTGGCAAAAAAATCCATCTCCCAAAGCAAAAGTGCATCTGCTGGGATGTCAAGACTATACACAAGCTTGACTACTGGCATGTATTGATTTTTCCAAAAGTCTGTAACTTTTGCCAGTTATTCCCTTCCCTGCTAAACTCAGCTTTACCCTCTTGAATTCACTCAGTCCCATCTTTATTTGCACTTGTCAGTAAGGGGAACAACAGCAGGCAGAAAGGGAATGTTTGTGTCACCCACACAAGAATTCTGCTCAGGCTCATTTGTGTTATCTCTTGGGTATTTTGCATGCACTTGAATTTGAGAGATGCCTGTGGAAAAGTCAGTGAGACTCCTCAGGTGAGAGCCCTTCATGAAAAGGGTAAATGCTCTCCTGATCTTTTGTGGTACTCTAGGGTCCAAATCCAACTGCCCCTCTGTTTCTTGTAGGCGAATCTGAAGCAGCATCGCAACCAAAGGCTAAAAGGCTATTGCTGGAGTCATGCAATACCGGCAGAGATATTGTGCTTCTGTCAGTGGACACAATAACAAATGCCCATCAATACAAGCATCATTTTTACTGATCCATATCCAGCTCTGAATCCCAGATTAGTACATTAATTTCAGAAAGGCTAGAAAACATCTTAAAGGGAAAACAAAGGGGAAGATACTAAGTAGTAAATGTTCAGTGCAGTGCGTGGTAATTGACTTAGCCATGCAGTTCCCATTACTGTTAATAGGAATCAGATGGCTAAATCCCTGTGCTAAAAATGTTCTTTTAAATAGATAGCTGCATGAGTGCCAAGCTCAAAGCATCAAGGTAGCATAAACTACCAATGAGGAARAAACAACACTGAAGGCATTTGCTGAAGGCATCAGGAGAGGTTATGGAAGGACTTACCAAAGTGGGGCAAAATTATTCTATGAGATCATTTACTGGAAATAGTTTTCAAATAAATTGGATAGGTTTTAGAGAACAAAGTGTGCACCGGCTGAGAGTACAAGTCTTCAAAGGCAGGGGAGCAGCTGTACTTCTCCAAAAGGTACTAGGAGAATAGTGGCAGGCTATGAGAAGGCCACACAGGAGCCCAAGGCCTTGCTTGATTTGCTGGCAAGGAGACTCCACAAAGACATTTAGAGGCGGAACTGAAAATGGCCAGTAGCCAGTGATTTGCTAGCCTGGCTCACTAGCCAAAACTCCTTCAGAAAACAGGGATCAGTAGAAGAGCTACTCCCTATAGAACTTTAGCACAAATATATATTATAACATATATATTTTCTCAATGAAATTTCAGAATGCAGAAGTGACAGTCAAAGCAAAGAGCAAAAGTTAAAATACTTTTTAAAGCTCAAACCAGTATTTTATTACTATTATTTTTTATGTACATATACACATATATATTACACTCACGATTTGGGGATCAGCTTTGCTGAAAACAGGGACAGACCTACAGCCTGGAGCTGTATTAATGTTGTTGATTAGTTGTTGCATACATTTGTTAATAAAACTATATTGTATCAATTTTGATAGAATAATTATGCCCAGGCTGTCAAAGGTGTTTACATCAGTCATCAGCATCAAACAGCTAAACAAGGCTCAGGGTCTGAAGAATAGGGACCTCAGCTTGCTCAGTTGCCATGACACACAAAGTGGGAAATTAATACCAAAGTCTGGACATGTATTGACTGAGCTACACAAAAGAAAAAGAATCAGAACAAAATATAGAGTATTCTGAAACTGAAATAGAGTTTTTACTTGAAGGCAAAAGAATAATCAAAGAGTATCAAAGTCCTTCTTTCAGAGACAGGATTTTGGATACACTGATTCTGTCAAGTAATCTTTCTTAGTTGGGATGAAAGAGTTAGTTCTGTTGTTCAGGTATGAGCTGTGACTGATAGTTACTTTCCCTGCTGTTGATAAAACAGACAGACAGACAGTTACAAAAGGAAAAAAAGATATATAAAGGTTGGGGAAATACAGCTTGTATTGATGTTCTCAGGCTCCATGGCAGCTGTCTAGTTACAAATGGGCTTTTCTGGTCTGACAAAGATGATCTCAACACTCTTACCCTAAACTTTGTCTTGCTGATATCATCCAGGTAGGCAGACTTGGTTGCTCTCCTTGTTCAGCCAGACTCATTCAGGCCATTTGATCTTGTCCTGGGAATGCCATGAAATTGCCTGGGAGAAGGGCTATCGACCTACTCAGGCATCTGAATTCTCAACCTTAGTATGGAAGAGAGACTGTTCAGTGCCCTCTCACCACCCTCTCACCACCCACTCCGCAATCACCCCAGTGTGCCCAGTCAGGAGAGGCCACAGGTCCAGTGATGAGGCTGAGTACGTACCCTGCACGAACACAAATGCTGCCTTCATACTAGTAGATAAAATGGGCTGATGACAAATGGCACAGCATGGCTCATGTCCATATTCCTTTTCACTGCAAAATGAGGTGAGCACATAGTGCCTATTAGGACAGTCCCAGGCCTGTGTTATCCCTTCAGCCATTTCCAGAAATTGTCTGGGAGAGTGTTAGCTGGCCCTGGCCAAAAACATCCAAACAGCATAATTGCTGCTGATGTGCTAACAATGCTCAAGGCTCTTTCTGGCCTGGTTAAATTTACTTGCACAGACATAACCAAAGAGATTGATACAGGGATCTAATCTGGAGAATTGTAAACTAAATGCCATGTGTTGGCTGCAAAAGATTGACTGAGAGCTGAGATGCTGAGGCACAACCCTTTCTGTAAGCATTTGGTCACCAAGGTCAGAGATTTTGAACAGAGAATGATTTTGAAATGACACTGAATTCAATACTGAACTAAGTTATTTATATAGCTTAGCTGTACCTCTGAGGTCAGATATCTGAATATCCTTATAATCAAGATCCACAAAGGACTTCGGGGTGGCAAAAACGAGTCATTCTTATTGGTGTGGATGTTTCTCTCATTCTTTTCAAGAGTACAGGACTGTGCCCTCCCAACAGCATGCTCTCAGCACTGGGTCACAGAATATTTCTTTTTTTTAACCCCTTTCTGGCTCCACCATCCTTACATTAGCTTCAGTATTGTGGTTCGGACTCCAGTGTCTCCTACCCTAGCCTGGTGTCTACTCTGTAGGCTAGGACACTCTCAGGAATGTAAGCAGTACAGTTTTAAACCCCCAAAACCTCTGTACTCAGAAGTTACACTTCCTAGGCAGGCACTATAACCACTGAACATTATATAAAAGGTGGACAGCTCTTCCTCTGGCTAGATATCCAAGGAGAAAAAAGGAACTATCAAACCATCTCCGCAGGGATGAGTTAGTCCCACAGCCCAGAAGGTTGTTTTTGTCTGCAAAACCCAGTTTCACAGAAGTGCCTAATTCTAGGCTGCGGGTAAGTCTATGAGAAAAGAACATTTCTGAACATTTGCTGCTGGCTAGCTTTGGCTTTCCCCCAGTCAGTGTGTCCCACTTTCTCCCTTCATTTCATGGGGCCATGGGTGCCCGCTTGGGCTCCACGATCTCCACTTCTGGAACTGCATGACTTACAAGCACTGCAAGGCCCACGCTCCTCTGTGTATCTGGGTCTGAGTGTCCTTGCTTCCAGTTCCCTCTCTACTGAATAGCAAAAGCCATTTAACAGGCCAGTGAGCTTGGTCCTTTCAAGTCAGCTGGAAATGAGTTGCCCTCAGAATCCATTCTTCCCTTTTGTCCTCTCATCAGGATTTTGCAGTTATCCTTTTTCATTCCTAACTGTGGCTATTTAGAACTTGAGTCTTTTGTACTGATATGTCACTGCCACAGAAGTGGGCAAATTTGATTATCTTTCTGATCCTTGTAAGTAATCTCGTTTCAAACTTTGACCTCCTACAGGCACCTGCTCCTTTTGACATCAAAGCCAGCTCTTTATCACGGAAGTAGCTTTGCCTTATGGCAAAATTATCGATTGCAGACGACTTATATGCTCTTCCTGCTGTGTTCTATCAAAAGCTTATCTACTCTTTTGTTGCTTCTTTTGAAAATGAGGTTGAATTTGTTACTGTTCTCAAGCAGCTGGCTCTATGCTGGCTCATAACTTCTCAGGAATTGTCTCCATCTCTCTTCTTTTGMTTTTTCCACTTCCCTTCTTTACCCCCTGCACCGTTAATGTATGCTGCCTCAAAGGCAGGCTGACGCAATACCCAGAGTTTCTGTTTTTTCACCCAAACTTCCTGGTAGATTGCAATTTCTGCCCATTTTAAATCTCTGCCCAAACTGTGTAAGGTCAACTGGGCCCAGCAGATCTGCTTTCAGTGCTATGTTCTAGAAAATAGCCCTCCTGTTGGAGAATAAACAAGCTCTCCCTCTAAATCTCAGCGTACTGCCGGCTTTACTTCCTACCTCAGTCTCTCAGGCATAGGCATTTCAGGGGAGGGAGTATCTCTTACAGTCTGTCTGAGCAGTGACTTGTGGCACAGAGATCCAGTTCTGGTCAATACTCGTAGTGGCTAGTGTCATTATGCTAGGATTGCCATATATGCTAATGTCTCCTAACAGTCTCACCGAGATCTTAAACGAGAATTTATCACAATTGACGAGTTCTCAGTTTTTAGACAATAGGTCTAATTCATCTAGTTGTGATCAGTTCCCTTTCCTAGTAGAATTTCTTCTATTTTGGCCAGAATCCAATCATTCTTTTCTGGGACTAATGATGCATTGAATGAACGTATCTGTTTACCAACACCAACCTCTTCTATCAAATAAAATTATTTTTGCTACTTTTATGTACTCAATAATTTTCTTAGACTTTTCCTAAAAGGGTAATGACAAGTTTGATACTGTAAGCCAAAAAATTAAATAACTACCTTATGTTCTAGCTTCAGGATCTTATTTTAAGTAGTCTATCCTTCCAACTTTAAGCAATTGCTCCTGACAGCCTTTCCCCTTCAGTGCTTTATTCCATTCAATTTCATTTACAATGTTCTGCCTGCTCCCAAGGTATTAGGGAGTAAGCGACCATTGAACATAAGACTCTTTAAATCAAGGTTGAGCTGCAGAGCGAAACACAGAGAAAAGAAGCTTGGGAACATTTTCTGCTCCTTTATATAAAAGGCCTCAAAAGTGGGGTTTCCCCAGAATTAACTCCAAACTATGCCTAAATTAGAATTTGTCTCTAGTTGCAAGATTGGCATAGCTTTGTAGTATCTGGCTGATGATATTGCGCAGGATGAAATGTGAGCTATGGGAATGTTAAGTTTTAGTCTGTACATCTGGCAAATCAGATCTACATTTGGGGGATAAGAGATTTCTGTGTTCTATAGGAAGAACTGCCTGCCTAGTAGGTTTCCCCTGCTGAGAACGATACTGCAAACTGCAGCCCTAGACCCCTATGTTCAAGAATGGCTTCTTAACTTAATGTCTCCATTATCATCTGCCTTTGTTCTCAGAATGTGGAATTATCTCTGTTACTGCTTTGGCTTATTTTTTGGTAAAAATGCTGATGATGCAACATCACAACAATTGAGAATGCTGAAGTTTTAGGACTAAACAAGAATAAAGTCTAGCAGAGAATAGGTCTCAAGGGGTTTTATTGTAGTAAAACAACAAATCCTATGCTCAGAAGCATATACCCAAAACAAAATACCTTGCTAACAGTAAATAGAAGCCTTCTTACACATCCTGCATACAGAGGTATCTGTAYAAAATTATTGAGAATCTTAGTCTCTGGAGATTTAACAGATATATTTGAAAAATGAAGACACATAAAATAAGTTAGCATTTATGTGTATTTATAGAAAGAGGAACAGAATAAGCACATATATGTGCACATTATACTGAATCTTTTCTCCCTCGCTTTTAATGTGTCAGTTGCCTTCACTGAACAAAAGTTCTTTCAGAGCAGAGACCCCATCTACATATAAATGTGTGTAACATGGAACAGTGTGTCCTCTATTTCATTACTGGGTATTTAGGTTTCTGGTATACTACAAATGTAAAAAGCGTGATACCACTAACAGGAAACAGTGCTTTCTTATTAGTTACACAGATTCAAAAACCTGGAAAATTTGGAATACTTATGATTTCAGGCTGGATATTGAGCATAGATCTTGCATGTAGATTAAACAGTTTGTGATGCTGTTCCAAACTTAGTTTTTCAGCTCATATTGTAGGATTTTTCTTTTCTTGTATATTATTACTAGTTTAAATAATCCAAGCATTAGACACAACCATCCCATTTGTACCAGTTTGCAAGGGTTATACTATAATCAAGTTCAGACATTTAACATGACACACATAATTTGAGACCATTAGAATYCTGGGTTAAATCCAAAACTGATTTGTAGGGGGCAAAAGTTAGGCTCTTTAGATATAATTGCACCCTCAGGAATGAAATAAAGTATAATGAGGTGATAAGGTATAAGTTAGACTAAAATATATGCTCACCTTTCAAGTTCTTTACAGCTTCAATGCAAAGCCCACTGAAATTAAATTAAATTTTCCTGAATTCAGTGGCATTTGGATTCAACATCAACATAAAATGCTTTATACATTACTTTCATGGAATTAAATACATCTAGGGAAAATAAGAGATCCTAAGAATTGGCCTAATATTGTCACACTGTTAAACCTGACAAAAAGGTGATATGTCAGATTTTGTCACTTTCTTGCCCGGCTGAGTGTGACAATCATCATCAGAATGCTAAGGCTGCTGTCTTGTATAGATCAATCAGGCACTTGATGCAATTTTGCGTTTGGGTGCAGATATATCCGTTGGTATGCTTCCCCTTCCCCTCTGGAAGATTTTCTCCTGGCTAACTACACCTCAAAAATATCAGCTCACACTTCAGTTTCATTCATTACAAAACCCAGGCACAAATTGCCAAAGCCTAAAGTTCCCACCTTTGACTGTATCTAATAAAAGATTCCTAGCATTCTTAGCATTGGCATCATTAGCATTCATTAGCAGCACCACTGTTCAAATTGGTGCAGACACAGAAGGCTACTTCATCATGGCCAGATTAGACCAGTGGCCTGTTCGATATATGCTGAGATCAGATCTGTATCCATATATTTCTTGCTGGCCCTGCTGTCTTTCACTAAACCTAGCAGGCACGGCCAGTTTTAGCTCAAAACTGCATATTTCCAGGCTAAGGGAAGCTTTTAGTGGTGGCTCCATCATGAAGTGCTGGTCTCCCTTGTCCAAAACCACTATTTGGAAACTGGAAAAGTGAGTTTGGGAAAGTAGGTGAAATGAAGGAAATTGTCCTGGCTTTAGCATCAAACTTACCTTCCAGGTTTAACATAAGGCAAAAGTCTGTGATCCAAAATTCTATCCATGATTTCAGTGATAAGCCTGCCAAGAGCACCAGTGGGAGCAGCAGTAGGAAACAACATGGCTATTCTTTGGGTGCAAATGGAGGGTGAAAGGCAATGCAGAGTATGAACCCTGATATTGAATGTGCCCTCACAGTACACAGGAGGCAGGTCAAGGTGTTTGCTAGATGCACAAAGGGTATCAGATAGCTGTTGTGCAACTGCACATTACTACTGCTACAGCTCCTACCACTTGATCCAGGAGCTATAATGTACTTTGTGGTACATCTGGAAGAGAAGCAGTATGTTAGAAAGAGATACCTCTGTCTGCCTAAGTATGAAACACAGCAGGAGCGAAGACCTAAATAACATTCACAGATGCCTCTCTCAAGACAAAGCAGTTTTCAGTTCCCAGTCTTGTGGAGTGCCATTTGACATCTCACATCACGCTTTTGGCTCCTATGCAAAAGATTGCTGATCCCTACCTCTAGGTATTTCTTCATTGCACATTGAAGATGAAGAAGACAGCAAACATGAAGAAGAGCTTGATGCATGCTGCAGAGACATTGAAGATGAGAGTGTTCAGAAAGCCAGAGGCAAGACAGTCCAAGTCTCACAGATATCAGAAAGTTAATCTACCTGTGTATTCAAGCTACTAGTTCTGCTCTGTGCTGTGTGGTTAAGGCTAACTCTACTGCACAAATGGGGACATGTCCTGGACATCTGCTCAGTTGCAGCAACATGTGAACACGGCTGTCAACAAAATGAAAAAATGTGTTTTGATATTTTATATAGTTCCAGTCAGATAGCAACCATCACAATCATCCAGCTCGGTGTAAAACAAATTCAATATAATGTTCCAGAAGAATTTGAGTATTTAACTAATACAGATGTGTGTGTGTGTATTATCTATGTTTGTGAGGGTTAAATATATAGATATAATTGAATTGCCATGAGAACCATGTGTAGCTCTTTCATCCTATTCCTTCTGGCTTGATTTTTCTCATGAGAGAATTTTGGAGATGGAACAATGGCTGACCCTAGGAAATCCACTCTTTTTTGAACATAACTTCAAAAACTCTGTAGTTTAAACACTCCTAWAGCTCACAAAGCCAAGTAGTTGATTCATTCTGGCATTTCCAACATATCTTTGAAAAGTTTAATGAACGTTTGAATTTAAAAAAGGAGTTATTTTAGTATTTATTTAATCTAAAGTGCCTTGGGAGTGGGAATCAGTGACTCCCATTTTATTGCTCAACTTTTTTGTTAAGTCTATTCACATGTTTGTCAGCAGCATTGAGCCTCCTGATATTTGCATGAGATGTTGGCTTTTTACAAAATTATTCTATATTAGAATAGAGTTTCCAAGATTTTTGTGCCTCTTTAAAATTAATTCTGACCTTTCCCCACTCCTCACACTGAAAACATACTGTTATCCCAAACTAGCCATTTTGTGTGAGTACTCATGGAAAAGTTATATTAACCAATGTTTGTCTGAAGGCTAGCAGAGCCCTCTGAGATGCAATGTCTCCCAGATATTTTTCTTTTTTTCTTTCCAAGTTATTTTTTCACAGGCTGCCTCCTCTGTTGTAAATTTACACTGTTACCAGAGAATGACCTGGACAATTCTCTTGGACCACTTGACTTTAATTTCTACTTTTATAATACTGGATGTATTTTGGACCATTTTCTTTGGAGAGACGTGTGTGTGTGTGCACATACATGTATATTTTTCATTTGGGTGCTTATTTTGGAAGAAGGCAAATGATGCTTAACTAGTTCATTAGATCCCATACCTGGTTCTCAGACTGAACTCTCTACAGATGAAACCAAATCAGATATGTTTCAAGGACAACAAATGTGTACTAATTTGACTAAGAAGCATTTAAGGGTGCTTTTAGGATTTCTTAACTATTTAGGAGACCATAAACCCATCTCGTGCCCATGATAGGGACTTACGTTTATGTGAATTGGTGGAAATAGCTCGGTATTTCTATACCCTGATATCCTCATCCTCCAGGGCTTCCAGGATCACAGGAATCCCAAGGTCCCTTTTTCCTTTATTCTAATCATAATTTTTTGAGGAAACTTAATTTTCCAAACACAACCAGTAAACAGATTAGATCATTTTTTTAAGATACTGATTGGGAAATGCATGTGTGTTCAACATACACACACAAATACGTCTGCTGCAGCACTGGAACTGTGGGGGTTTTTTTCAATTTAACACTTAATTCTTAGTCTGCAGTGCTTAAGTCCTTAGGAAATGAATTGAAGAGAAATATTTTTCTGTTATATGTGGCAATCTGCATCCACATTCCTGTAATAAAAGCTGGGTCTTTAAGAAATAGGTTATCTAGTTTCCTTTCCCAGAAATATTCTTGCTTATTGTTACTATTATGGAGGTTTCCTAAAAGAGTATAAAAGATTTAGGTGCCCAGACCTTAATGAAATTATTTAAAATGTGTGCTCAAAATGCTTGTGGACTGTCTTGAAGATTTCAGTTTTCATATATAATAAATGAGACACTATTAACTATTGCTGACTAACATCATTAATATTTGCTTTCCCAGAGAGGCATGATGACAGAACTCAGTCTAATCTTAGGGTGCCTTTGAGAAAGAAGGGATGGAGTCTGTGACCTTTGGTACTTAAAAGGCAAGGTAGATAAAAGACTGTTAAATGAAGAATGGATGGGCTGTTCCTCACAGACTAAAGTGCTTTCCCCTTGATGCAAAAGGAGATTGTGATGGGAATCTGGGACATCCTGAAATCTTAATGCAGGAATAGGGCTTCTGAGACACAGTTCATAACAACCACCAGAGCTGGCCAGCAGCTTGCTTCTTATTAAAGCATTAATGAYGTGTTAATTCCAGGGACAGAACTGCCTTACGTTTTAGGCATTATTTTTTTTCTTTTTGGGCAACCACTGACMCTGAATTTACACTTGTGTACATTTTGGATTTGCTTACCGTATGGAACAGCACTGGAGTCTTCCATTTGCTTAATTTGTACATTTTGGTTCAGTGATTTGAACTGTGTGTCACATTGCTTATTTGCTTTGGTTGGCTTCAAAGAATGATTCCCTTTGGGGTCCCTGAGCGCCTTTCAACTGAACAAACTGTAACTCTGGTCTCTCACTATAAACCAGCTACAGGTAGWGTGGCACCTCCCAAAGCAAACACACCTACAAAATACCACATTTGCTTCTTCCAAATATCCATTCCTTCCCTTGGACAACTCTATTACAAGAGAATGACACTGCAGTATGCTAAGATCTAGATTTGATTTGCATTTCAGAAACTTGGTTCTCACAGTGTGACACCATTTAGTTTCAGAGGTTTTGTTTTTTGATGTTTTATCCTTTCTGCTCAGCATTGGTTCAGATACGTGGAAATGGGAAACTAGGGGATGAGATGCTTTTCTTTGATGACTTTGCTGTGCAGCATCACCTCCCCCTCTTCTCTGTTTCAGTAACTTACTCTTACAGGTATATGGTCTTTTGTAGATTTTCTCTACATAGAGTGGAAGGACTTGTTAGTTCACTGAGTCCAGCCTCCTAGTTTGAGTTCYAAACTATTAAAAGCCATGAAAAAGAAAAAAAAATAGATGGCTTCCAGTATCCAAGAAAGCACTTATTGACAGGAAACAGGTTAAAAGGGATATTCAAATGATTTAGGCCCTACTCTAGGAAAAAAAAGCAGTATAAACCAAGGTGCCTGCTGATTTAACTTAGAAAATACAAATCTAGAGATTTGTTGAGTAAATAAGCAGAAAATAGAATCCAGCATCTATAGTCTACCCATCTGTTGCCCTATCTCCATCTGCAGCCACTTCTGATATTCCTAAATAAGATGAAAAAGAAAAAAAAAAATCAATCAATGAGTCCTGAGAATACACCTGCCCAATATACAATGAAAATAAAGAAATCCTTCCTCTTCACATATCCCCAGAAGCCTTGGTAAGCTTTGGTTACAGTAGCTGCCTTAACACAGAGCTGCAGATGCTGTTAGCACTCTAAAGGCTATGCATAGCTTATTATCTATTCCTTGGTCCATGAAAGGATGAAGTGAATAAAGGATTCACAGACTTACAAGCATTAGTGTTGGAAGGGATCACCACAACTATTCCACCTGAGTTTCTGGACCAACTGACCACAGAATTTCTTCTCGGGGGGGAGGGGGGGGATTTAATCATGTCTCCTAGAATGATTTTTAATTTTATTTTACAGATTCAAAGCCACATTGAGTTGTCCCCCACCCCCGCTCATTTAGGATACTGTTGCATAGTTCAATTACCCTCGCTGCTAGAAAGCTATGTCTTATCTCAAGGCTGAATTTGTCTAAMTTTCAGCCTCTGATCTAGTTATGTCTTTGTCAACAAGCTTTGAAAGCCCCCTGCTATCGCATCTCTTTTCCATGTATAAGTACCTAGACACAGTGATCAAGCCACCTCTCAATCTTCTCTCAGATAAACTGAAGAGATTGAACTCAGTAAGCCTCACATAGTACAACTTGTTTTCCAGCTGCTGGATCAAACCTCTCAAACCTTTCATCTCTGGCACTGTTATTAAGGAATGTGGGAGGGTTCTTCAAAGGATTTCAGAGTGACCACCTGATACTCGCACTGAAGTACTGTCTGAGGGGATGTTGATATTTCTTTCGATTCAAACCTTGGCTTTAAGAACCTAGTGGCTATGGCTGTTTTAGGACTCAGTAATGGCTTTGCCACAAGCCACAAGCAAACAGGAGAGCAGCTCATTGCTATGGAAGGCAGGTGTGCCGCCAGGTTTCTTTCTGCTACACAGAACATATTCCTGGTATGATTTTTTTCTCCCTCTGCTCTAGCAAATGAAGCTGTGGACACATGCACGTGATAAATGACATCAAAACTCTGCTTATACCTCATACAATCCATCCTCTGCACACAGAAAGGAATGCAGCAGCCCCAGGGAGGTTTCTCTCTTCCACAGGTTACAAGCTCTAATCTAAAAAACTACCCCAACATATAAAAGCACAAATAGATAAACATGTGTACACACTTCTTTGCTGGTCCTTTAACATTTCTGATTAATACAAACATTTGTGATTTAAATCGACAATTTTCAAAACATTTTTATACTAATTGAGGGTCTAATGTGTTTTTAATGATATTTCAAATCATTCTTTTTGGGGGGCAGTGTTCCCACAGTCCACAGATGATAATCAAATATCTTTCCCTTGACTTCAGTGAGTTCTAATCAGTTCCTTATACTGTAAGGGTTTAATCTTTTAAAGTTGTAATTAACATGACATGTTATTTTGTGCTATCCTCTAACACCATTTCTAAACAAGCTGGGTTGCTTATTAACATAATTTTACAGGACCTTCAAGTCCTGTAAGCTAAGTTACCAGGAAATAATACTATAATTGAGGAAATAGTTGGCCATTTTTCACCACAAGGTTTTACGCACTTTTCAAGGAATGAGTAGACCTGAGGCACGATAAAAATGACTGAGAACAATAAAATGCATTATGCATAGGTTTCTGTACATTTACAGTTTTGCTAATTGATAAAAATACAAATACAAAAATAATTAATAAAAGACTATAGATAAAATCTTGGATCCCATCTGTGACTTGTTCACATCCTCATTGTAGACCTCAAACATCGTCAGATGGATTGGAGTTTCTCAACAGGGAGATAGAGTGACAGACATTTTAGGCAAGGAAACAAAAAGGAGCATCTTTTGGACAAAAGGTCCCATGCTTATCAGGGTTTTACTGCAGCTCTCACACACACAGACTCACAGTAGCAGCTCAGTACCATGTTTATTTCCTCACCTCATACATGGAAGAATATGCTTTGCTCAACTTTTCACAGGACGAAGCACATCCCAAGAGACATTTAAATCCCTTTTCCCTGGGTCCCGTGTTTACTTATCTGCACCAGGCTCCATTGCTGTCTAATGTCACCCCTGAGAAGGTGGACTGAAAATCAATTGGTAATAAGCAGCAGAAATTTGTTAATGTCAAGGTGTCACAGTGCAAAATTAGTAGCTGGTTTTCCCAGATGTCCCTGAAACCTCAATAGCTTACCSAAATATCCTCAGCCACAAAGGAAGAATAGTATGTCACCAGCTCTGCAGTCTGCATTTGGTATCTCTCTCTCTTCAGCTTTCTCAGTACAAACCTTTGAAGGTGCTTATTCTGCTTTGTGAAGCACACTGCTGAATCTGCAGTATCCAAAGAGCATAATGAGAATGCCAAAACTCAGTACTGATAAGGTAAACACTTTTCTAACTGAACTTGTGCTGCTGACACCAAAGTTCATTCTGGCACAAAAGAATATGAAGCAGAGTAAAGGGAATCATCTGCCCCTTAAAGTCCAGCAGCAACTCATGAACTCAAAGCCCTGTCTATTGCTATCTTGTGAAGGAGAAGTAAATTTGACTTCCCCACTTCGTAGCAGTATGGGGATGGGATGGGCAGGACAGAGCTGAGGACTTTCCCCAGGGCTAAGCATAAGATACATCTATGCCACCAAAGCAACCAAGAGCAGAGGAACTCACGTGGGTAGCAGTGCACAGGATCCTGCAGTTTTTTGGCCATGAATCTTCTTGGACTCCTTCCATCACTGGCCATAGCTTTGAGAAGTGGAGTAGCTGTGCAGTCCAGTAAACAGTGGGCAGTCTGACCTCCCACTCTCTCCTGCTGAGAAACAAAGGGAATTTGGATCCCATATCCATTGCTGATCTCTGCAAGCTCTAGTGTAGGAGTGTGGATTCATCAGCTTCCTAAGTCCCCCACATACAGTCCTATCTACTGCTCCAAGTACCTTGTCTTAATTCATGTTCAATCAATTCTTAATACTATAAATACAGCAATAATAAACACAGGGTACATTAATGGGCTCTATAAAGATTGTGCAGTTACCTGGCAAACATAAAGTTTGCTTGTTACAACAGCAGCTAGTAACAGCTGCATAACAATTTGTATTCTAGATCCCTGTCCTCATTTCTTATAACCTTCAGGTGTTCAAAAGAGGTGCCTCATACTGAGCTGCTAATTCCATATTTAGGCACCTTGACTTTAAATGTACTGAGTGCCTCTTGGCTCTGATGAATGTCAAACAGCTTTCAGATTCAGAAAATTGCATGAATTTCTAATTTTCTATTCAAGTCTGTGGATCTGTCCTTGAAGGTAAGACAACTTCCATGTATGTTTTTATTCTATTAAATAATAAGAAGAATAATATTTCCCATATAAGAACACCAATAATAATAATTTTAAAAATAGCAGGGGATATGATATAAGAAACAGGCAAATGGTMTAGTTAGCTGTTCAAAAGTTACCAGAGTTAAGGTTTCACATAAAATGCAAATTTTCCTATAGAAGGAAAGCCAGCATCATTAACAACTGAGTTGTAAGGCAAACATACAGACTGATGGGTGTATTTATGTACCCTTAACTTTCACATTTCAAGATTTGTCAGAGATTATCTCACTAATGTTTACAAATTTAACACTTACTTGGCACCTAACTTTTTCAAACCCTAGTTTGAAATTGCAGACTACAATTATTATGCTCTATAATGCTCTTATTCCTTTGTTATACACAAGAAAACTGGGTCTTCTCAATAAGCTACAGAGTAATGGAGTTCTGGCTTTACAATAATTGTTGAAATAAGAAAAGTTCAATTTTCACGTATCAGATGCAGAGGGGGAACCGTGGCATGTGGCTGATGAGTAGCTTCATATGAGGATGTGGACAAAGATTCTAAAACATTTGGGGGCTTAATGAAACTATTATGTAGCTATTAAGGGAAAATCTTCAAGGGCTTCAACAGAGGAAAAGAAAACAAATTGCTTGCAGTCACCCAGAGAGATGTTACTAAGAACAGTAAATGAAAAAATGGTAGAGTAGGAAACTGGGACAAGTCCTAAGAAAAGGGTCTTTTTTCATTGGAAATGTCCTTTACTTGCCCTCTTACTTGAAACTCTCTGAAAAATCATAGAATTAAGATATTGAAGAGAAAGAGAGGAAGAAAGAAGAGAGGAAGGAAGAGAGAGAGGAAGAGAGGAAGAAAGGGAGGAATAAAAGAAGGGAGGAATAAAAAAAGGGGAGAGAGGGAAGAAAGGAAGAAGGGAAGGAGGGAAGAATGGAATGAAGGCAGGAGAGAGGGAGGGAGGGAGAGAATATAAGTGTCTGAGAAGGACTGATGAGATGACTGGGTAAGTCTTTTCCAACTTCTGTTTCAGTACCGTAAGTCTCACGAAATTCAGAGTGGTCTAGGTGAAAGATGCACCAAAGAATTTCTAGTGCTGGGCTCTACGTGCTATTTTTCCCTTTGATTTTTCAGAAAAAAATTAAAGTATTGCTTACTTTTGCTTTATGATAATGGGAATATTTTTCCTATTCCTCAGATCTGTTCTAAAATACATGCCTCTTAAAATAATAGATTCCATTTCATTTTAGATGCTACTAGTTCAAAAGCCACACTTTTGTGAGTGAGGAGCAAAAGCCAACAAGTGCAATTAATATCAGGCTCAAATTCTGATTAAGTGACTCGCAATTCACCCTTCAGCCCTCATATTCATTTTCCATGGATAATTATTAAATAAACATCCCAATTCAGCTTATCGTCTTTTGTCCCAAATATGATGCAGGTCTCCAGTAACTTTATACTTAAAAGCAACTGAAAAAGAAAACAAAATAAAGAATGTTATTTTAATAACATACATTATACCAGCAGTGTTTTATAGAATTAAAAATTGTAGTTTTTGGAAAAGGGTTAGTTTGAAATATATTGCTTAATGAACTGGGAGGCCTCAATCTTTCAGAAGTAGTCCCCTCGGAAGACAGTGCAAGAGTGGACCCTACTGAACTTAAGTATACAGCCAAGTTCCAGATACTTAGGATTAGCTCAAAGTACTTCAACTGTGTCACAAAAAGTTCAAAAGCTTCACAGAGTACCAAGACCCACTCTGAGCAATGATAAACTTAAATTTGGTCGAACGGGAAACTGAGACAAAAAAGTCATTGCTCAGATGGGAAACTCATTTCTTGCATCTTGTACTCCTTTTTTTTTATGAACAAGAAATGCCGAAGGCTTTCTGAACAACAGAAAATGTGCAATTTCTTTCACAAACATACATCTATGCTTTGTTTTCTTATTGTTGTTGACAGGACCCTTCATTATGCCCTTAAAGAATCATTTTATGTTTATTTGTACTGTCTATACAGATTTCGGGACTTGTTTTATGAATTGCCAGAGGACAATGTCTTTTTTTAATAAAAGTTTATTACACTTTGATTGATTTCCCTGATATTCATTGTTTGCGTCTGTGTTACAGTTACTCATTTTTGCTCTAAAGCCCAAATTACTCTACCTAATGTACCAGAGGAGCACCGTAACTGTTAGCAATTGACAATGCAAAATGTTTCTCAGCTTTATTTCTCAGTGCAGATGTTCCCATGGAAAATTCATTGAGGGCTAGTTTTCCAGGGCCCTTATTTATTAACTCATGGTAGTCTGCAAGAGTAAGTCATGAGTGAGAAGCACAAATGTGAGATAGAGCTCAGCCACCTGATCACATGACCACAAATTAACAAATCACTATGTGTTATCTGAACCATGGTAGGGATGCTAAATGCATCCATATGCATGTATTTACCAACAGCAAATACATATGAAAAAAGAAGAAAAAAGAAAAAAATTGCCTTATCTTAGCATGTAGTGAAAGGCACTTGCACTAAACCAAATAACTTTGTGTTTTCCACGAGCAAAAAACATACACAGATATAGTTCCTGTGGCTCAGCTGATGTTTGGTAATTTGCTAAACACCAGTAATTGAAACATGATTCTGAAATACATGCCTGAATGTCTTTTCTTTTCTTTCTAACTATGAATATCACTATATTATTTGCCATTATTTGCAGTTGTTCTGGATAAGATAAAAATTGTCTGAGTYTCATCACTTGGTGAGCCAATTTTTATCTCCCAGCAGAGTTCCTGTCTTTAACTCAAGTAATGTTCTTTAAGAGTGGCAATGGCTTTTTAGTGGGGCAGAATGAAACAAAATGTTTCAATGAAACTTGAGGCGCCTGTTATTCCTTCAGTGCTATTCTGCTTCTCATATCACCTATGGGGATGGTTAGATTAAATAGACACAGTGAGCATACTCTGTAGAGACTTTTAGGGGAGAATCATTAAAGCAGCCTGCGCTTGCCTCCCATCACTTCAGCTACTCTATTTGCAGCCTAATGCGTCTCAGTCAAGACTACAATTGACTGATGCTTTACAGCTAGATATTCATGMTCATTGAAGGACATAACTGGGCTGGCAGGCTTCGACTTGAAGAGAATGACATTGGCAACACTCATTCAGCAACCTTTGGTGAACAGTGGTAAGGCAGTATGACTTCAGCTGCTGAATGGACAAAGCTGCCTGCCCCTGCTAGCAAGAGATAGGAATAAGCCATGAAATTAATGAACAGTAGAGGAGACGGAAGGCAAGGTTATGGTGTCCTTCACCCGTGGAGATAGTCCTGGATTTTAATTCTCTGTCCTGCCTTCTGCGCAGCCAATAATGGCCATCTCACAAGGTTAAAACAGATTTCTGCAGTTATTCTGAATTTTCCGCCTCCRAATAGATTGAAATCTCTCTTCTCATGGTCTCCAGGTTTTTTTATACTTATACGCTGTCACCGTCCTCTGCTCTGGGTGTGACACCCCAGAGTGTCCACTGTGCCTGGGCCGCAACAGTGTGAGAAATGGCTGATGAATAGCACCTGCTGCAGTAGGTGGCTTCAGGAGAAAATGAACTTTTCAATCCAAACCCAGGTACACAGTGAGCCACAACATTTATATAAGTGATCTGTTAATTTTGCTATGACTTATATGTAAATACAGGAGGTGTGTATTTTAACAGCACAACTTAGAGAGGCTCAGCAGAAAGGGGGGCTAAGATATGCTGTCCTGGGAATGCTCCTTCCAACTTAAGTTATCATATGATTCCATGAATCTGTCCCAGTCGTCCCTCTCCAACATTTGGCACCATGAGATGGAAGTGCTACTGCTGTGCCCTGTGCTGGCTGTTTTGCCATAAAAACTCCCTGACACCAGGAGCAYGGACGCAGAAATGGGGCTCCTTGTGATTAGAGCTGACCTCCCAAAACAATAAGAAATCAGGAAGAACTCCACTGATAGTGGTGAGGTTGCAATAGTAGAGAAAACACACAAGCCTTTTAAAGGGCTTTGTTTCCCATGCTCTTATACATCATTCCCCCATTGTAAGGGAGAAAATATTCAATTATATAGCATGCTGTAGGTAGAAAATGCTCTCACTATCACGCACAGGCAATCCTCTGCTCTCTGAAGCTTCCCAAGCATTCCAGAGCCCTTTTTTATCTACCGGCCTGTGTTTGACACAGAATCTGGAAATTATTTTGCTGCCAAAAGTATACAAGGGAGGTGGGAGACAATCTGTGGGCTTCTGCTAGAGCAAACACAAAGAACCATTCTCTCATCTGGTAAAACAATAAGATTAGTGCTTTTATCATTAATTTTTTTGCTCTCCTTCACTGCTTTGTAAACACCGCTTGTATGACTTTGCCTCTTATCGTCTGCAAACTGAATCTGCTTTTGTTGAAGCAGTGTCAATCGCAAGGGTTTTTCTGCTCATATACTTAGTGATATGACTGATTGAAAAAAAAGACAGGCTTTCATTTGGGTCTGCAATATGTGACATACTCACTGTTGGAAACATAAAGGGGGAAGAAAACAAAGGGAACAATTTGGTAAAACATAAYGCAAAGTTCACTTGCCTCTGTCAAGCAGATTAAGATAAAACTGAAGGAGGTCAAAGCTATTAACATTTAGGCTAGAGGGTATATAACGAGTTAGCATCTAGTTAGATATTGCCTTTCTAATTGGAGAGAAGCTTGTTTCTAACTTTTTATGTAAATACTAACATTAACAAAAGCCTGGGTGGTCTCAACATTGTAAYCCAGTGGCATATTTGATCCACATCTCCCTGCAAAAATGTCCTCTATGACCAAGCTCACATTTAAATTGTAAATAAGCCTCTTGATTTCTTTCTGCTGACTATGACAGCATGTGCAAAGGGAAAACTTCACAGTGATACTTCTGGACTTGCTTTAAATTTGTTTTCCCAAAAGCCAAATTCTCCTTCACACCATACACTTTGTGACAATCTTATTAATGTTCAGCTCTTTGGACCAAGCAAGATTACTGCAGCCACCAGTAAAGACCACAGACATGACTTGTTTGTTAATTAACTCCCATAGCAAAAGCACTAGCAAGACTGACTCTTATACAAGTCAGATGCTTATTTATGGAATAGCCTTCACATTTCCAAGTCACGTTATTCTCTGATTTTACGGTGCTCTCTCTACAGCTGCTTGTTCTAAATCCAATGGTCAGTGAAGCAGGATAGGTTACCAAGGTTAGCCTTTGGAAGGTGGTTTTGTTAAGCTTTAGTAGCACTGACCCAAATAAGTAGCACAATGGCTGTATTTTAGCATATTGCAGGCACACCTAGTTAATCAGTCACTAAATTAGATTACCATATTTGCTGAGGATTAATATGTTTGGGCTTGGTTTATGGCTAGCAAAACCACTCACCTTTTACTGGGGGCTGAGCGTAGGCAGAGTGGCTATATGGCCTCATCTTAGCATACTCTGTTGTTATTCCCAATATGATCCATCTCCAGTCCAGAGCTTCATTTCTGTAACTGCCTGCTTTCAACAGAACACACTGGTACAGGTGGAGAGGGAAGCATTCACAGGAATAGGATGCAAAGTTTAAATTGGAAATAATCCTCAGAATTTCATTTTGGCTTTTCTCCAAAAATTGGAACCATAAGTTTCTCTGCTGTACAACTTTGAAAGTTGCAGAGTGTCATGTTCAGTGAGCTGTCCCCCAAAAAGACTGATGTAATGAACCATCTTGATCCACTTGGAGTCTCTGTCATTTCTATCTAACGTTGCTCTTCCGCACCATCAGAGGAACCTCTACCTCTAAAACCTGGCCTTAAAACTAGTACCTTAGAACAGCATATTGTCACGAACAAGTTCCTTATTCAAGCAGTTACAGCCCAGGGCTTCCTTTAAACCACTTTAAGCCCAGAGGGGACCCTCACAGAGTTAAGCACTTAACAGTGATATCACCTTAGCTTTTAAATCCTATTGCAGTCCCTTGATATCAGGAAGGCACTGTGTGTTAAATTCGCACGGTTCCTTTGGAGCACAGTATCAAGTACAGCAAGGGTCATCAAAGCTTTTCAGGCCCAATTTTCTAGAAGGTATATGTGGCTGTCTCACATGAAATCAAAATCTAACCCTCTCTGCCTAATCTCTCCGTCTATCACCTGTCCATCATTCCATTCATACTGACGCAGCTATAACATTGCCACCATGAGATGCATGGCCAATCTACCTTTTTTTTTTCTTTTTTACGGGTATATTTGGAAGGAGATGAGTGTCACGTTAGTCCTCTCTCCATTAATCTGGTCTGCATTGTTAGAGAGACTGGCGTTAACTTCTGATCAAAGGGATACAAAATTTCAACTTTCTGATCTTTTTCCTTTAAACAATGAAAAAAAAATTGCAGCAAGAAAAGTTTGCTTCAGACAGATAAATAGAAATCTGTCATTTTGGAAGGATCAGAACAGTTTATATACAGTTTTTTGAAAGTAACACAAATAAAATGTGGCAAAGACTGACATATATTCATGAAACATTTGGCACTAATGATTCTGCATTTTTCATCAAAAAAGTAATTTCACAAATCTCTATTTTCCAAGTAATGAATTTGTTTGAGCATTTAGGGGCCATAAAAAAAGAATAACATTTTATTGGTATTAATTATAGTGATAGTCCTAAAGCAAAAAGGTCATTTTTTGAAAAGCAGAGGGTTTTGATGAGAAAAGCAATATATTTTTGACGATGTAAATTAACTGATTTTGTTGAACATTGATCTAATTTGAAAGACGGAATCATAACTACACAAAAAATAATAGGATTTCAAATTAAAAAATACAGAAGTGTATTATAAGTGACTAACATCAACACACCAAAGATGAACAGAATCATAAATGAGGTAGCTGCAAAGTGCTCTAAAAAATCTCTAATAGGAAACAAACCTAAAGGGGAACATACTCAAAATGAGATCATCTTCTCTAAATCAAGACTGGAAGTTAGCTATCATTTCTAACTTCAGCCGTTCACAATTACAGTACAGAGCCAGATCCAAGATCCACTGAAATTAGCAGTAACTCCCACTCAGGAGCCAGTTTTCCGGTTTCTAGGGTACATGTTGTACTGCAGCCTGACTGTCTGATCCACTTTGCCATCTGGCAATCTATCGAGAAAGGCATCAGCAAAGTATAAAAAGCTGAGACATGGCAAAGCATCATGTCTTCCCTAAAATGTCAGCTGTGATGGAGCTGTTGAATAGATTCCACCTCTAATCCATCTTTCCTATTTGGGAATTATTCAGTGGGAAGTCATTTCTGTCCTTTTAAATTCTGTTATGCCACCAAAATAATGTAAAAGAACTATAACATAACTGGGAAATAGGTTCAAAGACATAAGTAATCCTTAATCTGCAGATCAGTGTATTAATAAAGAGGTAAAGAAAGGAATACTACATTATTTTCATTACTGTTTTCTGCAGGTAATCACCAAAAAAAACAGGAAAACTGTCTCCTTAAGTAAGCATCCATAAAATAATAAGAAAAATAAGTAATTCAAAGTCAGCACTTCAATCTGAATAGCATAATTTGGAGTTTTCATGACACCAAATTAATATATCCTTGGAATTTCTATATGCCATAAATGAGAAACTCCTTAACTCATGTGCTGCATCCAACACTTTTGGAATGCTGCATTGCATCATTTTATCTTTATAGATAAAAAGAAAATTATCAAAGAAATATAGACTAAAAAAMCAGCAGTAGCTTAGATAAAAGTGATCATGATTTGCCTTTGTTTGTTATATATAATCAGAATTAAGTCCAGACCAGTAACATGTATACTTGATGGATTAGAAGAGCCAATTTTGCAAAGCTGAAAACAATTATCAGCTAAATCAGTTGGGAGAAAGAAATTAGACAGGAAATGTGGATAATAATTGGGAAGTGTTTAAAAACATTTTACCAAAGATTTAAAAAAAGAAAGGAAGCTGGGCTAGCCTAAATGTTGACTTGGACAGAAGTGAAAACAGCTATATAAATCAAAATGATTGTGCAAAAAAGGCAATTACTAGAATGCATGAGTTTTAAACAGAAGATAAGAACTATAAAAAAACTGATAGGGATGGAAGCAAGAAGTAAGTTTTGTCCATCAGAGCTAAGGATAACAAGAAAGATTTTTGTTTTTTAATTCTAAAAGCAAAAGCTACCCTAGGAAGTGTTCTGGCCCATTACTACACAAGAGTGTGGTCATGTCAATAATATAGGCAAAAAGCAGTGTGTTCCATAAATATATCTGATCTCCGTTTGAAGAAAAATCAGATAAAATCAGTTCTGTCATAAGATGATAATGCAATGTTGTCTATTCCAGCAATAATTTAGGAGAATGTTAAATAAATTAAATCAGCTGGTTTGGATAATTTGCAACCAAGAGCTTTAAAAGAGCTGGCTGAAAGAATTTCAAAACCACTAATATTACTTTTTAGTAAGTCTGAGAACACTGGAGAAATTCCAAGGGACAGGGGGAAAAAAAGACAACGTTACACCATTTTTTTTTTTTAAGATATACGAGTAGCTCAGGCTATTACAGCCCTCTCAGCCTGGCATAAATCTGGATAAAATAATGCAAAAGCTTATGGAGGATTCATTTAACAAAGAACTAAAGGCATGTGATACAATTAATGCTAAGCAAAATGGTTGAACCGAAACTAGAATTTCTCATGAGCATTCCTAAAAAGCTCRGAGTTCTGTCCTTAGGAGGTAAAGAAAGGCAAATGTGGCCATGCATGTATAAGACAAGATGAGACAGATGACCGTGCTCCTCCTGTGTCTCTGAAGAGCCTAAAGACAAAAGTAACAAAACTACACTAGCACAAAAATGTTCTGTGCTTAGATTAGTCCATACGAATGTGAATAATCCTCCATGCAGAACAGAGCACATTTGAAAAGTGGATCCTACGTCTTTTGCAGCAACAGTTTTTCAATCCCATGAAATTGGCAGGGTGTCTTTTTGGGACCCAGTTCTTAATTTCAGATGTCCTTTTTCCATCCATTCAAGCAAGGTTTATATGATGTAGAAGGAGGGGATAAAGGCTTTAGTAAGTCTCGTCCTCAGGTCACTGAGGAATTTTCAGCACAGAGAGGCTTTCTATACTAACACAATTTTGAAAGTTGTAAACCAACTCCTAACCAGGTAACCCAGCTAATAACTGGGACAACTTGCTAACTGGTTAGGGTTAACTGTGTGTAACATTGCCATTGATTTGTGACTGTCAGGTTCACAGGTTATTTAGATTGTTCAATTTAGCACTTTTCCCCAGCTTTCAATTGAACGTTTTGAATCAGGTGTTCAATGGATTGATCGATACTAAGTACAATAGGTCTCTGTACCTTTCCACAAACAAAGTTGATTTTTATAGCCTTGGCATGTTTTAAACCTTTAACACTTTAAACCATTCAGCAGCACTCTTGCCATGTAACCATATGCTTTTCTTCACTTTCCTTAATTCATATCAGTTTGTGACTCAGTAACCCACAGAGCAGCAAAATCTACTGTTCGCCTGGAGGACTGGACGCTGCAGATGCGTATGCACAGCACTGCATGCAGGCAAATAATTCCTTTGATCCCAGCAGGACTATTCACATATATAACCGTGCTTAAGTGAATTAGTTGTAAGGGAAGGACAGACATTTTGAATATTGAGTTTTGTGGTCGGTGAGGGTTTCCCTAGGGCTCAGAGGCCATAGGGAGAGTGAGGTCTCAATTTCTCAGCGCGACTCWTGTGACTTGCACAATTTTCCCCCTACGAAATTCCCTCCCCCTATAAAAAGCCTGCRCCCACCTTATGCACATACATCTCAGATGCAGTAGGGTAGAGGACTAGTGAGACCCACCGCTGGCTGAGTCTGCTCAGTTCAGGGAAGGGAAGATGGCCCTCTGGAGATGAGTGGATGCAGGTGCAGCCCTTAGGGCTTCTCTCACGCTATAGAGACCTGCTGGATGGCAAACTCTTCCCCTGCACCGTAGTCTTTGAATTAACCTACTAGACATATCATTCTCCATCACGTGATCTGGCCCAGTGTTTCCTTATGAATTAGCAAAGATGATCCCTTAAAAGATCTGGAGAATGAAAGCCTTAAATCAGGTTTGGAGAAGGACTCCATTCTCACGGCTGCGCAGAGTACAGATGGCAGAGCAAGCGAAGCCCAGCTCTTCTGTTCTGATATTCATGTTACCCTAATGCAGGAGCTGAAAAGGAAAGGGGTACCCTCGTTTTCCTTCCTCAGCACCATGTTGCTGCACTCTTGTTCACATGTGCACACCCGTCATGTTGTTCTTGAGCAAGTGCTCCTGGTTTGGCTGACCATCACTTGGGATTTCTCTAAAATGGAGAGAATAAATACCCTTCAGTCGTGTGAAAAGCTGGTAGGGATAACTGATGCAGTCAACACATGGAAGAACTTACTGTCTTGCCCTGAGGTAAAACGTAGATCTTCCTTAAGCACTTAAATAACTACAAATGCTTTCAACTCAGTGTTGAATAAAATAACCAGTCCATCTTCCCTCAAAATTAGTGGGAAGGGAAGGGGTAGCTCTTTGAGCCATCAACACAGTTCTGCTTTCATCTCACATATAAAAAGGCATAGAAAATGTGAGGCAGTCACGAATGTCTTAAAGAGCAAGTTAAATGATTACCACAGGCTGGGATCTTTTAATATCTTTTAAGCTGAGTGTCACAGACTACATACATTTATGCATTTAACACAGCTTTATATAGTATACATTAATGCATGTCATTGAACAGTGACAGCAGAATCTGGAAGATATTTTTTCTTTTTAAAAATATCCTGCTTCTGTGTGGCTGTTTCACCTTGAAAAAGTGCCATATTCAGCATCCCAGACCCCAGGCCTTGAGCATCTTGCTTTTGTGGCCCTGTGGATCAATCTTCCTTAACAAAAGAGAAACTTTTAAAAATAACTCAAGTTTGCCTCTGGTCTCAGAGGCTATATTTTGAAGAAGCARCTTTCTTATGTTCTTATGCAGTCAAAACCTGTAAAAAGGAAATGAATCATATTTTGATTTCTGCAAGAAGTTGGGGATTATGCAGATTATTTCCTGACACCTTATAAGGAAAAATGCTTACTTTCATAACATAGTTATGTAGAACTGTAGCCAAATAAAAGTCTTCCACCTTTTAGTCATCAGATCCAGAAACTGGTAAAATTTAACCCACTGAAAACAAACAAGAAATTTCTCCCTATCAAGCTATCCTCATAAAATAATATCTTTTTATGAGACATTTCTCTGAGACAACAGTGCCATTAATAGCAGAACTGTGTGTGTCTGTAAGAAGATTTTACCTGAAATGTTATTCAGTAAATGAAAAGAACCATAAAAATATATTACAAGCTATTACTAGAACAATCCCTCCAAGTTATTTTTGTATTACCGTTTTCTTCTTTTACAAACCCACAGCAAATTTTGAGGGAAAGAAGCCAGACAATCAAGAAACAGGTTAGTATCATGAGGGAAGAAAATATTTTTTGAATGATTTGGAGGCCCATACAACTGAGACCAAAGACCTGGGTGAGGTCCCATTTAGGTCTTCACATACTGTAAAACTACATAGCTGTTTCAAACCTCTTCAAAACTGCAGGTCATGACCAATCTTCTAATGATGACTGTGATGTTGACATTACTCTGTCAGAAAAGAGAGATTAGCTGATGACACCACAGCCATTYCACCCTTCACAGTGTCCCTATCTTAACATTCACTTGCTTGAAGCACTAGGGTCAGGATGCTGCTTCTAGTGCTAAACTTACACAGGTGCTGTATATTTACAGCATTGGGCACCATTAGAGATCAAAAAGACTATGATTCTGCTGTTGATGATGATGATGATGATGATAATGTATATGCTGGTTTTCAGTCTGAAATAATGGTTGTAGATTGTCACTAAAAGAAAAGAAGCAATAGATGGAAGAAAGAAATTTCCATATTCACTGATTTGAATATTCCTTGTAAAAAAAGTTCTCTGTAAGTTCACCATGCTTCTACTAACCAGCTCATAGAGAAAGATGATGTATAATCAAAGCTACCAGCATTTTAGATATTTTTCAACACAGGATTTAGCTGAAAAACAARATCATACCTATGTTTCACCACAGTGCTTGAACTGAACTTTTAAATCAAAACTTCTGTAACACAATATTATAAGTGAGACTTTCTTTAAAATTGTTTTACAGACAGCTGCAAATGAAAATTGTTTTTAGTCAATTCACACAATTTGAAAATCCTGCTCTTGATCAAAATTAGAATAAATTGTAATGTTTATGGCTTAAAAAAATCCAAAGAATGGTCCTTTAAAAGTATTTGAACAGAACAACTTCAGACTCTCAACTTTATGTGGTTGCTCATGAAGTGCACAAAGTTAATTTTTCACTTTTAGGTGATCTCCGTAGAAAAAAACAAAAATATTAGCCAAATGCCAGGCCAGTCTGTGTCCAGACAGTACTCTTTTAAAGATTCTTCATTATTAATGCACTACTGATAAAAAGTTACTGTCCTGCAATATCTCAAAATCTATTGATGTCTGTTATAAATTTCCCCATTCTGCACTGGAATGAAAGATTCAGAGCTACACTTAAAGGAACTGTATTCCATAGCCAGGCAGCTTAACTTGCCAATTCACTTGATCCATAAAACATAGTCTATACACGTGGACCATATTATAGGCATTTCAAAGGTGAATGAAGCAGAGTAGTCTTGTGAATAAGAAACATAGGATGCAGCCATATCCTGCAAAGCTTTTTCTAAATGAGTACTAAGTCTTAAAATTAACCTACCGCTATTCCAAATGCCCTCAGTTAAATACAAAATGACCCATATTCAGGCATAAGAAAGGACAGTTCTGCTGAAACTTAGTGAAATAGAAAGACCTCTGCTCTAGCAGAAATGATAGTTTATGAAATGAAAYGAAACATTAGCACTTACACCAAGACAAAACAGCCTGGGATGAAAATCTGTGTTAAATTCGTAGCAGCTTCATCCAGAAAACACCAGTCTGAAGAGGCTCAGTTTTAATTACTCACCAGAAAKCTGAGAGACCACAGAAATTTACTTTATAATGGCATTTTCTGGAAAACAAAAAACATTCACAAAGAAAAAACAGCTGAGAAAAAAATTCAAGAAAGTTTTGGTGAGAAAAATCAATAGCAACTCCGAATTGCCTTAAGATTAAGAAATTTGAAGATACATGTTATTGCTTTATGAACAGCATTAAAATGGTTCAAGAAAAGAAGATATTGCTACAAAGACTATACCTGCTGGTAAACTATTCTGGATCCTCTGCAGAGCACCGAAGATACACCAGAGCCACAAACTTGCTGAACCCAGGTCATCTCTTTATTAAGAGAGTGACTGTTTTGAGAAGTGTATAGTAAATGAACTGATTCAGTATCTGGTAAGAATATCTTGACCCTTATTTCCCACATGTCTTGCCTTCCACAACGGAAATGTTACCTTTTTRTGTTTGCATTGCAGAGAGCTCAAGAATGTTAATGAATATTATGCCCACATTTCTCTCAGTGGCAAGGTTTCCAAATGCGGACAGGCAACCGCATGCATACACACTAATCAAGTCTCCTTCTTTCCACAGAAGGCTGCTTAGAGAAATACATGTAGCATTCATGCTATGTTGCTTAGGGAATAGGGAACAGATGGAGAAAATTTAATTCCCAGGGCCTATGGCTGCTAAGGGATTCCCCCATGCCACTTAAGTCTTTGAAATAAGGCAAGAAAGTTTCCTAAAGCATGGAAAGTAAAATTTACTCCCTAGCAACATTTCCATTTATTTAAAAGACTCTTCCAGCAGAGAAAATATTTCTCCACAGCAGTTATAAYAACTGCCCCAGATCTGTGCAGTGATCCCGTGGTGTACTCCATGGTTGTCCTGCCAATTTCCTTTTTAGCTAAACCACAAAATGATGGGATGCCAACCATGAGAGAGCATAATATTCTGATGTTTGGCACTTACGTGTGGAGAATAATAACTGGTCTTTTTATTGATTAATTACTCCTTTTTATGCTCGTAGGGAAAGGGTTGGGTTATAGATTCCTCCTGAATGGGGACAGCTAAGCAGAGTCCAGAACTTATAAATCACCCAAGCCGCAGAGGTGTTCAGCAACTGTTTGACTGTATGAATCCGTAGTGCAGCAGAAGTTAATTGTGTTGTTGTTAGCCACGTAATCAGAAACACACAGACAATGCTTCTTTATAGAAAACAAACTTATTTTGACAGTAATAAATGCAGTTATTATTCATGACAATCAATGACTGGATTCAAGCGATTCCCTTGATGAACCCTTGGAAGCTGGCAGGACATGGTGAGATAGCCTAAGGGTCAGCAGCACCAAGACCTCACTGAAGTGTGGCTGTCCTGAGGCTGACGGTGTAAGGTCTACGGATGCAGCAGTCAACTCCGACTAGTCTACTGCTAGGCAAGGCTGCTGCATTTTTCACTGTGAGCAGCCAGAAATGCAAGTGATGAGGATGCAACTAGGAAGGGGACTGAAGATAAGTTAACAGGTACCAAAGTCTTCTCTTTAAAGCCTGTCTACTGCACCGGTCCCGCTTCCCTTTTCTCCTTTGCTCTCTACTTTCCAGTGGGTCACTAAGAGAACAAATGAAGATAATGTTTAAACTGTGATTTGAGCCATGGCAGAAAAAAAAGTGACCAAAGTAGTGCTGGGGGCCCCTTGGCTAACAGAGCACTTAGCTGTTTTTTTGTTGACTTAGCTTAACAGAGTAAAAAATGTTTGTATTTATTTTAGGAAAACATCAAAGCAGCATCCTCCCAATCCTGACTGTGGCCTCTAGGTACTACAGTGACTACTACAATAACAGCTGCTTTTTGATCTGTCTGAGCCAATAATGCTGAATTTACTCCCTGAAATAGGAGTCTAGCTTCTCTGGTCTTTTCTACTCTGCCCTATCCAGCCAATGACTAAAAGGCAGTCTCATCCCTGAACCCGAAGCTTGCAGTTTAAAGTCATGCAAAGATTCATTTCATTGCAAGTTCCAGGTCCCAGTGGGGAGCTGGAAGGGGGTGGCAGTTGCGCTTAGGATTATTCAGTTGTTCCTTCATTTTATAGTATTATAAATATTGCGCAGGAGGAGGAGAGTGAGGAGAATAAGCCAGTATTAAAATATAAACTCTTCTCTCTCTTCTTACCAGCACCAGTTCATCCGTTTCAGCCCCTAAGAAAGAGGACAGCCCTGGACTGCCACCAAAGGTGGGCAGAGCAGGCTACGTTGGACCCAGGCCRTGAGCTGGAGTCGCAACCCCTCCAGGGAAGGCACCTTGAGGACTTCCCCCCATTTTCAGCCAGAAAAAATTCACCCTAAGCCCTGAGCTGGTCTTCGCTCCAGCCAGGACACCCAAGCACGCGCCTCCCCATGTGCATACCTAGTTTAGCGATTAAACCAGTGGTAGGTTTTTTTAACCAAAGCCAGTGCAAGTCTCAGCCTGAGGGCATAACGTCCTCCTACTGGAGATGGGGAAAGAGCTGACACACATATTGCGGACGTGAGTGGTGCCTGCGCATAGGTCGTTCATGCACCTGCCGTTTTCTGCATTGACACAGTGTGCAACCAAGCTGCGCAGCCCATGGGGCAAACAAACACCCCCCAGGACAAAGCCGGGGGGGGGGGGTGGTCACAGACTGAGAGCCAACGCTCTCGCAGAGAATTTAGGCAAACACAGACAGGCAAACATTTCATGAAAGGAGACAGCAGCATTTAACCTTATGGCTGTCTCCGCACACAGGGAATATTTATCAGCCCGGCCCTTATCGGGTGCRCCCTGGCACAGGCTTCTCCTGGCGCTCTGCACCAGCGGGACAACATGGTCCAGGGTCAGGAGAGAGGAGCTGCAGGGGCAAAGGGACAGGTGACAGATGGCAAGAGGAGTTTGGCTCCATCTCTCACTCACTAACCCAGCGCACAGGAAAATTAAAGTGCACAGCAAAAAGGCACATGAAAAAGGAGGAGTTTAAATTACCTCTTCCTTCCACAAACAAGGAGGGAGAGGAGAGACAAACTGTGCCTCTCTCAGGTCTAATTCCTCCCTTGTATACTTCCTGGGGCAATGCACTTATGTGCTTGCCTAATAGCTCAGTCTAGCTCCAGGTAAGTGGCCATTAGTTCTTAAGAAACTCTCTAGCCGTGATATGGAAAGTGGGCAAAATTATTCAGTCATTAGGATTTTATATATATATAAATATATTATACACACCCACATGCACATGCACACACACACATATATCTGTGTATGGAGGTATGCACACTCACATATATGTGCAGCTTCATAAAAACTCATAGATCTAATGCCACTTTCTGTAGGGGGTGGAATAGAAAGAAGGAAGTGGGGAGTGTACAAATTTAGTAAGCTCAGATATAATTGCCATGAGTAAATGTTAATGCATAGGGATGAACATTTTTTTAACTTTATACATATTAATAGGCTCTGTCTTTGAGAAGAATGACATCAGACATTGATAAATTTGACAGAAGTGAAAAGAAAAAATGGTAGCACTATTAGGAACACTCCTGAGGTGGTATAGAGCAGTGTCTTTGATACATCAGCCTTCAGTCTCTGAGAACATTCATATTAACTCACGTGTATACCCAGAATTCAAATGAGCTTCTTTAGATGCTGACTTTTAGCAGCAGTCCCACCAGACATGCTGGAATCAAATCCACAGTTTCAGAGTGTGGTACAGTATAATTTCCTCAGTACAGTTTGTGCCTACTGACTCCCTCAGCAGATTAGAGAAAGAGGCAGCGGATAGCAGATCATTAAAGAGCCACACAAGGCTGAAGGGTAAAAAAAAAACCTTCAGCTGAACACACTGCTCCAAGTACAGACATCCTCCTACGCGAAGAGATCGGTGCCRGGCTGTGTATTTAACAGTGCTAGAAACAGAGGGAGGACAAATTGCTTGAAATGGATTCACTTACAGGCAAACGAGGGCTAACCATTGATGTTTGAATACCTCAGTGATGTCTGGCTGTTGGTGCACTGCCACAACATGGATGCTCTTTACAAGCCCCTCAAGAAACCACTGTGCAATCATTTCTACATACCAGCGAGTTGGGTGTTGTGCTGGGGACATCACACCAGTACTGAAACCGCCTGCGAATCTTCCAGTATACCCTGCATATGTAGCACAGGACCTAGGATTTGCAGCAAGCCTAGAAATAAATAAAAGGCTGAAGTCATGCATCTTTTCCTCATTAGCCCATTGCTTTTAAGAACTAGATGTGGGGGAGGCTGGATTTTTAAGATGCGAGTTAATACTACTGACACACATTTCTGAGCAGCTGCAAAAAAAAAAAAAAAAGAGAGAGAGAGAAAAATTAATGGAAAAGGAATGCA
>NW_020447986.1:960895-1105363 GCF_003343035.1 Apteryx rowi
ATGTAGCACAGGACCTAGGATTTGCAGCAAGCCTAGAAATAAATAAAAGGCTGAAGTCATGCATCTTTTCCTCATTAGCCCATTGCTTTTAAGAAATAGATGTGGGGGAGACTCGATTTTTAAGATGGGAGTTAAAACAACTGACACACATTTCTCAGCAGCTGTAAAAAAAAAAAAAAAAGAGAGAGAGAAAAATTAATGGAAAAGGAATGCATGAAGAGAAGAAACAGAGATGAGTAAATGTGTGTGAGATAATAACAATATAAAAAGGAAAGAAAGAAAATAAGGAATGGAAAAAAGCAACGATAATAAATTGTTAAGTGGTGGCCACAAAGGAATATAGCCTAGATATATTGGTCTATTCAAAAAAATTCATTTGAAATCTTGTTTTATAGAAATTTGAGTTATTCGCTGAGATTTCTTTAATTAAATAATGCCTGCTTTCAACAGACACCAGAAAAAGCAAAATTCTTTAACAAAAAGTCAAAATTTTCAATAACCTTCTTCCTTCCTTTTTCCCATCAGCATGCAAGCACTCTCTTTACAAAGACAGAGATACAGAAATAGGATATAAATGTAAAGCCTGCCAGGCTTCACAGAAGAATATATATTTGTTTTTTTATTCAATTTTTTGACTGATTTCATAACAAAACCTTTAAAAATGTTTGGGGTTGTTTTTTCTTTTAAAAAAACTGTCAAAATCCCCTTTTAGTAAGCAAATGTAGGGCATCATCTATATTTTTATGTAAATTTTTTTCAGATGCCAGTCATAAGACTGCTGGCAAATTAATTTGCATGTATAGCCAAGATGATGACTGCTAGGAATAAACATTAGCTCTTATGCGCAAAAACCAAGCATTTCAGCCTGCTAAAGACAAACAGTTTTACCAGATCTACCTTATGTAAATCTCTCAATGACTACTATCACAGCACGCTTTGCAGTTAAAGATAATTAAAGTGATAATACTCCTGTTAACTATGGAGATATTGCACCTACTGTCAGAGCACCTAAAATAACTAAAACAAACTGGCAGAAGGGTGGAACAGAAATCTAAATCTGCAGTCTATTTGTTCCTACCATTATGAGAAGCCTCATAATGTTATCCTATTATAAATGAAAAAAAAAGCAAGAGTTCTCCCATTTTATAGAGCAGAGGCCTCAGATTAATAGAGTAACCTTTTTACTAATCTCTCACTTCTTCTTCATAATTACATTGACCAATTCCCCTCCTTTCCATCGCTGCCTAAAGCAGCTCCCCTTCCAATAACATTTCTCTTTATGGAAACTATTCCAACCACTTACTTGTCCTCTAAACTGCTGTTAAGTACTTAACACATTGTTTAGCTTCTCTGACAGCAGCTCAGTGTCTACAAGTGTATTCAAGATGGGACCTGTTTTTTTTCCTCATCCCATGTTTTCAGTATCATCAGTTTCAGCATTTTAAWCAAGCAGCCCTGTCTATAAAGCACATTCCTTCTGAATGATGGCAGAAGTGCTCAGATACATGTAAAAAATACACAGCTCAACAGAGAGGAAATAATGTTTTAAAAGACCCTATTTCTACAAAACGAGGTGCTTCCCATAACGGACAGAGGTGTTACATTTAACTGACAATTACCACTTTTATTCTGAGCAAGCAATAGTGTGAAACAACAAATTATGCCCAAACATTTTACTCATTCACTGATCATCATTTTTCTCTTCCTGTGGAAATACGTTCTCTGGATGTTTTCAATGGCTAAAAGCCAAGAAACTCATTTTATGCTTGACATTTGTTGCTAATCAGTGCTAATCTGTTTGGGAAAACATCTATAGCCCAAGCACAAAGAAAGTCAGATCAGTTCAGATTCATTGATAGTGACTTTCCATCTCCAAGCACAACTAGGATGTCTGTTGCTTAGAACAAGCTCATCAACGAGACCCATGTGGAAGTTAGCTAGCTGGTTGTAAGTGGCTTTGCACCAAGAACTGACACAGCTTTGGTGCTTTTTGAGCCCTGAGAATTTTAAATCCGTGCAAGTGGAACACCGTGGCGTTGGCAGATGAATTCTGGTGCTATTCACCCCATTTTCACTATTGTTATCTGTCAGAATGATAGTCACGGTTAGCACAGATTTCCCACTTAGAAGCTTGTAGGAAGCCTGCTTTGGGCCTACTGTGGCCTACTCAATTAAAAATAAATTTTAAAAGCTTTATAAGGGAGGTACACATAAAGTCAGGCTTGCTTTCATTTTATGACACTTGATTTTCCTTTGAGAGGTCATTCTCTCCCAAAGTTTTATACAGGCAATGATTGGGAGTAAAACTCATTTACTACAGTCCACGAACGTGAGAACCCTGAAAAACATAGCTTCCCTTTAAACAACAGTTGTATCTAGGGGGGGAGGAACCAAGGCAAATACCCCAAACTCAGGGAAATCAAACAGTGTACGGCTTCCAAATCCTGCGAAGGCGCTCCGAGAACGAATATTGATTTTACTTCATGCAAAATAAGGTTTATGTTATTGTTGCAAAATTCCTCCTTTGATATTTTCCTGTAGGCTTCAAGCCATATGTTCCTGTGTAATACAGCAAAGGYGCAATTAAATTCCCCCGTAACACTGTGTTCCATTCACTTCAGTTCTCTCCGAGCAGACTCATTTCAGCGAATAGATCCAAGGCATGAGCAGACTGCAGGCACTTCTTTATCCAGCTCTTTATCCCAGGGCTTGATTTTGAGTCTGCTAGAGGTTGCTGAGGCATGTCTCAGCTCAGCTTGATAGATCTGTAGGGTGGTTATTCAAATGAGCTATTGTTCCAGTCTTGTCTGGCTGACAGTATTTTTCCCCCCTTTTTTTTTATTCATTAAAAATAAGACAGCACGAGCCTCAGTGAAACCTGTCTGCAAAATAAAGGTCTGCATTAAAATTAAAGCCAGGTAAGAAAAACTATCTTCCTGACAAGCAGTCATTATTTGGAGGTGCATCTATCTCTCAGGGAACCAGTTATGTGCCAGAAACCAACAATTCCATACAAACAGCAACATTAAGAGACCCTTACAGATTAAATTTAAGCACTAAAAAGACAGAATGCACCTCAGGAAAAGCTAGATTAGCTACCTTATCTCTGCCTGCTAGCACACATGCAATATTACAGCCCTTAATTATACAGACATGTTTTGTCTCAGACAGAACATATCAGACTGTCTCCTAGATTTTTTGTTTAGCATATATTAACAATTTGTTGTTTTAGTGTACGTTCATCATTTTACTAGCATAAAAGCCCTCTAGCCCTCTGTTCACCTGGTCTTCTTTGTAGTATGCCCTTTTATCTCAGTTACATGTTTTAATAATTTCATCAGTACAGATATACAGCGCATTCAACAAGACATTTTTCCTCCTTAACCATAATTCATTATTTATTACCTCACAAGCTGTTTTTCATACAAATAAACTCACAATTCTATTATCAGTATCTTTTAATGATGTTTCAGTTTCAGATTGCTTTATCATTATAGTCTAATCCAAATTTCACTGAATTTTCCCATTAATTTCAGGCATCTGAAGGCTTGGTTCTTCATTTTCCAAGCAGCTGCCCTCAAAGAACAATTTAGGAAATTATGTATATTATTTATGCAATAAGATGTTTTAAAATAGAAAGGAAAATATTTCTTTAACATCAAAATGCCTCTCTARCAAGCAAAATATTCTGTAGAGGTTTTCACTAATTAGCTGAGAGCATGTACTAGAACACAGTCAAAGAAAGTCAAAGAAACCTGCATGCTGAATGATGAATAGGGGCAGGTCATTTTCAGAAATTATTTTGGCGCAGAATACAAATGCGTTTCTTATGCAGAATTCAGCATTTCAAAATCGTAATACCGGGCAATCTGAAATCCCTTTTGAAATGATAATGTTAAGACTTAGAAGAGAGAGTACTAGAAGAAAATGTTAGAAGAGTAAGCTTATCTGTGGAATCTCTGGGCTGTGCAACACCTATCCCACACTTCTGAATATGACAGGGGATCTTCAAGGAATTCCTGCTTAGGGAAATTGTCTTTAAAGAAGAGACACAGCCAAGAAAAGCAGAGGCCGTGTAGAGTGACACTTCCTTCACTTCCTCTGGAACTCAGAGTGCTTCTGAGTGTGGGAACCCTGGACTTCCATGCAGCAAAGGAATTAAGTCCTTGAGGAGCTTCTGAAAATCCTATCCTATTTTAGTAAGCCCATGATCCTGCCATGAATTTTTCAACCACAAGTCTCTCCGGTTATGTCCAGTTTCACTAAATTCATTGGTGTAAGCGATGAGCACACACAAAAGTTAACCAAATCAAACTAAGACATCATTACGACAAAAATGAAGATCAGGCACTGTCAAAACAGAGTATTGAACTTAAGTTTGAAGCAGGAATCCCAGCATTCCTATATTCCCTTTTAATTTTCATGATCTGAATTATGAAATTTCATTAGCTATATCGTGCTCCATATTCAAAAGAATACTAAAAATTGGAAAATACATTAGAACTTTTCTGTGTTTAAAATGTAGTTATATATTATTTCTTGATTTTCTCCTCTCCTTTGGCTCCAACCTTATCGTTTCTGTTTTGTTTTCCTGTTGGGTAAGGATGTTATTTTATTTTAACGATATTTTGGAAAGAGTAAATGGGAGATAAAAAACAAGCATTTTAAGCATTAATTTTAGTTAGTATGTTGTATTAAGTTAGGACTACTGAGTACTAGGTTCATTATACTGAACTTCATACTAAGAGATAGAAACAGTTATCCTGAGGGCGTCACAGGAGGAGGGATATGCATGCCTATTGAAATATTAAAAATAGTAAAATATTAATTGTCTATAATTAATTATCTATTTTTTTCTACAGGAGTGACTGATAATTGACCCTATGGAAATTAGAAATTGAGAAGACTTATTACACAACTGATTTTATTTCCTTGACATTACAAGGTTGCTCCCTACAGCTTGCTCTCAAACAATTTGTCCAGTAGTTTATCTTAAAAACATGACTTGGCATTCTTTCCTATCCCTTTACATAAGAATCAAGTGAAGAGCTTTAAGCAAGAGAAAAATTTGAGATACCATATTTCTGTCTTATCAATATCAGAAATTCATCCTAATAAGGATTGTTCCCACTCCAACTCCACAGCTCTTCCTGCTTCCATAAAACAATTCTTAAGTGGCATATATTTCCATATTTGATCTGCATTTATATTAAAATCCTCCTGAATTTTCTGGAAAGATTTACATGTTTTATCGTCAGATAAATCCTTTATTATCTTGTACTGAAAGTTCATTCTTTAAAATGCAATAAATATTTAATTTGAACAAAAAAAGCAAAAGCTAAGAAACAGAAGAGGTACCCCATGACAAAGAAACTTGGAGACTGAATTCTCAACTGCATTTGTGGTTTTTACTAAATAAAAATTTCCAATACCAAACAGCAAAAAATAACAAATAACAAATCTCTTATGTAGCAATCAGAAAAGACACCAGGTTATTATCCTCAAGTATTACATAACTCATGCAGTGCTATATTGGATAGATGAGTAGCAGAAGRTACTGGCTGCTTGAGACAGAATGCAAGAGGCGGGTGGATGGCAAGATGAGATCAAACAGACAGCAAACTTGCCTGTAACATTGGCAATAAGAAGTGATAATCAAAATTCAGAATGTTTCCCAGGAGCTGTGAGGTGCTGAAAGGTTTTATTTATTTATGGTAAATCCTTTGGTGCTGTAAATCTCGTAAGATGTTGCACAGCTGATCAGAGATTCTTCAAGAACAGCATATCTCATATTCCGTCAGCACATCTCATCACATCTGCTTCCCAAAAAGTGGAGCGGTCTGAACGGACAGAGGTGTTACAAGAGAATAGAGTGAAGAGAGGAGGAATAAGAAGCTCTTCTCCCAGATATTGTGCAAACATGCAACAATAAAAAAGTAGAAAAAGAGTTTCAATAGATTTAAAGGGTGATARCTTTAGAAGTGGTTGGGTTTGTGTCTGAGGTAAATTTTACTGTATTCAGGCATAGCCTGGATACACTATTGTATATCTTTTGGAATATAGACTGCTAATGCTTCTAGTCTCACTCCTCCTGATCTTGCCAAGCAGTTTAGTCATACTGTAAAAAAGAAATGTCATCTTTATCTTATTTGGCTATCTCTCTTTTCATCTCTGCTGCATCTTGCAATCCCCACCTCTGTGCTATCCATCAGTGAGACAGGTTAGGGAAATACAGGACCACTAGTACTTACAACATTTGAAACTCCTGGATAAATCGTTAGAGAACATGCTATAGGGAACAACTTTGCAGTGACAAGGAAATAAAATCAATTTCATAATAAGTCTTCTCAATTTCTRATTTCCATAGGGTCAGTCCTCAGCCATTCCTATTGAAAACTGTGCCCAAGAGGGAGGGAAGGAGAAAAATTGGCTGAGGCTCCCCTCTGAGAACATTTGACTTCTTCCTCTGCAGAAAGGGAATTAGCTCCCTATGCTCCATGGAGCATTGGTGGGGGGGATTAGTCTCCAACTSCATTAAATTTTCCCAGAGCCACAGGGAACTATGTAACCTCTAGCTCTTCTCTAAATGATAGTTTCTTTGAAAAGCCTCCTGCTACACTTAAAATATAGGACAGGTGTTGCACAATATCAGCTACAGACCCACTCAGAGAAGCTGGAGACAGAGGTGAGGAGTAGTGCCACAGAGAATGAGAATTTTCTTCCCTCATAACCAATACAGAAAAAGGGTTTATCTCAGACTAAGATTATATGACAAAAGTCATTCTTCTAACTGTTAGCATCAAAATTTCAGAGAAGAGCTCAGACTGTCCTGTTTATCAACATTAAAAACTTGCACTCTGAAAAAATCCGTCCATCACACAGTAAAACACTGAACTTTAATATGGACATTTTTATCATATAACACCCCACCAAACAACCACCCTTTTATGACTGCTATCTGTAGAACCAATAACCTTTATCCTGTCACAAGTTATGCCTGCTCCAGGAGTTTGTATTATGTAATATTCTCTTCTTGCTATTCCCATTTCAGAGTAAGCCTCTTCACCTCCTCCCACTCCACTGAAGCGTGAGTGCATGTGTATGTGTGTGTTAGTGCAGCTAAAAGTAAGGGGTAGTAGGCGATGCTTGTGCATCACTCCTCATGATAGTGGCTATCAGAAATTTTTTCTTTCACAAGCATCTTTGGCTGAAGTCACCGAATTCTGTGCTGAAGCACCCAGGATGAATTTGTTCCTTCATACCTACAAAGAAGGAAATGTTCCTTATCAATATCATTCATCAATTCAGTGATTTCACATAGGTAAAATGGTGGGCCTGAATCTCATTATCAGAGTGGCTTCTTTAAGCCTCTGTGTCAGAATAAAAGGGCATCAAACTATGCATGAATAATCGCCATGGTCTTTGAGGTCCCTCTGTCCTCCTAATATAAATGGAGCATCAGTAGAAATGATTATCAGGTCATGTAGCTCTAAGGTTCAAATTCGCAGCAGACGTGAATTGCTATCACTCTACTAAAAATCTCCMTTTATGCCAGTTTGAGATCTGCCTTTAAGCTTTAGGAAACATTTATCTTAYCATGTTCACCTGAATTCATAAGGAACTTGCACTTAAGAATGAAAATGAATTTCAGTGTCAAGCACAGGGCTCAGTTATGTGCGAACAATTAGATATGACAAAGCACTTTTTTTAATGCTTTTTTAAAAAAATTTTTAATACCTTTGACTTCTTCACAAAATGATATCATACAAAAGTCAGGGTGATGAAGTCCCAACTAGTTTATCTTAAAGAATATGCAAATATTTTTATCATTGGAAAAGGATAGTGTCTTGAGATAATATCAAAGCTAACACAATACCACTGCTATTACCACACAAAAGACTCTATTTACAGTTGGAAAGATGAACTGGGCACATAAGAAAGGTAATCCACAATCTAAAATTAAATAGGTTGTAGTCTGCAGTTAAATTAGATGAGTAACAGTCTGTGAAAAAATACGGCATTCATTTCATCCCTATTATATAGACAGCTATCAGTGCTAGTTATGATTATAAAATCACACTTCAAATGCTAACATGTCTCCAGTTTTCAACTCTTCAGGAGTTATGGCTCTGAAACTCCTCCATGGTACAAAAATACAGCACAGCTTCTTGCAATTTCCTGGGATGCTGCACCTGCAATATATTCATACTAATTGCTCCAAACTCACACATACAGGTGACAAAGGAAGCTGAATGGCAATTTGCCTTTTCATGCAAGGGAAACGTAATTGTTTTATAATATACTGTAAGTTTTAAACCTGCAAGTTAAGTATTCATTTAATTATTTAGGGAAAGATTGCACTTCTACTCTTTCCTCTGTACAAGCCACAGCCTGTCACTGTGCCACGCCAGGAGAAGCATAGGAGAAAGTCTCAAACTCAGGAATTCTCCTTCCCCTCTTCACATCTCTCCCTTTCCCCTTTCCCAAATGCAATATGGCTTATAATGCAACCCCTCACCTACTTACCACTGGTATTTTCAGAAATGGATTATTTGAGCCAAATATTTTGTTGGGCAAATAAAGGAAGAGGAGTAGAAATAATGACTTCCATGCTTCCTACACAGGCAATTGAATTCCAGGCAACTAAATCTCCTAAATCAGACCTTTCTGTAGCTAAGAGATTTTATTTCACATCCTATCAGCAGAATGGCAGGCAAAAGAATGATTCTGCAACAAGATCAAAGCTATTTTGAGTTTCTAATGAGAGAASAACTTACCTCTCCAGTGGTGGGCCCAGTAGGATCTATCAGTACTAACTTCTGAAAATCTCCTTTGGCTTGAAACACTGAAGCCTGCGTTTTTCAAAATCGAAGAAACAATTAAAAGTCTTACCTCTGGAGGTGTGTGCATGATTGATCCAAGAGTTGTAATTTGTTGTCTGCAGCACATAGATTCATTAAATTTGTCTAAGGGAATTACATTAAAAATCATCAAATGTTGTGAACCACAGCTAAAATTTTCAAAAGACATTAAGTAATTCAGGGGTCCAATTTCCATTTGCACTTCTTAGATGGTAATTAGGTTTTACAGAATTAAGCAATGCAACTCGTCACTCATAGTCCTGATCCTACTTGGTACAATACTCAGATTTTCCATGGATAGGCACCTAAGTAAAGGCCCACAGAAAACTGCTGAGCAGGGTATGGACCAACTGGCATAAAATAAATTTCAGCAGAAAGGGACCATATTTACACATGGCCAGAAAGGCAGAGTCTCTCTGCCTCAGAGCCATTAAATCTTTCTGGGGATTAGGCACCTAAAAAAGTCAGCAACTTGGATGATACAAAAGATTGGTTTTCCATTTTTAAAGAATAATAGTGGTAAGTCAGAAGATCTGACAATCTTGAAGTTAAGGCACTCCCTGAGACTGTGGGAGACAAGGTCAAACCATTCCTTCTGCCTGATTCATAGCCAGAACTTGAGTTCAAACCAGCATCCCAAGCTAGCACCCCTACACTTGGCTATTGTGTGCAGCAGGAAAAATCTCTCACCAACATGAGAGCTGCTCCTCTTTGTAGAAATAATTTGATACGTAGAGGAACCAGAGCCAGAGAGACTGACTTTCATCCCAGCAACTAGGAAACCTATCTGAGACATGAGTTCAAGTCCCCTTCTGATAGGTATTGCTGCTCCACAGCAAAGGATTTGAACCTGGGTCTTCTACCTCTCTCCCACCAGCTACTATTTATTTTAAGTRTGTTCTGACTATGCCAATAGCATCAGGCTGCATAGGGAAGAGTCCTATTTTGGAGGTTTCAAGGCTTTAAAAAAAGGCCACAGCAGTCCTTGAGGTAGGTCTCAATATTTAGGTGAGTTTGGACAGCAAAATCTTGAGCATATGCAGAGTTTAACATGCTAAACTAATAGTCAGGAGGTAAGTGACAGCTAAGGAGTAATTATGTCAATGGTACCTGAATGCTGGGACAAGGTGATATCTACACTGTGTATTGTGGGATTATGGTGAAAAACGCTCCAAGCTGACTTTCAGAGTACATCCACAGAGTTCAGCACAGCACCATGCAGAGACACTAGCGTGGGGCTCGAAAGCAGTCTAGCCTTTTGGTATGGCAGAACATGAATTATTAAATTCAATCCCTGTTTCTCAGCAGAGCTAATTAGTTCAGGTGCAGCTCAACACTGCTGTAATTATACTCCATCTGCTTCTAGAGCTAGCTAGTTTGGGTGCTGAAAGCTTGGAAATTTCAGTACCCCCTCATGGGAGGGCATGATACCAGTATGTCCTTAGGCGTGAAAAGAGATGGATTGACACTTTGGTCCCTTTCATGATCTGAGCCTTAGCAGCCTAAATCCTGCTGACTTAAATACTCTCGAGGGACAGATTTTTTAAGATATTTAAATAGCTAAAGCCCCAGGAAAGACCCCAGTGTGATTTTTGAAAAATGCCTCAAAAACACTGCGTGTTCATTAGGTGGTAAATGACTCCATGCAGCAGCACACCAGTTAGAGCCCTGTGTCAGAAACCTGAGCTGATCTATCAGAGATACCAGCCTTCAGGCCTCAGCTGTTACTGGAATGTCGATTTRCTCAGGTTGGTTTTTCTGGCCTGCAGTCTAGCATCTAAGTGCTAAGACTGATTTGGCTATGCAGAAAATATCAGCCCCAGTCCATTTCTCAAGAAACTGATAGTGAAGACTCAGATGAGTGCTAATTTAGCATGCTGTATTTACTTCTCTTAAAAAGAAGCCTGGATCCAAGGACTATTGCAAGGAATGGAGTATCTCTCCCTGGTGTCAGTTCACATTGGATCAGGCCCTGAATTTCTGGCATGGAGCAATTAGTATGAAACAGATTAGGCACCAACTTCCTTTATTCAATCGTACAAGTTATTTCAAGATGAACTGATTGCCCGCATTTGTTTTGTACAGGCAGCTGAACCATCAATACTAACAACACTGGCATTAATCAACACAGAATGATTTCCTCCCTCTCGCAGGTATTTTGCTTCATATCGCTGTACAAAGGCTGTCATGGACTGTCTGCAGCTTAGGAATCACTYCCGGTAAAACACACCAGTTTCACAGAACATTTTTCCAGATGCTGGCATCATCCATATGCATTTACTCTCCAAACTTTCCAGCAGCACGCTAAAATGAGAACATTTTCAGTGACCGCATAAACCACACATTCCTATCCTATGCGCTGTGTTTAATTACATATCACTTTGCTAGATCCACTTCAGTAGCACATATATGTGTGTGTGTGTGTGTGTGTGTGTGCACGTGCATGCACGCACGTGTGTGTACAGAGAGCAAGAATGAGAGTGGGAGCCCATACGTTCATCCCTTAGCTTTCCTGCTGGGCTCCGACACACTGTCCAGCCACAAAATGTTTCTGTGCGAAGCATGTGACAAAATGGCTGCAGCTTTTAACATATACAGCATATTTCAGCTCCACGTTCTGTGAATATGAGGACCCCCAGGGTCTTAGAGCCAGCACACTTCACTTTCATGGGTTTTGTGCAAGTGTGAGCAACACCTGAATCTAATGGCATGGTGCCCGCGTGAGCAYGTGTGCCATTGCCATTAATATTTTGACTCGCTGATATTGCTGTTAGCCCTCACTCTCTCAGTACTGAAAACAAGCCTCTGCTTGTTTCTGCTTTTCAGGAACACCGGCTAAGACCACTTAAACTGTTAGAGAGATTTTGACTGAAACCCGACCAGCTGTTGTTTAAGCAATATGTGGACACCATTTTATGTAATGATTTTGGAAAGCAAGGAAGGGAGTTTGCTGCTACAAGAATGGACGCAGACTGCCATCAAGAAAATCAGCCTTTCTGAAGGGCAGTAATTAACTATGCGGAGGTGGTGAGGACCAGGCATATGCGAGCACTTTGCCCATTTCAGTGCTGGGTGAGCAGTTTAACGCAAAGCATCTCCTGCAGTGGCTTAGGCCGTTGTGCTTGCCTTCGTACTGGAGAGAGCAGGGAGGACTCGCAGCAGAGAGGCATTTTGGGCTGCTACCACCACTCAGCTCCTTTACCTAAGGCGAGGAGTTTGTGCGAGTGACTCTACCCTTTCCAGTGCACGTTCAAGTAAGTTAAAACCACTGGCAATGAAAAATAACCTCCCTGGTTTTGCAGAGGGATGGTAGAAGAGATGTTATACAAGTCCTGAGGCTCAGCTAAGAGGCAGCAGCTAACAGCTGAAAGACAGGACACAACTGTACGTTATTTTGGACACAGWACTATACATTAATGTGGACACAAAACCAGTGGGTCAGGGAGCTCTCATGGCTGAAGCCCAGAGCTCAGGTGTGGGCTAAAAGACCCTCCTGGACCAAGCCACAGTGCATTCAGGAAGTCTGGTGAGTCTCACCAACTACAGTGCCCATGAATCACTGAAGCGCCACAGGTAAATGAAGCTGATGCAAAAGAAGTTTTCCAGAATTCATCATTCTATTTTCCTTTGCCATTTTCTCCTGGTTCTTTTTTTCCTTTCTTTATCATTTTGTAATCTCTTATCTGTGCAAACAGAAAGTTTGCAATAYCAGCGTATGCTATAACTCCTAATTTCCAATTTTGACTGAACTCTTGTTTTCCATTCKCATTAATAAGTTGCAGATGACAATTTTTAATATTGTCATCTTTTCTACTTCATAATTTATTTTTCTTGGAAATAATTTTTTCTTGACCTGCTCCAATCTTGTTTAATGCTTAGCCAAATATCTTAAGGCAATGAGGGTAAAAACAAACAGCTGAACATCTGCCGAATAGGTTGCAAGGGCTCTAATAGCTTGTAATGAGCTTCTAGAAATATATTGCATAAGGAGCAATGAATAGATCCCAATCCTTAAGCCTTTACTTATAAGACTATCCTGGTCAGTTACTTAATTCAGTTACAGATGGGAGCAAATTCAGATGCAGGATATGTTATCAACTACATTTAAAATGTCCTACACTGACATGCCTCTCTTTACCTCAAGCAATCATTAATTGGGCTCAACACGCAGCTTGCTTTTATGCACTGTTGGTGTAACTCACGCCTGTAGCAGATAAGGTGGAACAAGTCCCTCACCATGGCCATCAGTTTGGTACACCACATGCCTACCAGCTAGCACCGCATGGGCGAATTGAGCAGGCATATGTGGGAGCTCACCTGCTACCTGCACCCAAAGGCTGGGAGGATGCAGCTTAGCCCTGCCCCTGGATGTGGCCATTATAAGGGCAGGCTCTACAGTGAGTCAAAGAAAGCACTGAGAAGCTGTACGGGTGTGGAAAGAAGTGTCACTACCATTCCTCAACCCACTGGCTGAAGCAGCAGCAAAGAAATTGTGGCAGTTTTGATCATGAACTTCAACTTCCCCTCTTTGGATTGCTCTCACTTTAGCCAAATATATCTMTCTGCCATGCTCAGGCCTGCTATAAGTAAATGCAATGCCAGGTAAGTCAATAGAGTTTCATTCACTTACAATAGAAGTGAATTTAGCCGTAAATCGATAATGAAAAGCAAMATGTTCCCTGCGTGCCCGTTCTTGTAGCTGTCCTTCATCTGAAGAGTTCAAACCCACTTAGAGAATCAATGTATTGATAGAAAGTAAACTGTGTTTTCAATAAAACTGAAGATGTGAGCAAATTCAGCATTGTATGATTATTAATTTTCAAAGTTAGCCACAAGCTTTTAACAATTTCCATTAAATCTCCAAAGGAAATTGAAGAATTTGGGTAATTATCAAAAATGCTGTACTAAAATACTCCCCTCCATCCCTCTGCATGTGCAGAAGCAACTTGGCATATTAGCAGGACAAGCAAGGATATGCTGTTGACTGAAAGTGATGATGCTTCACTGCCTCTTATTTCTGGGATAGCCCTAAGCTCATTCTGCCACCTTGTGTGATCAACATATATTACAGCACAATCTCATTTTCAGGTGCTTATTGCTTATTCCATTCCAGTACATCTCACCTATTATGCGGTGCTACTATAAACCTGCAGTCTGTTAAATAATGTGGAGACAACAACTCATCTCTGATATTCTAATAAGAATTGTTAGAAAAAAACAAATTCTGTATTTCATTCACGTTCCCCACAAGAAAAGCCACTTAGCTTTAATAATTAAAGCAGTGAATTATTCTTACCAGTTATATGAAAGAATGCACACTTATGTTACCTTATTGTTAGATTGTGATTCACCTGAATGTATAACACACTTGAAATGATTTGCTTAATAATTCATGGAAATACTTTTACCACACATCATCCATTCAGAGCAATTTGTTGAAAAAAAATCAGTTTTTCAAAACTTGAGCTGTGTGACTAGCCACTCTTGATCTTATGGCCTATTTCCCCTTTATAGAAATAATTTCTTCATGCTTTAGTCATGCTTATCCTGATTGGAAAACTGTGACTGTTATAAGAACATTAGGGCTTCAATGTAAAATGCCTATAGAAAGCAGTTTCAAAGTTAAGTCTTTGAGAAAATTTCTCTACTGTTTTCTTAACATTCCCTATTCCTACAAGGCTTCCTGCTGCTATGTTCAGTCATGATAATGTGAAAAAAAAGTCAAGAGAAGTGAAAACAGAATAAAAACCTTAAACAAAAACCCTGGTTAAAGCACTTTAGATAAAAAGTCTGATGTTTTCATTAACTGAATAAATTCAACTATATTGTTCTGGAGGAAAGTATTCCTGAAGTTCCCCTACAAAAACCTCATGAATCTTTAGGTCAGCATACTGTGAGAGGCTCAGCAAGGGGTTCACACACCCAGAAGAGAACGCTGGTGCAATGMAAAAATCAATAACGCTACATGAAGTTGTCACCCACGGATGCCACATCCATTCAGAATACCAGCAAATGTCCACATACCCTACAGGTACTCAAAACACACAAATGAGACACCAGCTGTGTACAGACAGGCTCCCGGTACAGTGGGGCATCACCCTATTCACACAGAGGAGCTCGGCAGGTCCAGGTTTTATATGCCTCCAAACCTGTGTGTACTGCTTTGCTGGTTAAGTTAAGGTGACAGAATGTAGGAAGCAAAGAAAACAATTATCAAAAGCTCCTGCTAAATCTTACAGACTCAGATCCTGACATGTATTATTCCCTTATGTTCTACAGATATGGCACTACATCTCTTATCTAAGAATTGAACTACGGCTCAAACTTAATTAACCAGAACTGCAGTGCCCATAAGATCTATGCTAAAAATGTAGCATACGCAATCAAAGCAAAATTCATTCCTGTATTGTAGTTTAAATGTCTTTCACACAGGAAAATAATTATACCCTAAAAGCTGATATTTTCACTTTATACTTATGGGATACAATTCATCTCAAAATATCTCATCATCACCTTAAATTGTGGTTGTGGTCAGAAAACAGTTTATGTTAACAGTGCACCATTTTACCCAACATATATTCTGCAAGTAATAAAAACACAGGGCTGATCCCCAGTCCTTCCATGAGAAGAAATAATTGAGGCAGAAAGATTCACATTGATTTTTATAAGAAACAGGTAAAATAGAACTAGCATATATAAATGCACAAAAAACACACAGTTTGGGAGTCAGAGAAGGCATTAATAAGCTTGGAAGTTGGTGAATAATTTCAGTCCTCCCACCTGCAAAAATTAACAACGACATTAATCTCAGAAAAATCTACTTCATTTCCTGACTTAGTAAAATATTTTGAGCTTTCTTTTAGAGACTGGTCTGTTTACAAAGGATAAAAATAATTACATAATTAAAAACTGAACTGAATAGTTTTCCTCCAACTATATGTTTCAGCTTGACCCAAGGAGAAAAATTGTTTTAAAGTACTTTTTCCAATCACCTATTTTGATTAAAAAATACAACCATCAAAACATTTTCAAAACACAGTTCTTATTTCAAAGGACTTTGGTTCAAGCTCCAAAAGCACAAAGCAGCCCTAAAATGTGCCTAATTAGCCTGGTGTAACGGAACATATGGTAAAGGGACCTGGAAAGTTTGAATCCCTCTACAGACTCTTGCAGAGCCTTTGGCAAGTCACTTCATTTGCTTATATCTCTATTTCCCTATCTATTAAGTCAGGGCAATAATACCTACCTTCCCTGAAGAGGTGACAGTAATTAAGTCAATGTTTTGCATAGCACTTTCAAGATGCAAATCTCTACACTAAAGTTCTAAGTACTATTATTATTATCATCATTATCACTGATTATCATTAAGCTAAAGCTATTCTTTAATTCCTATGTTCTCTTCTTGTTCTGAGAAATATATTCAACTGCCATTGTAAGCTAATTATACCATCTACTCTTAAGTATAGGAGTACAAAAGCATACCTTCTGCTGCCTTTGCAGTCTGTTCTCTCTTTCAAATACTCTTTGTGTAAAGGAAAGTATATTCTTAACTAATGCCTTAAGGAAGTTTGCACGATATTGCCAAATTAACTCGTTGCAATTAGTATCTCAAGTTTCTCTGTAATCCCAGGGAAAATAGCAGTAGCCATGAAAGCAGTTAATAATGATGACTTTGTAAAATAAAACTGGAGGCTAATATTGAAAGGGCTGTCAGAGAGCAAAAGGCTGCTTTTCAAATGACCTTTAAATCCTCTGCAACTCCTGTGGAGGATGAGAGGTAACGTAAGTGACAAAAAGGCTTTTCCAGTTCACCACAGTTTCCCAGGTCAAAGAAACATTTGTAATGAATAAATAAATAGATAATTCATCCCACAGCTGTTTCAGCATCTTTTTCTGAAATGAGCACAGTTATGAAGCAGGTCTGTGAAACCGGATGGATTTCAGGAATGTGTAAAATGGTAGGAGGACTGAGCCCAGAGAGCCTGAGCTGCTCATTAGGCAGGGCAGAAAGGAACAGAAACCTGCCCTCTGAGCTTCGAATGCAACGTGCACCCATGGACCATAAGGCTTTAAAATGATGATGTCAAAACTAGTGTTTCCTAAAATCAGCCTGACTCCATTTCTTCCTGTGTTGCTCACAAGAATGCTTGTCCGCAGGATGCTCTTCTGCCACCCTGTCTGCCCACCAATGCAGTCAGCTGGGAAGCTTGATGTGTTCACAGTTCCAGCTGTCTGCACACAAAAATGGCCAAAACTCAGTGCATTTCAAAGTCTACCTGTGACAGAAACAGACACACACAGACGCAGAACGAAGAGRTGGTATGCCACATTTAGGCAGGCAGCCATGGAAAAAAACAATCCTTTGCCTGTGATTGTTTGTGTGTTACAGAAATGCATTAGCTTAAATAAAAATAGTAATTTTTTAATGGGTATTGAAATTTGACAACCATCAGCCTCCAAAGAATCTCTTCAAGATGAGACATTTTGTAACAATACAGTATCTTGCATTTATGTAATCTTTCTGTCTAAGGATCTCAACACAAAAATGTTTCCAAAGTTAAATAATTAAAGGTGCATGGAAAGCCTGAGAAACAAAGTAAATATTATTTTATAGGGAAAGAAACTGAAACTAGGAGGCTAAATCTGCAGCCAGTCTTGCCTGGTGGGATGGGTCACACAACAGCCAAGAGTTTCAGTCCTGCCATTTTACGGATCTGGCAACTGTTTGAAGAGCCCTGCAGCTCCATCCTCCTCCACCTGCCAGGTAGTTTCTGTGCTATAGGCAAGTCTATCTGTTGTGGCCCAGGGCTCATCTGTAGCAGATGTGAGACAGATGTGGCTGCAATGCTCACGTCAACCCAGGGACCCAGGAAGGCACTTCCAAGCTGGTAATCTAGACACAGCCGAAGTGGCTTGCTGTTGGTAACACAAGGAGGACTGGAAGGAAGGTTTTCTTGTCCTGAGAACACCTTTCTCTCAATTAATGTAACTCCTTACTTTTCCCTGGGGGAGGACATTCAATTGATGTTTGCTTAACTTTAATGGAAAAAGAGGAGGGGCAGGGGCAAAACACTTCCCTAACTTAAAGAAGGGGTTGAGAGATTAATGGATTAAATGATGTTACTATCTAAGATAATGGGACAAAAGTCATAAAATACACACACAGTTGTCCATCCTCTCTTTGCCTTTCTTTAGATTCTGCAGGAAAGGGACAGCTATCCTGAGGTACGGTGGAAGAGACTGATGATATGTATAACTTTTCATAATAGCAATAACAAAAAGCCAGAAAAAGAAACAGTGAACTGCAAGAAAGGAATACTCTACATGGCACCTGCACAGCCATTCAGTGCCAGTGGGTTTACTAGCAAGTCAGGATGGCTGCTTGTTGAACTTCTGCATGAGGCATTTTTTCCTCTCATTATAACATAGCTTTCCAGGAGCAGCTTAATTCTTCCTACATAAAAAGTCCAAAGAAATGCCTAGAAACACTATTTCTATGTTTCAAAAGGCTTTACACTACTTTTTCTAGTATATTTAATGTGTATTTAAGCATAACTACACATTTTAAAAGGATTACAAAAGGATTGGACTACTTAATAACCTCTCAGATGGTATCCTTTCTTTAAAACTGAGACCACTGGATTTTGCTAGAAAGTTGTATACTTGTGGCTGGCAATTTAATCAACCTACTGACAAGCTGTAAAATATAATTTAATTTATAATATCAATGCATGCCTTATCATATAATAATATTCTCTATCACGGCACTTAAATACCATGAGTTTCCAATTCCAGTTTTCGGACAAAACATGATTTTAATTTCTTATTTTATTTCTTCATTATTTTTCTTTTAAGTATTGTTTTAATAAGCTAAAAATGGCTGGAATTTCAAGTCTAACCTCTGACAAACCTGCAAAACCTCCGGACATTCCTATCTCACTCATTTTGCTCCTCAAAGCTTCAGACTGATAGTTCTGGAAATTAAATTGACCCATTTATTCATCACTGAGTAGGGCTTAAACCTCAGCAGCATGATTGCCATCATGTCAGTGCTGCCAATGACTTAAGTCTTGAGTTTCAGAGATTGCCCCAGCAACACTCGATAATAAATGGCAAAACATTATTACTTCTTTTGGTACTCATTATAAAAACATTAATTGGGGTGAAAGGTAATCCACTTCATATGCTAAGTCATGGATCTTCTCTAAGGGTGGACAAGGGGGACTGCAAGAATAAGTATGTCATGATGATTTGTTGCCACAAAATTTCCTCAAAGTTTGAGTGAATGGACTATTAAGGGTGGCACAACAAAGAAAATGTTCTTTTGATTTAAAGTGTCCAGATTTGGTCTAAAAGTTCACCATCAAAATGAGAATGCAGCATAGAAAAGGGATGAAATCAGAAAGAATGTCAGTATAATTTATGTGAACCATTTTCCCCCCACTGTCCTGTTCTGAATAGTTTTATTTATTTTGGGGGATGTCTCCATGAATCGTACACAGAGGCCATTTAAAATTCAGACTTCTTTTACCATCACATTTCTGTTGTCCCCCCTTTCAAACACTGTTTTCATACCAAAAAAAAAAAAAAGCTTCAGTTTGATTCTTCTGGCAGAAAAGCATAAAACTTATAGCCAGACAGCTGCTTTCCCCCCTCAAGAGTTGTCACCCTGTCTCTTTAAGCTCTGTTTTATCAGTTGCATAAAAGTTTTTTTCTCCATTTCAAGGAGCACATTAAACTCTCATTAACAGTAAAGGGAATTTGCATGCACAGTGAGGAAAAAAAGAAATCTTGCACTATCTAAGTAAAGAAACAGGATTCCCCTGACAAATGTGCACTCACAAAGAAATATCACTGCAGGTAACAAATAGGYTCCCTTGGCTAAGTCAGATATGATTTCCAAAGTTTTCTCAAAGCAGACGCTGTCTTGGAGACATTTCAGTAGGAAAAATGGATTCTGTTCAACCTGAGTTTATCTTGAAATTCTGGACTTTCATCTTTGTGGAACAATAGTGTTTGAAAAACCAAAATTTTAAATTAAATCCCCAGCCTCATAAGGAGGCATCTCGGGGCCCAGCTACTGGCAGGGCTGGAGAGAGTTCTGYTGCCAAATGGAAAATGTGACCTGGCAAGTGGACCTGAAATCTTAGATTTTGAACTTGGCAGATTTGGAAAGTCTTGGCGTTTGGTTACAGATCCTGGAATGCAAAGCTTGCAAACAAGTTTTTTTCCCACAAGAGTATAAAAAGCACCTTTTATATGTATAAAGCAAACTTCCCTCTGCCCTGCTTATAAGCAGCACTGACATGGTGTACACAGTATGAAGTAGTCTTTAGAAATGTGTTGATTTTGCTTCTAAATCCTATCTTCATTTGTCTTGCTTTATGTCTCATGTGGGCCCCTGTGACTTTTTGACCCTCCAGTAAATTTTAGCATCATTCAAAAAGGTCAAACAGTCAGGGAAGCCAAAAATGGATTAAAAAATAAAGTGCTTGGGTGGAGGGAGAATTATCATCTAAAGGTTTATTATCCATTTCAAATGTTGCAGATTTTAATAGCAGTACACTTGTAAAATTCCAGCCTCTGCCTTTACTGGTATAAGGGCATATTTTCAGTTTTCCTTCTGATCTTTAATATCACCAGCCAGAACAGTTACAGGAGTCTTTCTGCAAAGTTACATGAACAACTGAAACATATTTTAAATTATTTCTTTTAAAATATTATAAAAACATCTTCTTAGTGTTTCCTGATTCCCCTGATGTCAGGGAAAATGTGCAATGTTACCTGCATTTCCCTGGTCGCTTGGCCAGAATCTGATTCTCCTTTTGGGGGAGAAACAGTATAGACAAATCACAGTTTTGAAAGTAAATCAAGGAGTGGTTGCAGTCTCTTAAATAGTAACATAGTTTCCTTATTAATATTGTGGCCATCATATTTACTGGCATTTTCTCTGTAGTTCACTTAAACAACATAAGAGAGAGAATTGCTTTTGTAAGACACCTCTCTCCTGTAATTTGCTTATACATGGTGAGCAGTGTATTCCATTAATATCTTGTTCAGTTATTGAGAAGTCAGAGTTTGAAACCACTGCAAAAAACCCTGAGGCATAAGGTGCAGAAAAATATTAAAAATTGTTCTGTAGCCAAGCCAACCCCCCTTGCACCCTGCTTGTGAGCTGCAGGCTGACTGTCTGGTGCAGAAAGTCTCTAGCCCATGAATCATGTATATACTATGTTGTGGTCCACTGTGCAAGCTGCAGGGGAACACATGCCAAACACTGAACTCTAAAGCCTCAGACAGCTTAGTTGGTATAAATTATCTCTCAGGGTGAATTAATCTGTCTTGATTTAAGAATTTGACACTCTCTCCATTTTAACTTGTTTCCTTCATCCTTTGCATGCATTAGCGCAGTATTGGGATATATTTAAAATCACAAGAGATCCATTCCCATTAGTTTGGAAGGTTATTTCATATAAGTATTTCCTTGTTTCTTAATGTTCCTTTACACAGATTTTTTTTCTCATATATCTTGAAAAGGAAAAGAAAATGGCATAAAAGCCATATAGTCTTTCCAWCTTTCTTTCTCTCTCTTATCTTTGTAAGATAATAATATTAACATTCATTCTTCTTCTGATTCATTTTAAGCTACATTATTTAAAACTTCTGTCTCGATTTCCTAGATAAAACATGCATGCGTTCCAAACAAAATTGCTTACTGTTGGTGCATTTTTAAAGTGAAAACCCAAGGTATTTATTTTTTTAACAAGACAAAAATTAAAGTAAATTAGATGTCAAATCCCCAGTTCAGCCCTGTTCTGGCTCATGGCCCTACATGTGCTGCCGAAAGCAGACTGAGAGCTTYAGCTCTGCTGACTCCTGCAAGGTTGCTTCACTGGTGCACAGAGGACGCAGCAAGCCTTCTCACCTGGGGTCTCCCAAGGATTCAAAGGTGATTTAAGATTCAAATCCATCTCTTCATCYCTCTCCTGAGGATTTCCCTTTCATGAGAGAAATCCTCTGTCGGTACAGAACTACTGTAGTGGAACTCACACCATTCCCCTTCTGGCAAGGGGGTTGAGGGGTTACTCTCCAAAATGATAAACTGATGGCTCCAAGGAGACACTTTCACTCGCTGGTTCACAGGCACTAATTTAAAGAAGTGCCTAGCTACAGTGTGATTTATCAGCAAAGACTACTGAGAAAATAATGGGCTTTTAAAAGATGACATATTCCAGAAATTATCTGTATAGCAACCAGCTTCAATATCCCATTGGATTTAACAGTCAGGCTGCAGATAATTGCAGACTAGAACAGAACCATTAGTCTTTTTGTTCTGTTAAAGTTCTAAGTGCATTTCCATGACAAAAATTTTGTTTTATTTTCATGTATTTATCAAGCAATGCTTTGCCACCACAAAACCAAATGGAAGTATATTTTCCACAGACGGTGAATGTCAGAGATAAATGGCCTCTCTGTTTAAACACTATTCTCCGATGTTCTTTAGCTAACCTTGGCCCCTAAAAAAGTTATACTCTCCTGAACTTCACTGAAAGCCAACATTATGACAAAGGAGACAGCAAAGTGAGAATATAAATAACTGGAAAGGTCCATGTTAACTTACCCATTAAGGTTAGGCGGGTTGAAGTCAACATGACTCTTTTGACAAAATGTAGAAATGTCACAAGACAACTTCTGATAAAAAAAAAAAAGGCTAAAGGTATTGCAAGATGGTAACCAGGCATTATCCCATTTCATTCTTTAAAATGTCTATTGTTAAATTTACCCTGAAGCCAACATTTCGAAACAGAAGAGCTTGACAAAGAATTTAGGTGCTCTCTGCTTCAGAGTATGGAGGGCCTCGTACATGGCCAACATGAAAGTCAACTGAAGCAGCAGACCTTTGATGCTCTATGTGCCCTCAAGTGCAGACACATCTGTACAAAAAGGCAATTGCACTTGACAGACAGTCATTCTGCATGCATATATTCAGTTGCAGAAGCCATAAAACATTGTAAACCACACTTTACAAATTCATACAACATAAGATTCTCAGCACATTTGGCCATTGTTTAAGGCTCTCTGAAAACAGATGGAAACGTGATGTCTTCTCACAAGTTTCATTCTCACATTATTGCCGCAGATAGTGCTCTCACCTCTTTGAGGAACAGACCTTTTTTATTACAGAAGCAATAATAGGATACAAAATATTTCTCATTATTGTTGACATAACTCATCTCAAGTAATTACTGATCATCTCCATTGCCATCTTCTACCAATTTTTGTTCTCCTTCCCCCCCACAAAGYATATTTTATTTCTCCATTTAAACCTCCTCCATTTAAACCAACAACAACAGCAGACAGGGACCAAAACATGGAAAAATTAAGTTTTGTGCCCTAAGCAGACAGAACACATTGAAATATCACATCAGCTCCTTCATTATATTTTCTTCTCAAAAAGTCCATATACTCATACTGCAGTGACATTTGTAGAATCACTCAGTAATTTGGTTCATTTAGAATGAAGGAAAAAACATTATTTTAGATGGTTCAGTATGACATTGTACTGTTTCTTGTGGGAGTGTTTCATCCTGGGTTTTTCTCCACTAAGAATAAGTAACTGGATAATTGTATTTCAGTCTCCTGAGGGCTCATTTCCCGAATGAATGTAAACAATAAATCAAGCACCAAGAGGAGACAGCTTGCTTCTCATAACAGGCTTCTGCATTTCAGCCTCTAGAATGTTATACAATGTTTGTGCTGTTGTTATTGTACCTTTTCACCTCTTCAACAGCGGCTTCAGTGCTTTTTTCAGCTCATAAATATTGTAAGAGAAATCAGCTCCTGTTTACACATGAAAAGAGTTTGAGAAGAATCAAAAGGAAAAAAACCTTCTTTCTACTCACCATTTACACCCACCATCTATTAATTTGCTAAGGATATACATGCTTATGCAAGCTCCAAAAATTGAACTGCCTTATTAGTACAATAAATAAATTAATTAATAAGAATTCCTGCAATCACTTAGATGCAGCTGTTGATCACCACCTGGAAAACTTGAAGTCCAGTCCAGTGAGAGACCTTTGGCCCCTGCGTGAAGTGCAGCCTATTAGTTATCATCCATGCTTTCCACACCCAATTGCTCTGGAGCATACTGGCTGCATTTGCACTACAGAGCRCTTTGATTGGTCTCCTCTCAGCCCTCCTGTGAGCTCCAGGTGGTGCTCCTGTGGCACTCATATGTCTTTGTTTTGGTGTTTAATTTTTCAGGTCAAATATCTGAAATGATGAGTTGGAATGATGGTTTGCCAGAACAGTTTTTATAGTGTGATGTACGTGCCATGTGTCCCAACGTATGTCAGGAGGGAGATCAGAGATGTCTGAGCATGAAAGACCTGCTGGGGTGGTGCAGGAGGTCTTCACAGAGTGGAGAAAGCCAAAGCTTTTTCAGTTATATTAATGCTGCTTACAAGTATTCTCAAATGCACACCTGAGTATCATCGCAAATGGAAGCAGTGGGTTCATTCCAGAAAGTAACCTTGGTGCAAACACTTGATCAGGAAAGCTCAGCCCTAGAGCAACCTGGGGAATTAAGTTATTTTTACACCTCTGGGGAACTTGGGAATTAAATGGGGTGGGAGGAGGAATATCAAAAGGTTCTACTTATTCTAGGCTTGTAACACATGGAAGTTTCATTACTGGCAAAATTTATGTTAGCAACCTCAAGAAAGATGTTATTCACTTGGAATTACATGGGTGTATCGCCTTTGCTAAATTATACTCTACAGAGAATGAAGTAAAGAATTAAAATAATCTGGAACTGTACAAAGTTCTATTGTCTGAGCAGTTGGATGTTTAATTATATAATTTCAGTTGGCTTCTTGAAAGTCTTTCTACCATGCCTCTTCTAATTCTTAAAGAGGAATATTTTGCTTGGATTTCTCCATAGAAATTTCTTTTGTTGTTTTTTGTAGCTGATGCCAACTTTCTTTAGAGCCTGATCAAACTACTACTGAAGTTAAATTAAAGCATCTCAGTAAATTAAGATAGATGAATTGAGAGCATGTAAGAGTTAAGGATAAAACTTAACTCCCAGATAAAGCAGTAACTCCTCTTGAAGTCATGCATATACCCGTGAAGACAGAATTTTCTCCAAACTTCTAAAAACCAAAGATGTATACCCAATAATCTAATAATATAATTAAAATGATACACTAAAATTGACTCTATTGTTGTTAGATTTATAGATAATTCAATAGAAATATTCAATTGCTGTGGCTTAAGAGAAGTTTTGTACTTCAGACCAAGGATCAATGGAAAAGTCTGATTGTATTGTACTCAAAATAAAAAGAAGCATATCTACTTCAACAGGTCCCCTGCCCACCCTCACAGAGAAATCTTAGAGGGTTTTGAGCAGAAAGTTTGGCTAGAAAGTCTGAAAACTGCAATTCCCACCTGTGCTAGTGTGCAGGTCTGAGGTGACAGGAGCTGCAGGCAAATCTCTTGGGGACAGAGAGCCCTCAGGCAGCTGAGGACTTTCTTAAACTAAAGGACAGTCTTGAGCTTCATTCAGAAATATGTCCTTTGTGCTGACAGAGAGACCAGAGATATATTCAGGACGATAGAAAAGAAAGGGTTTCTGACCAAATTAAACATGTTACTTGCTGTTTTAAGTTTGATCATTAAAAAGTAGGAGGACAGAATTAGGATTTGTCTAGATCTTAGAAATTTTAACACAGGGAAGCAGAGAAAGCATTCTTCATTCCTAGACCTTCAGCCATTCATCACTGACTAGATGTTAAAAGCATATTTACCCTTCTGGATAAAAGAGCCAGGTTTTGGAGAGTCAGATTACATGGTGAACCATACACTTTCACTTTGTTTTGGATCTCATTCTGGCCGTAGTATCTGTCTAGCATCATGCACTACTGTAACCAAGACCAAATAGCATCAGTCTTTATTTGGGAAAGGTGGTTAAGTGCGTGCTTAACATTAAGGGTAAATTTAAGCACTATCTTGAATCAGGGAGGATACTACTACTATCTTCTTTTTGGATTCTTTTGTGCATATTTAATTAACAGTCTTTAACTATTCTTTTCAGAGATTATGATGATGATGATGATGATGATGATGCAACACTGTATCACCTAAACACTGCCAGCTTGTCCCAAATTTTCCAGTTACACAAAATTTACATAGAAAATTCAATATGACTTTCTTCTTCTAAACACTTCGAGTTCAAAATAATATTTTGACAAACTCCAAGCAGGGGGTCGAACCTTTTCCAGACTACTGGTGGGCTGAATTCACAGAAGACAAAAATAACAAAGCGAGGTTACAGTGTTCCCAGAGTCCTGAGTGCTTGAGCCAAACCATTTGATTTGGAGAAAAAGACAGCGGGAGAGAGAGAGAGAGAGAGAGAAAGAAAACTGGAAACCTCTCTCAACCGGATGAACTCACCAGTTTTCTAGACACATCTAGTAGGAGACAGTTACTGTATTAAATAGGTTACAATCCATCTATCACATCTTACTGTATGTCATCTTTACAGCACAACGTAAAAAAGTTTTGTTAGCCTCATTTATAAGTGAAAAAACAGAAGCACAGAGGGACTAATTGCCTCAATTTACAATGAAAATCTGTGCAATGTCTACAAACTGAATGTCTCCAGACCCAGTCTGATGTTTAACCATAAGAAGCTCTTTCTGCTGCTGGTRGCATGATTATCAAATACAGTTAATATCCATCGACTATGTCTACATCAGCAAATGAAATGAGAGCTAGCCTGCTCTTTGGCCCTGAGGCCAGCTGAAACAGCATGGTTCCAATCTGCATAGCCAAATTCTTTACCCAAAATAGGGATTTCACATTCAAGCTGTTTGCCGAGAGTGTTAACTCCCAATCTACACACACTCCAGCACTGCTTGGGAGAGTGCTGCTTAACACCGGCCAAAATTCTGACAAAAACTGTTCTAACAATGTAACAGCATGTATGATTGCAAACCAGAGCCTGAATCTACCCCCTGACCCCCTCAAGCCTACTAGTACGGATGTAGCCTCATTTTCCAAATATCAACTGTTTGAAACCTTCATCTTTTGAGAACACATACCATCTGAGAAGGCCCTGCCAAAAATGCTGGGACTGCAAGCATTTCTCATGCTCTCCAAATCTTTGTATAACTGCTGCTCATCAGTATTACTTTGGTCTTTGGACTGTACAAAACCTTGATCCAGCAGCAATGCTGGGAAAATGAGAGGCATTTTGAAGTTTCATGCCCAAGTGCAACTTCAGGAGTAAGATAATATACTACAACTCTATTCTGGTCTTTTCTGCCTGCAGCTGGAAAGTTCGGAGCCACAAAAATCAATGTCCTATTGTTCAGTGATTTCTTTTTGCGTGTTTCTTTGTGTGCTGGAGGGAGAATATTCATTTGTTCTCTCGTTTGAAATGCATTATTTAGTTATTATTCACTTACTAGCCCAAGACAAAGATATTGTATGACATTAGTGTTCTGAAGTGCTATTGATTTCCAGTACAAAATGAAAATATATAATTGATGAAAACATCAGGATTCTATGGGGACTTACAGTTCGAAAGGTTAAAAAGGAAATGCTGATCTCATGAAACAAATTGATCTACATGCAGCCAAGCTGAGCTGAGTCTCTAAGCAAGCTGGGAGAGACAAGACAGAGCAGCTTGTTTGTTTTTCATCTGTAGTAAAAATACAACTGCTGTAATTTGAAAAGAGCAAGTGTCACATTTGTGTAAAGTCTACTGTTTGTTCTTCAGTTCATTGCTAGCAATACAGCTCTCTGTTTTGCAAATAAACTGTTTCATCTCAGTGCCTCACTCCCAGAACTGTAGGAGCTATGGCAAGTCTGGAAGCTGTACTATGGTCCTGCTGGGAGGAAAGTGCTATGTTTTGCTGCTGGGTATGCCCTTTTACCTCATGGTAGGTAGTGTTAATAAACAGAGAGAGCTGCATGTTTTTGTGTTCACCTAGAAGAATGGCTTTCTACAAAAGGGCTTCTCTCAGGAAAATTCTTGGGGAAAATCAGAAAATAGCTTCCTCACTTTTAAGAAACTAGACAATTGGTAGCTAGTCGGTGGTTCTGCTCATCGCCGGGGAAATCCACACTCAAATTGTCTCCCACCTTTTCCCAAAAGCCAACAGTCTAGCTCAAGAGCAAGGGATGCCTCAAAAGACTTGCCTCTAGATTCTCTTCCATCCTTTTGTTACTGAGTGTTGCCAAGAGGAGTAACTTCCCCCTTTACTCCTATGTCTGGGGTCTATACTATAGTCTATACTATACTAGCTGCATCAGGAAGGAAAAATAGGGATACTTTGCTGATTTCTCATGGTTTTACACACAATGGAGAGCCACAGATGAACTGGCCCTGCTTTCTTCTGTTAACCAGAAGTTACTGGGCAAGACTGACAGAAGAGTGGAAGAAGTCATGTGAAAGGACCAATCTACTCCCCATCTAGAGCAAAGATGGCATGAGGCAGAAGGCTGTCACTGCTGGTTCTCTTACTCCTAAGATGATGTCACTATGTTCAGTCTTCACTAATACCAGACTGTGGAAGTAAAATCTAGACTAGACTGCAGGTACACTTCCAGCCAATAAAGGAGAACATATTCTTCAAAGGGAATCCCATCTTCTCTCTCATTCCAAGGAAGAAAGATGAAACGTGAATGCAAAAATATCTTTTTATCATTTTCCCTCAGCTTTTTCAGCAAAGGCCACATGACCTACCATCTGTTATCAAACTGATGAAATGCTCACCATGTAGCCTGAGCCTATGGGATTTCTTGAACTCAAGGTAATTTATTTGTGTTCTATAATTTAGGGTGGATTTTTCATCCAGAAATTTTTCTAATTTTTTTTTAAAACATCTAAATAATTGTCATCCACAATACCCTTGGCAAAGAATCCCACAGTTTAATTGTATGGTGGATAAAAAAAGTAATTTCTGTGTTTGATTTAAGTCCGCTTCCAATAGTTTGATATGGTGGTTTCCAGCACTTGCATGGCGAGGAACCTTCAGTAACTGTTCCCTATTCACAGCTGCATAGTTTGCTATCATATCCCTGTTCAGTTATTTCTCATTCAAGCTGAAGAGTGCTAGTCTATTCTAGCTCTCTGGGCACAAAAACCATTACATATCTTTGATCATTCTTTTGCCTTTCTCTGGTTTTGCTATAGACTTTTTGAAATGGGTTGATCAGAGCCAAATATACTATTAGAAAAGCGCTCACCATGTATTCATAGAGGGGCATACTCATACAAAGTATTCTGATGCTTCCTATAAGGAAACTATCAGCCCCCCAGAGCTCAGGAAGTTTATTTATGCTCCCAAAACAACCCTAAACTAATGGAGCAACATCATCCCCATTTTGCAGAGCAGAAGTGGAAACCTAGGGAACAAATCAATTACTTTATATTCATTTAATTGGCAATGTATTTACTTAAATAGAGGCAGTTATGTACCTAAACAGGCAAATTTAAGCCTGAGAGACAAATTTGCTTCAGGTCAGAGAGGCAGCCTGTGGCAGATGAGGGAACTGAAAGCAGGTCTCCCAAATCTCACATTAGCACCACAATCACTCACATTCTCTCATTTTGTGCACTCACTAATGATGTTTAACATGCTTCATCCATTATATTTATCTGTCAGCTCTGGAATTTTAATGTGTTTCTAGGTGGTATACAACAAAATCTTCACTTTTTTGAAAAAGGGAAGGTTATGTAATAGAGAATATTTAAACATTCCTAAACTGAGATTTGTTTTGGGGTAATATACAAACTATGAATTGGCCGTATTTTCATTTCAGTGCATTCCTCACTCCCATGGAAAAGAGAAATAAAAGACATTATGTTTACTAGCTTTAACACTGGCTACTCTTGCCAACTGAAAGCATTTAAAATCTCCTTCTTACAGCTGCCTCTGCTGCAAAATTTTGAGACAAAGAAATCTGAAATAAGATGAAAGAACAAATAGCACAAAGGCTACTAAGTTGCTGTTTTTAAGTTTAGCTATGTATTTAAAAGTTGTAAGGTTTGAAAATATGCCATTAACTTATACCACAGGCATCTACTCAAGCAGAGTTCAGCTTGCACAAAGTCTCCTTTCCATCGACATCAATGATCCAGAGTCAGGTTTTTTCAATCAGGTTAGGAATTCACTGTTCAATTTATCAGGTTTGTTTTTGGCCTGAAAGAAGGCGTATAAATTAAAAGCATACCCCCATAAGACACAACCTTTGATGTCTAATAGGGGTTCTGTAAATTCATTATTTTAATATTTTAGATTTATAATCAGAAAGCTAGCCACTTTTCTCCAGTCTACGTAATACGTTTTTCATGGTCCCTTTCCCAGCTCCCTGTGACAAATGTTTTCCTGAGATTACATGCATTAATAAAAGGGGATGCTTTGCAAGCCCTAGGGCATTGGGATCAGGAATGTTTTGAAACATCAACTTTTCTAGATATTAAAAATATAGTTCAAAAGAAGTTGAGGAGACCTTAGCATCTTTTGAAATATTTATCTTTAATAATGCATCAGCATAAGTCTGCTGAAAAATGACTTTGAAGGGCGGTGTAACATCTACCAATGCACAAGTTAAAAAAAAAAAAGTGCTAACAAAAGGGAAGAAATTAGTTTAGGAGAGGCTTTATACAGGACACTCAAGAGTGGATTTTTGTGAAAGAAACTGCTGTCACCCTTCACAAATGGTTCACCCGCTGCTATCTCTTAGCGCACCAGAGCAGTGAAACTCCACACCACTCCCTCCTGGGCAAAGCAATGAAAAAAACCCACAGATATGCTGTAATCCTAAAATGTTTGTCCTCTTTATGATTAGCCAGCCTATTAGTACATAGGTAGCACCTACAAATCAATATGGTCTGGCAGCTTTCCCAGGACACGAAGCAGTCAGAAACCTAGCTTAGCTGGGCAGTCAGGCTGAGTTTAGACTTGCTTTGCATTGCTAGAGCAATACAGATCAGTGGGACAGCACCTACAGTTCAAAACCCAACTCTCAGATATGCCAGAGTCTTAAACCATAGCTAGTACAAGTAAGGAAATTTCACATTAGCTCTTTGATATCAAATCCATCACACTCTCAGTTGTACCTAGGCCAGCAGTCCCAGGACTGTCATCTTTTCAATGGCACTGCAGCACTTAGGGAGGATGCTCTGCATTAGAATCAGAGTTGCACAATCAGTCCTCAGTTCACTCTTTACCAGACTGTTTGTTTCATGACTACTTTTTTACTTTTTTTTCCTTTTAGAGAAAACCCAGCATGCAGAAAATTTGCCTCTGGTTTTTGCACTGAATGGTAGTTGTTTACTGAATGAAAGCCTATGGCATTATAGTGTCCTAATTCTTCTCCACTTATATTACTGTGGACAGAAGTAATCCCCTTCTCTCCAAAACACAAGCATATTTAGATTTGCAATGTACCATTTAGATTTATCTTTTATTAGATATGCAGAACTTTCAGACCAGATGTTATTTATTATTTCTTAGGGTTGTTTTCCCTTCTGCCACCCGTAATTTAGGGTCTAACTGAGACCAATTCATTGGTGTATTTAGAAAGTTAAACTCTTCCACAAAGATCATTCACTGAAGGACCCATCTTACAACAGAGTCATTTACTAGTGGATCCAGTGTCTTCATGATATTCTGATCAGGACAGCCCAACTCATTACATGTAATTGATGTTTGGAATTATACATGTCTCAGTTTTCTCAGGTCCTGCCATACATACTCATATTTGATCATTTTGTATATTCTGCATTTTCACTTGAACAGTGCTCATCAAGTGAAAAAATTAAAACTAAAGTAATTTTTATAATTTTTATGAAATTATTTTTTTTCCCAAGACTGCAATCCTATGCCTTTCTTGTTGGTGCTATTAAAAGCAGTAATAGCAATCATATCACAATGACTGAGAGCCCTAGCTGTAGCATAGGACCCTACTGTGGTGTAGCAATATACAACTAGATACAAAAAAATATGGTGTCTACTCCAAGAGGTGGTAGTATAACTACCTGGTTAACCACTGCCAATGGTTTTTTGAATTTTTAGTAATGAAGATATTTAAGGGGAAAGTATTTAGAACTGTAGGTACTTAGGGGGAGCTATGCAATTAAAGACACCCTTATCCTCTGCTGCTCGTTTGTAACTCTCAAAAATGAGTCCCTGAAGACTGGCAGCATGCGCCATTTAGAAGGGAATGGCAATGCTATGGATATATAAATTTCTTAAAAAAAAAAAAAAATAGACTAGACAGTTGGGCAAAATGATGCTCAGCATTTAAGAGGCATATTCAAGGAAGGTAATGCCACTACAGAAAATTTACTTTCATCAGTGTCTACAGAAGCTGAAATCTGGGAGGAGTTTAGGAGCCATATTTTTAAATGGAGGACTAAATTAAGGAGCAAGGTTAAGTACCAATAAAAGTTTTAGAGCATACTAAGAAAGAGGAAAGACCCAGCACCAAGGGCCAGGCAATACCCACCAAGAGTTCTAAAGAAACTCAGTTGTGAAAACTGAAAAGCTAACAGTATATAACCTACTGCTTATCGCAAGCAATATTTCCAGCAGAGTGAAAAAAACACGAATATCAGACCAAGTTTTGTAAGGGGCCGCAGAGGCAATCTGGAAATTACAGACTAATGAGTCTGATTAACATACTAGAAAATTTATGTGCCAGATGATTAGCATAAAATATAATAAAAACTAAAACAAGTTGATAAATGAATAATTATAACATATTGGGGCAGAATCAACATGGTGTTTACAATTGCATGAAAGTATTTGAGAGATGTAAAGGATGCAGGAGTAAACAGTGTTCCAGTGGGTGTACTGTAATGTGCTTTCCCAAAACAGCTTTAAATAAGATCCTTCAGCAACAGTTCTTAAGAAGAGTTAAGGTAGCACAAGATAAGAGGGAAGGTCCTGCCAGGGATTAATAATGGTTTAGAAGACAGGAAACAACAGATTGGAACAAATGATCCATGTGTTACAAGGTGGGGAATTTACCAGCAGAAGTACCTCAAAATCAACCCATGTTGTTCAATATACTTGTGAATGAGCTGGAAAAGTAAATGAATAGTGAGGCCTGACCAGGTATGACATTTGTCTAGTTAGCTCTCCATAGTAAATTAGAGACAAGCAAACTGAGGACAGAACGTATAGGACCTTGAAACAGATGGCAAGTAGTTTATAAGTGATGGAAACAGAGATGCTAGGGAGAGAGGTAAAGAGAGAAATAACAGTCAACAGGCCTGGAAACATTTGCAGGAGATTGTCCAGTCCATCCGTGCCTCAGGCTGGGTAAGCTGCAAGATCTTTACATCATGCTTGGCAGAAGTTTTTGTGAAAGGCTCCAATGATATAGCTTCTACGGCATTAGAAAGGTACCTTGTTTAAGTGATTTAGTCTCCCTATTGTTAGGAACTCTTCTTTAATACCAAACCTTAACCTTTCTTGCTGCATTTTATGTCCATTACTTACACTATGAATACAAAGAACAAATTATTCCCTTCCTCTTTTGCAGAAGGCTTTCATATCTTCAAAACTTGTTACTCTACTCTATGTCTGCCTTTTCATTCTTCTTGTTTTTAGGCAAGGCACCCTCATCTCCTTCAACATGTCAGCTTGTTTCTTTGGTCATGTTTTGTAGATTGTTCTCATTACTCTGCTTTGGAGGAACCTCTCCCATGGTCCATATCTATCTTGAAATTAGATTCTCGAGACCAGTCATAGTTTTCCAGAGCGTCCTTACCAATGCTGAGTGGAGCTAAAAGATTATGTCATATATCTTGCAAACTTTCTTTGTTTATACTTCTTACTATGAAGTTTGTCCTTGTGTAACAGCAAGACATTGTTGACTCATGTTCAGGTTGTTATCACTATAGTCACAGACTCTTTCCTGAAGGACTGTTACTTAGTCAGTTGTTTCCCCATCCTGTATTTGTGTAATTGATTATCCCTGTCTAAGTGGATATCCCTATTGATTTCTCAATTTTTTTTATTAGAAACTATTTCATCAGTTCACTGAGATCATTTTGAATTCTAACTCAAAATGGCTTTTTGATGGCTTGGAAAAGATAGCTTTTGATACATTTCCTATTATTCTTTGGCATTGCTGTTTTTTTATGCTTGTGTCATTTTTAGCATCTGTTTGGATACGCTTCTCTGCATTTAAGTTTACCTTTCGAAACTATCCCTTCTTGCTATTCTCCCTACTTCCCTTCCTAAATAGATACTACTATTTTCGTTGCGACTCTCACCCAAGCCACCTTCCACTTTCACATTCTCAGATGTGAAAGTCTCTCAGTTACTCCATAGCAGTTTGTTACTCTTTTAGTTGCTTTTTCCATTTTATGAATTAAAAGTTTGCCRTGAGTGCAAGAACTTGTGGGTGGGACACACATCAGCTGCCTTTAGACATAAGGGATTGAAATTATTGTAAAGAATCAAATCAGGTGACACATGGGCAAATATAACAGGACAGTCTGCATGATTTCTACAAAAGTCATGCCTCAGAAATGCATTGGCATTCGCTGAAAGAGTAAAAAAGCACAGGGAAGAGGGTAACTCACAGGATATTACATGCAAATTTCTTTTTTCTTTACAGTGTTCACCTTCAACAACTCAAACTAAGCTGTCTTGGGATAAAAACTAAGGGTTTCTCAAGGATCTCAAGGATTAACTACTATTTAAAGGTTACAAAATTAACAGGAGGAATAAACAGTCAGTTTTCACACTTCAAGGAGGTTACCAGTGAAACTCTTCTGTACTGAAGCCTATGCTGCTCAATACATTCATAAATGAGATGACTAAGTTTTCTGATTATTTGAAATTACTCACAACACTTCACTTGAAATCTAACTGTGAAAAGCTGCAAGAGATATCATGTTACTAAGTGGACAGGTAATAACATGCCAAATGAAATCCAGTGTCAATAGGTACAAAGCAAAGAACAGGAGAGGGAAATAACTGCACGATATAGACACAACAATGCATTCTAAATTAGCTATTKCCCTGTACAAAGAGATCTTGCAGTCATCCTGAAAACATCATCTCCATGCTCAGCAGCAGATAAAAAAGCAAATGGGACACTGGGGACTAATAGGAAAGGAAAAATGAACAAAACAAAAAGCATCATTACATAATCCTGTTATTCATCATAAATCTCAAATACTGTGTATAGTTGACTTTACCTCATCTCAGAAAAGTGTAGTAGAAACAGAAGAGGTACAGGCAAAGAGGAAAAAAGGCAGAGTATGGAATGGCTGAGGAAAGATTAAATAGAATCTTCAGATTACATTAAAAAAAAGATTTAAGTATAGAAAAATTAAGGATAATGACAATTATTCACCATTTCTCAAACCCAGTAACCATATCTAATTGTCAGGAAGCAAATTTAAGGAAACTGAAAAGAAGGATCTCTCTACCTAATCCCTAATTAAATTATGGAACGAACTCCACCATTCATAAAAGAAGGCTTCAAAGACAATTAGGTGCAGTGATGCACAAACAACCTATGGCTCAAGAAGTTTTTAAAACGTCGAGTGCCATGTGAAGGATCTTTGCACGTTACTGTTTTATTATTCTTCCCCTCAGTATCCACCACTGGATGCTTTCAGGGACAGAATAGTAGGCTAGATGGATGTTGGGCTAATGCAGTGCAACTACTTTTAAGTAACTGGAAATATATGCCATTAACCCATTCCTAAATTCAGTAATGTAGATTGTACAGTACATTTTACTTCGCAGACAAAACATGAAAGTCTGCTCATAATTTTTTAATTACCAACGCACCACGTGATTAAGCTTTATATAAAAATGAAGTTCTTGTTCCAGAAAAATAAAAAAAGGAAAGGCAAAAAGGAGATGATTATGAAATTAGTAATTTGCTCATGAAAGAACAGCTGGAAATGTAAAAGAGTGGGAAAGCCAAGATTTTGGCAAATGTCACAAAAGAGGAGAAGAAGAGAGAAAGTTCAGACTGTCACATCCACATTTGTCCTAAACTGATGCAGTGAAAAAATTAAGCTAATGGGGTAAGTGTGGCAAGAATAGCAGATGGAACCTGTAAGATGAGGACGGAAGGCAGAAGAGGAAGGACTGTGGATACATGTGATGTAGCTCACTACATCAGAAGACAAGTCATGTCTGAGTGGCAGGGGATCCATTACAGCTAGTACTGTACACACATAATAAGATAAATCTATTGTTAGCTTACCAGGTTTATACAAATTTTCCAGAAACATAAGGTTCCTAGTGAATGAAAAAGTATTACATTGCCATCTACAGCAGAAAAAAGGAAAATATTGGAAATTCTTATGTGAACATGACTGCTTTAGAATTAAAATAGAGGAGCATTCAGAACCTCTTCAGCCAGGAAATCCTGAGGAGCAATAAGGATGCTTTTTATCACACACTCACATGAAGGGAAACCCCAAGTCAGTTCAAGGTAGGACCAGAATTTTGGCATCATGTGGCCTGCAGATGAGCCTCAAACTATTAGAGAGAAAAATAGCTACAGGAAGAAAACACTGGAATTGACAAGACTAATCTGACAAGTGGTCTTGTCTGGTATCCTGTTTCTGAAAGGGTCAGATGCCTCAAAGGAAGGTCCAAGAAACTTTGCAATGAAAACCTGTCCATTGAGGCTTTTTTTCCCCCCCTCCTCTTTTTTTACTCACCCTCATAAATCAATGTTTGGTTCTCACACAAGAGAATAAGAGTTTATTCAATTTCTAAATGTATTTTCATGTGCCTGACATAACTGTGCGCTTTTTCTCTGTAGCACTATAAATACAAGTCAGTAAGTGTTCATTATTAAAAAAACAAAGACAAGTATAATTTCTCTCTAAAACAGTTATAAGACAAGATCTTAAAGAACTGGATAAAACTTTTCAAAGCATTCTTCACAAACTTAATATTTTTGAAAATAAAATGAGCTTCCCAACTTATAAATTTAAAAGTTTGTATAAAATCCAAGCTGAAACAACATGCTGACTACTCAAACAGCTACATAGTCCCCTGAAAAGCACTACTATTGGCCAATACTTTGTAACTGTGGTAGAAATGCAACTGTTGGAATGAAAAGTGTTATTCAGCTTTACCCTCAAGACCAGGGTAGACCTCAAATCAGCAAAGCGCATGCTTAACAACAAGCTCAGAAGCAATGCAGCGGCAGGAGGGAGAGGAAGACGGCCTCATGCCCCAAGAGCTGCTCCACCATGGATGCTGTAGGGAAGAGGTGCCATTCCTCTAGAGCTCTTTTCCTGGTACCGTCCTCATCACATGCAGAGGGAGAAGGAGAAGAGTACCTCTACCCTGCGCCAACTCCACCTCTGTCTCCCTGCTAGCATCGAAATTGCCCTTGCCACCATCACATATATTCACACCACCACCATGCCCAGCCTCATGGACTGCAACTGCCTTCATCAACCACGGCTGATGCCAGGGCTCCCTGGGTCCSAGCTACACCCAGTTCTTCCTACTGAAGAACTATTGCTCCCTTATAGGTGCAAATCTATTGAGGCAGATACCTGTCTCCTCTATGCCACGAGGCACAGAAATGTCTACTGTTTTTTAAAGCGACAGTATGAGTGAGTTTCCATACAATAATCGGTTTAAAGTCTGACAGAGCAACCGGTAGCTTCTGACTGTACACTATCTTCACTGCACAACCTTCATAAATCTTGTAAGTCACAACAGCCAGAACTGTTTGCTTAGGACTGAGCAAGAACAAAATTGAATTACCTCTTGTTATTAGAGAAATTTGTCCCAGAGGAAGGTGTTGCACTGAAGCAAAAAAAAAAAAGCACGAGAGCATTTTATGGCTCACTGCATTATGAATGGCTTTGAATACACAGACAAAGTAGTCTCCAAAGCTACCAGGCTCCAGCTACGGGCTCCATGTTTGATTAAAAGATTATAAATGGTCAGACACAAACTCCTGTTCTGTTCTCCTTTCAGTTTATGACTCCTTTCCATTTTATGGTACTTGATGGCAAAACTTGCCTGGTTTAGGCATGCATTGAGACTCCAATTGTTTACCTTGGTTGATTCAAATTGACACATTTGAAAATGATTATATCCATTTGTTCTGCTAGATATTTTGTCTCCCTTGCTTATACTTCTTAATTTTGCTCTTCTCCTATTATTGGTCTTATGACTAAAGGCTTTAATTTATTCACCATACAGTGCTTTTACACACATTTTCTGTCATTCATTACACATTGTCTCCATTGTCTCCCAGTATCTCTAGAGTGTAGTAAGAAGAATTGAGAATATAAAAAGTTACACTATATATTACCTCATATGTCTGCGTGACACTTTAGCTATTGAACTTTTATATACTTTAATAGAGCAGGCTTTTCCCTACTGAAATTATTTAATCATGAAAGTTTAATAGTAGGTGTGAGCCCACATAGCAAAGTGCAAAAACAGGAATGTTGGCCGACTCGGGAAAATGCAACCAACACGCATTTTAGTATCTCAATAAATTTGGGGAGAAAACATCAGTGGTGTCAGAATAAACAAGACAATCGTTGCCTTSTTTTTACATCCTTCCTCTTCCTGCTCTAAGTTTGATTTTTGTTTACACATTCATATCTGACTCTTTTATAAACACTATGCTCACACAAGTGTATCTCAGTTTCAGAAGAGAAATTATGTCCAAATCAGGACATCACTTAATAATTGAAAGTTCACACTGACACTTCCTCACTTCTGGAGATACAGGAAAAACATCCATTTTGTGTACAAGAAGAGACAATAAAAACTTCTCTGTCTGAAAATTCTCRGCTTTCTTGTTGTGCATTTTTACACCTTTTGAATCTGTTCCAATTACTCTTAAATAACATTTCCTGCAGCTGCTTGAATCATTAAACATTCACATGCCTTCTTAACAACTATCTCTGGTGGATTTTGCTGCCATGACTGGAAGAGTGAAAGCATGGCCTTCCCCACCAAAGCCAATACCTCTGCATACCTGTCTTTGAAAAGAAAGCCTGTAGGGAGATCCTGCTATCCCAATTTCATATCACCAGAAGATTCCCCTACAGCAGCAGGGGAATAGCTGGCAGGTATCCTCTGCAGACAGCTCCTAATGGAATGACTTAAAGAGGGCTTAAGTTGTTGAGATTCAATATTTAACAAACTGAGATAAAGAGAAGACACAAAAGTCTTACCAGACTTGAAAGAATTGCTAGAGTACTACAGGAGCAACAGGTAAAAGCAAACTCTGAAAGTGAATTCTCTGATTGCATTTTTTTCTGTGACAAGTGCTGATAAAAATGCTTCTTTAGATCAGTCTAGCACTAACAGATATCTCCTGGTCTGTGAAGAACACCTGCAGCTCTCAACCACCTCTTAAAATTTGACAATAATATCAGAGCAAATGTTTTGAGAAGGATTTTGAAGGCAATGGAAGGATAATTAAACCAGCTTACTTTGTGAAGCTATGATTAAAAGACAAGCTTTTCTGTACTCTTAAGGACAAGTTAGTAACAAGGGCATCAAACAAGAACCTGCAGAAATGCACTACAGTCATAAAAAATTGCAAGCAGTATTAAAAAAAATCAAATCAAAGATCTGCTGATGATAAGAAATTACATACAATAGACTTAGTGCCTTGTTGACCCCTTCCCAAATATCATTGTTATGAACTGCTAAGATTTTTTGGAAACAGCCAAAAGTCTGACATCTGAGAATAATTCTTCTTGATCTCCTTCCCAAGCTCTGGCACTAGAGAACAACTGCATTAGAAAAAGAGCTTATCTCCTTCAAAATGTAAATGTGCTTTCCTGCCTAAGAGACCACCTAGTTATTGTGATCGTTACTTCTAGAAAACCTCCAAGTGTTAAGCTTCTGGAGACTGATTAGAAAGCATCAGTAACCACAACTGTCATGATGAGGCACACCCACTATCACTTTCTGATTATCTTGGCCAATGCTCAGCTTCAGAAGTCATCCTTTCAGATAAACATAGCAAAAAACCTTCAGTCAGTCTATGTTCATATTGCTAAATCTATATGAACGCACTCTAAAACCTTAGTGTTCATTACCACCATTTTATTCAGCCTGAGCATTTTCTACAGAGAGCTCTGAATTAATATCTTCTTTCCACGGTAATTCTTTTGTACATTCTGTTACTGCCCTCTGTAGAATTTGTTTAGGCTTTTATTTTCCAAAAGTGGAAGGGAATATAGCTCATTGGAGCTAAAATTGCCAGGTTAAGCACCACCTTATATTTTTATGAGAATGAGATTTATGTCCCTAACCTTGAAATATTCTGAACCAGTTATTTACTTAATATTTATGTTAAATTATCTGATTGCAGCATTGACTATGAAAGTCACCAGAAAAATTCTGCAGGTGGCCTGTAAAGCTAATTTTGAAGTTAGCTCTACTAAGCCCATGCAGTGGTCTTAGAGAATATTAATATAGTGTTATAAAATACAGTACCCTCAGGGTGTTCACCTGCCACGGAATTTAATTTATTTCATATCTCATCTTATAGACTGAATCTCATCTATTAGGTAAATATAATGTGAACACGTTTCATTGTTTCTCTAAGGAGTTTATTGGCAAAACCTGGAGASGCATTCCCGCAGAATCTTCTACTGCTGTAATCAGCTTGAAATTGAGCTTATGAGCTCTTTTCCTTATTAAGAAATACAGCATATCCAGTCTATATCCAGTCTAGGTACATAACAGCACCATGCTCAGTGTCAGCGCAGCAGCTGCATTGTTTGTGCAACACATTTGTGTTTATTCTTTATATTGCAAGGAAGTAAAACTACAGCAACAGCTGGGGATTTTAGCCAGAGGCCGTGATTCCCCTGTGCTGAATGCTATGCCGACCTAGAGGAACCCTTCCCAGAGACAGCGCTACGCTCTTGCCTTGGTAGCGTAAGTGGCACATTCTAAGAAAGCAGACCTCAGTTTTGAAGCATTATGTGAATGCTAAAGTTGGCTGAAAACAAATGTAGTATTGTCTGCAGCCAGAATCTCGGCACAACTTCAACACTAGGAGTGGGAAAGGGGTGGAAACCACTTTGTCTCTGTGTGCTTCTGCTCTCTTGCAACACCTACCCCCAGCCGTGGCAGCACAGTGCAGCTGGTATTTGTTCCTGGTATATCCAAAGCATACTAAAATAGCAGTTTACTGAATAGGGTCATAGGCAGCATACAATAAAGGCATTTTCTAGTGAAGCTGGGGAGGAGGGGAGGGAACATACTATCTGATTAGCTCTACTCATACAGAATCACAGAATCACAGAACCACTGAGGCTGGAAGGGACCTCTGGAGATCATCTAGCCCAACCCCCCTGCTCAAGCAGGGTCACCTAGAGCATATTGCACAGGATTGCATCCAGGCGGGTTTTGAATATCTCCAGAGAAGGAGAGTCCACAACCTCTCTGGGCAACCTGTTCCAGTGCTCTGTCACCCTCACAGTGAAGAAGTTTTTTCTCATGTTCAGACGGAAGCGCCTGTGTTTCAGTTTCTGCCCATTGCCTCGCATCCTGTCACTGGGCACCACTGAAAAGAGTCTGGCTCCATCCTCTCGACACCCTCCCTTCAGATACTTGTACCCATTGATAAGATCCCCCCTCAGCCTTCTCTTCTCCAAGCTAAACAGACCCAGCTCTCTCAGTCTTTCCTCATAAGAGAGATGCTCCAGTCCCCTCATCATCTTTGTAGCCCTTCGCTGGACTTGCTCCAGTAGTGCCACMTCCCTCTTGTACTGGGAAGCCCAGAACTGGACGCAGTACTCCAGATGTAGCCTCACCAGGGCTGAGTAGAGGGGGAGAATCACCTCCCTCGACCTGCTGGCAACACTCTTCCTGATGCACCCCAGGACACCATTGGCCTTCTTGGCCACAAGGGCACATTGCTGCCTCATGCTTAACTTGGTGTCCACCAGCACTCCCAGGTCCTTCTCTGCAGAGCTGCTTTCCAGCAGGTCAACCCCCAACCTATACTGGTGCCTGGGGTTACTCCTCCCCAGGTGCAGGACCCTGCACTTGCCTTTGTTGAACTTCATGAGGTTCCTCTCCGCCCACCTCTCCAGCCTGTCCAGGTCTCTCTGAATGGCAGCAAAGCCCTCTGGTGTCTCAAGCCACTCCTCCCAGTTTTGTATCGTCAGCAAACTTGCTGAGGGTGCACTCTGTGCCTTCATCCAGGTCATTGATGAAGAAGTTGAACAAGACTGGACCCAGTACTGACCCCTGGGGGACACCGCTAGCTACAGGCCTCCAACTAGACTCTGTGCCACTGATCACAACCCTYGGAGCTCTGCCATTCAGCCAGCTCTCAATCCACCTCACTGTCCACTCATCTAACCCACAMTTCCTGAGCTTGTCTATGAGGATGCTATGGGAGACAGTGTCAAAAGCCTTGCTGAAGTCTAGGTAGACAACATCCACTGCTCTCCCCTCATCACCAGCCAGTCATTCCATCATAGAAGGCTATCAGATTGGTTAAGCATGATTTCCCCTTGGTGAAGCCATGCTGACTACTCCTGATCACTTTCTTGCCCTCCACATGCTTGGAGATGGCCTCCAGGATGAGCTGCTCCATCACCTTTCCAGGGATGCAGGTGAGGCTGACTGGCCTGTASTTCCCTGGGTCCTCCTTCTTGCCCTTTTTGAAGACTGGGGTGACATTGGCTTTCTTCCAGTCTTCAGGCACCTCTCCTGTTCTCCATGACCTTTCAAAGATGATAGAGAGTGGCTTAGCAATGACATCCGCCAGCTCCCTCAGCACTCGTGGGTGCATCCCATCAGGGCCCATGGATTTGTGGGTGTCAAGTTTGCTTAAATGATCTCTGACCCACTCYTCCTCCACCAAGGGAAAGTCTTCCTTTCTCCATAACTAAAAGGTGTCTTGATAAGAGGAAAGACATATCAATTTTCACTTCCTGGTTTGTTTTTATGTGGATGGTTCTGAGCATGACCTATTATTGCATAGTGTTGTACATATTTGGTTTATTCTTCACAGTCTGCGTTCATGACAATTACGGTTGTTTAACACCAAAGCTTCTCCTACAAGCCAGCTCCTTTGTGATGCTCTGTCCATTGGGATGGACAGATTCATATATCTACTTACTTTTTCAAAAATCACTGGAGAACATAGCTTTACTGATAGCCCAGAACAAACCCAGATAACCACGGCCTGCATTTTTGTAAATGAAGTGTAGTTGACATAACATCCAGGGATAGAACCTCCAGAAAAGCTAGCAGTGACACGAAATTTAGGCATCTGACACTATAAGTGTTCTCATTCTGTGTATACCATTTATGATTCAACTTAGTTGTTATGTCAGCCAGAGGAAAGAGACATGCAGAATGGATAAAAGCAGAAAAATGCATCACAAATACAGCATTAGAGAAAGAGAATGAGGAAAAGATAGAACCCATGGGCTACTTAAAAAATAAAAAGTAGATGTCATAGTTCACTGAATCAAATATGACATTATAGTGCAGAGGAAATTGAATTCACCTGTACTCAATAAGGGTGGCTTCATTATTCACTTGTGTCTTTGCTTAGTTGTGACACTTATGACTGATGAGACCATCCCCATCTCATGAAGATAAATTCAGTATCCGTAGTATCATTCTAATATATTCTCTATATATAAAGAATGCATTTAATGGATGGTGGGGGGAAAGTATTTTTATCTTCACTGGTTCATGAAAGGAAGGAGCACAATTTACCAGAGGTGACACTTTGAGTGAGTTTATATAGACCACTTTCACAACTGATATGTTGAGGTTGAAAGTGTCAGTATGGGGACATGGGAGAGGGTAGCACAGAGATTGACTTCACTGACTTATCATCCAAGATCTGAATCCCGGATTGGATCAAAAAGGAGAAAGGATTTGGCCATTGTATCCTAACCCCAATTAAATATTTGTACGAGCACAACACCACTATGATATACTCAATAAGAACAAGTGCCAATGAAATGTGCTGCCATTCATCTAGTGTTCAGATTTGTAACTTTCCTCCTCTTCTTCTGTTCCTGTTTAGTTTTCCCAGCCAGTGAACATCTTCACCTTGATGATGTCTCTGACTCACCTCTCTTCCCTCCTCCAGTAGYTGTAATATATGCGTGCACACCTCTAGCAGACTGGTTTAAAAATGTAGGAAATTAAGGAAGCTATTCAACAGAAGTGATCCCAGCAGAGACCTGAATAATAAGTAAAGCAGATAGGAGAAGGTCAAAGGTAACTCATAATTTTAATTTACTGTGCACCTGTAATTTATCACAGCTCTGTACAGAATATTCACATGCTTCTTCAAGAGAAAAAGATTTTTCCTGATAATCTGGAGAGGGTCAGGGGAACACAAGCCAGCACAGCTTTTTAAAATGCCATCTCTGCACATGCTAGTGCTGCAGCAAACACACATCCACCTGTATACATCAGTTCAAAGGACTGATGTGACTGGCCATACTGAAGCATACAAATTTCCATCAGGATCAGGACAGATGTCCTTTAATTCAATATTGTGACTCTCACAAGAAGACAAGTAATACATTTTACTGGTAGGTGAAAGAAACACTGGAGAGGAAAATTCTGGAATAAACTGCACATACAGAACTTTATCCTAAAGCCCATCACTTGCAGCTGCCTTACACCCAGTGCATGAGGAGTTATATAATTTCTTGTGTGTAACTTTTGCAGTGTCACCAGGCAACACTGATATTGCTTGGTTTGTCAGTGTCTTCATTACAGCCACTTTGAGAGTTTTATAATACAACCATTAAAATGTGCTTCAGGCAGAAACTTGGCACACAAATGCATGAGGAACCAAAGCGAGAAATAGTTACTTTAATTTCTAGAAAATTATTACATCCTGCCTCTGTTCTGGAGTAGGGAATATATGATAACTTTCTTTGATTATCATATGCATAAGTTGTTAATGGAATTTTCTTCTTGTTTGGTCTAAAACTGTAATTATATAAAGCAGGCGCATAATACATAATTCTACATAATAGAGTATTATTATTTTAGGCATAGAGCACTACTCCTCCATTCAGACACTCAAYAGAAAATAGGTGCTATGCAAATAAATATCAATTGCATAACCAACAGAAGTGCAAATTTTAAACTAGAGCTAAGATGTTCAAAAGACAACAAGGACACTGAATGGGAAAAAAGTCACAAAACAAAAAAAATCACAAAACAAAACTAAGCCTTTTCATTTTTTTGTATTTCATACTTTTGACAAAAGTGCAGTCACAGTCTTGCCATTTTTTTTCATGTACAAAGAGCCTTACACAATCCTCCTAACCACATTTTATTGCTGTATGTCCTGATTCACAGATATAAGTCTGTATATTGTTCACAGATTCTAGGAGGAATGTAGAAAAGCATTTTTATAACTTGCCATAGAATCATGTACAATAAGTATGTGTATGCATGAAGAGTTATGCATAGATTCACTGGAAGGCTGAACTTAAGAAGCTGGGTCCTTTATGAATTAGGTGGAGCCAGGCCAATTTACACCAATTAAATAACTGCCCCAGAAATTCACTGAAACATTTCTAGTTGGCTTTAATAAAATTTTACATGGGTATTTTTTTCTTCCTATTTTCAATATAGAATTTAATTGATATAAGATCTGAAATATTATCAGGTAAACTAATTTAGAATGGAAATATCACTTTCCAAGCGATAAAATTGCCCATCTAGTTTACTCTCAAAAAGCCTCTATTCAGACAAGTTTAATTTTGATGTTATACTTTTTATTAAAGATTTTCAAGATATCACGGAATTGTGAAACCTTATATACAAAAATGTTTGACAGCATATTGTAATAAATAGCAGAAAACAAAATAAAAGTTCTTTCTTTTTCCTCATTCAAATCATTAGAGATTTTCCCTACTGTACAGAATAGACTTTCTACTACTGCTGAGATAATACAAATGCCCAATCTAAGACCTGAATAAATTCTGATCATAAAAGGAAAAGGTATAGTTAATAAATATTAAATCTAACCAAAAATTTTGTCTCATTGGTGGCATTTTTATCACAGTCTTTTCTATTTTCTCATCTGAAAAAGTGCCCACTCAATAGCATGGGAAACATTACCCTTGCTTCCCCACAGAGTGCAATTCAAGCTCAATAGCACTCCATACACGTTCATTCCCCAAGTGCTCCACTGGTAACACAATTGCGGTAATTATGTCATGAGCATGTTCTATGAAATGGATACTAGTTCATTAATTAGAAAATGAACATAATTGATTATTTCAACAACAAGGCTAAACACAAGGGTAATCCCACAGAAAGATCTATAGGGGGAGATCTGTGCAAGATGTGCCCTTGACTTAGTTGCTTGTCCCAGAGGGTCTCTTTAAAGGAGCATGGCCTAACAAGATACTAATTAGAGAGCATTATTAGTAATAGGTAAGCCATTCATGACCTGCTCCCCTTCACAATTTGTTCCAGAACTGATGTGTATTTCAGGGACTATATTTGCCATCTATAACCATCAGACAAACACTTTAGACAGACAATTCACACATGTAGGCTCTTGGCCATCTCTTGAGATTATATTCTGTTCAGATAATGTTCAGATTCAATCTCATCTTTGTTGTTGTTATCTCACAGTGGCTCAATAAGTGCATGCTATCATTTCTGCCCCTGGTTTGACAACAGGAATCTTTTGAACAAAGACTGAACTGTAGGAGTCAAATACCCTTGTCTATGCTACCTTCACTGTCTTTGTCATTGAACATAGGGGTGAGCAAGAAGATATTTTGTGGATGAAAAGCCCCTCATACAACTTGTTTACACAAATGTACAAATCAAATGTGTCCCACATTTGACCTTTCAGATCCGTTTCCAAACACCATTCCATGTTAGCTGATGAACCCTAATTATGATCACCCAAGGCCTAATCATAGCAATAACTTAAATCCATCCCTTTTTTTTTTTTAATGCAATACTTTTAGTGGAACCGTCAAGCCTCTACTGCCAAACCTGAGTAACCATGTCCTTCTTTCCCTCTCACCTTGTCACAGGCTGATTTAAGGGTTATTGCATCTGGCTTGATTCAGACATTGTACTCAGTCCAGCTCGCGGTTGACCATATATGGGTGTGCTAGAGGAAGGCGAAAACCAAGAAGCTTTTCCTTACCTCATTGCATTCCTAGTAATCATTTACCCTTGGCAGTCATCAGCTCTTGGCAGTCCTCCGTGTTCCCCGAGCACAGAAGCAGGTCGAGTCTTGTGCTGGCAGCAGAGGCACCAACACCAGCAAGAAGAGGAGGGGAAGGGCAATGACAGAGTCTCTTGCCACCTCTCAGCTGGCAGAAAAAGTACCCTACTCTCACATGGGAAAGAGCATGTACCACACCTTTTCAAATGATGGTGCTCCCTTTCATGATTCTTGAATACTGAATCAGTCAGAGTTCACCCAGGAACTCTTGGAGAGGGCTGGGATCTAAAGTTACCAGGTAAAACCCTGGGCTGATGTAAATCAGTATGAGGGCACTGATCTCTGAAAAGATATGCTGATGGACACGTACTGAGGATACTCTCTGTAACCTTGCCTGGAATGATTAAATCAATCCAGATTCTCTGATATGGACACTGCAGACAATAACAATATTAGTCTCAATAAAATGATACTGAGGGTAGAAGTCCTTTTCAGCTTCTTTATTTGATTAAAGCTATTCTGGCTCAGTGTCCCCTGCATACTATCCCATGATGTAATTGAATAAGGAGATTGAAACAGAAAGCTGCTTCTAAGTAAGGGAATACTTCACTGGGGCTTTTGTTCTTATTTAGTACAGTTTAACAATTCATTCCATTCACTGATCATGGATGCCTGAGAAACCCAAATATACATGCCTCGCCTTGATATGGCTATATTCCATGGTCCATCATGTTTGGAAGCACTCACATTCGTAATGGATAAGAATTCAAACTGGGAAATAAACCAGTTAGGCCCAATTCTTCTCTTTCTCAAATACACAAATTAATTCCAGGATATTTGTAAGCATCAGTGAAAAAATATTTAAGGATTTTTTTTAATTGTGTCAAAATTTAAAGAAAAATGCTTGACAGCTTCACTGCTGCTCACTGCTAAACTCTGTAAATTCATCATTGTTGTTTTTCTTTCCCCAAATCAACTTCTGTTTTTTTAGGACCATTTATGATAGCAGTAGGAAAAAACAGAACTTTCCAAGTTTTAAACTTCATCCTACTGAACTAGATTCACACTAAATGTTTATTAAACACACTGGCAGCATGGAGAAGCATTAAGAATTGAAAATTTAACAGTATGAATTAAATCCCTGCTGCAAGTGAAGCCAGTAAGAACTGGATCAGGTCAAATGTACCTAAGGGAAGCAGTGATTTGATCTACTGATCAAATGGATGCAGATGTTTAAGGATATGGTCTTCATTAAGCTTCTTCTTTAGTCCACAATGAAATATAACTTAGAAAGCAGATGAGGCTAAATAGATAGTTCTCCTTTTAAGAAAGCTTTAAGTTATAGTACAAAGGAAAAGAGCAACTTGGAATTACCCTTTTTCTTCTTTAACTAGTACTTATAAATTTCCAGTTTTCCAGTCCTGCAAATCCACCAAACAAAGCTGGCTACAACATTTGTAATATGCTATGGGTGATAGATATAATCCTATAATTTCCAATACAATAATAAGAGGTTTAATTTTCCATTTCTTCCCACTGTGAGATGGTGCCTGCCTTTGAATTCTCATTTCTGTCTGCATGAGTACCCGAACCTAATCTGCATCACTGTGAAGTCAATACCTGCTCCTGCTTCTTTTTCATTGTTAAAAGGCAAAGAAAAGCCTGACATGTAATTTAAAGACAAAAAAAAAAAAAAAAAAAAAAAAAAGTTTATCCCGTTAGATGTCTCTCTCTTCTCTGCTTTAAATATTGTCAGGTGTGAGGACCTGTACAAGGAGCTGTTAAGATCCCTACCAGTTCTGAAAAGGTGGCCTTCCTTTCTCCGTCAGGACTTGCCTTGAAAGGTTAACAACCATTTTGAATTCTGTAAGCAAACACATTCCATTAACATGCTTTTTTCCCTAAGAAACAGAGAATCCCTATAAAAATCTGAAGTGTGAAAACCTAGGACTAATTCTCAAGTGACTTAACAAGGAGAGAAGTCAGAGCAGTCTCTCCCCACAACCATTGACTGCCAGGACATGAGACTTGGATGGTTTCCACCATCAAGCGGAAAAGGGGGAGAGAAGGCAAAGTGCTGGAAAAACAGTCTTTGTTCTTCTTACCCAGAGAAGATAGTATGAAGGGTTATTATGCTCTTGTCTCACTATGGAGCCTTTTCATCTCCCAGCTACCCAGAGAGAAAGCTTTTCTTTCTCCCTCACCTCTTTCTCCCTCACCTCCTTCTTTCTTTCTTTCTCCCTCACCTGTTTCTTAGTGAAAATGTGGAGAAAGGTTTGGGAAGAGCTGAGAACAGACAGCAACAGCTTACTGTTCAAGTGTTTCCTGTCCAGAACAAGCTGAAAACCTCACAAGTTAAAGACGAAACACATTTACCTACCTCTCTTTTTATGGTGCTGAGAAATGATTGTCACACAGAGTAAAATACAACAGCTTATCTTTAATGCTTGCGACCTCTGAGTACCTCAGGCAAGTGTGGCTGTTTTATATCTGTATATGTATGTGAGTGGATACAGCTGCAAAACAGTGTATTAGCCTGGTGGAAAGAACAGAATATTTTTTTATAATGGAAAGTGGTTGTATGAATGGGAAGGAGGGTTCTCAAAGTATTTCTTTCCAATAGTAGTGTCTTATTTCTACAAAGAATTGTGATGTCTTTGGGGGGGGAAAGCCTCAAATACCTGAAAGCAAATTTTAAAAAAATCTAGTTTAGCTAAAAACTGAAACTTTTTGCAGGGAAATATGAACATATGCCATTCAACTGAAGCAAAATATCTCAGCAGTCTTACAAACAAATGTTTCATTTCTGTTCAGCTCAACATGCAATCTACTCCTTTCAAGCTGTCATAAGGCTTTGGAAGAACTGTATTTTAGGAGCCAAACACCCCCATTCTCCCAAAGCAACCTGCTTCCTCCGTATTGCATTCCAGTAATGGTTCCCATTTTGCACACTACAGGCAGGGCAGTCTGACCCATTGAGGTATGAGTTATTTGAGCTTCAACAGGTGAGAAAAATACCCTGGTGAGCTAGTAAACTACTGTAAAAAGAAAAAAAAAATAAACTACACTTTTTTAATGTCAAATTGTCCCAAACGGAAACCTTTTGATTGGGTTGCTCCCATTGGAGCAACTCAAAATAAATATTTTACTTTCTGTTTTCAGTCAAACATTTTCATGTGTTTAAAGAAACGAACAGAACTTTCCAAGAAAAGTAGAAACATATTTTGACAAGCTCTAATACTTATATTGTGTGCCTGAATCCCTCCCCCACCATTTACTCTGGTTCAGATCAGGATTAACCCCAGCATGCATCTGTGAAATTAAATTCGGGTACCATGTAAATGACACCTTATACTCAGACCATATAAAGGCCATCCCTGGGTTTGGTCATGTAGCACAACCTGCCACTGAGGGATGCTGGAGAAGCTCCAGGGCCCCAGGGCTCACGTTTTCTCCTTGCTGTCCCAGTCGTCCCACCACGCAGCGCAGCTGGCGCTTCACGTAAGGATGCTGGAGTGCTCTAGGCCTCCTCCACCTCCTTCTGCCACCCCAGACAGTGCCAAAAAGACTTCTCATTTCAAATTCTTCCCTGTGCCCTTGCTCATATTAAGTTGCCAACATGTTCAGCAAGCAGTTTGTCTGGGGAAGGATTTTTTGGAAGTCTAGAAAATTTTGATCTAGAGTTGAGAAAAACCAAATGCCCCTTTTTACATATGCACGCATGTCAACTGCAATAAGAAAAAACAAAGACTGCTGTTCCACTTCTCAGTTTCCCAGATCTGTATAAGCATTTTCTGAGTAAGTTTTACTGCCCATTACTCCAAGGTGGAAGAGTAAATACATTTATGGCAGTTTAGAGATGAGATTTCTTCTGATTTGTTAAAGCCACAGAAGCCACGAAGCAAATTTTTGAATTCTTGTGTTCCTTTCAATTAAAGTTCAAATGGCTCTTCAAATCCTGCAGCTCTTCCTGAGGTACTTGTGGTATGCTTAGGTAAAACTAAGCACGACTAAAGTAAAGCACAGTTTTTCTGAGCAGTAATAGATACTTATTTATTCTGGAACAGCCTCACATATTATTAAAACCATATTACTATCACAATTAGGTTTAAAAAAAGGCACAAACCCACAATTGTGATTACGTTTTTCTTTAAGTAATATTTTCTTATCAGTACAACCTGCTGCCCTGACACAAAGTAGCAACTGTGCCTGGCCCCTGAAAATTTCACAGCAGGCACTAGTGCAGGGAGGTATGCATTGACAAAGTTACTTTGATTCACACTCCACCTCCCACCCTGCTCTGAGCTTTTAGTCATTTCTGTAACACTTTGTTTGCTATTAAGATTGCCAGATTTATTTGTTCAGATTGGGAAGTCTTTTCTTGACGGGTTGGTGTGGTCTGTAAACAGCTTCCAAMAACAAACAAGGATTTAAGTAATCACTGTGTAATCAGTAGGCACCAGTGCACTGGATCTCAGCTCTTCAAATCCGGGTAGCTGTCTGTCAAATCTTTATGCTTATCAGCCCAAAAGTTAGATGTTTTAGCCGCATCAGAACCACCCAGCCCACTTTGTAAGAAGTTTTGGTGAATTTAGCAGAAAAGGTAACAGACTTGCTGGTTTTGCATGGATTTTATTAGAAGACATCGTGTTACCATCTGCTTCGGCTTGAACTTGGTGTGAAACTGAGGTAAATCTGGAATAGCGTAACCAGGGCAGAATACAGACAGGCATTGACTGGCTATCCATCCATCTGTTTTGTGCCTTGGAGGGAATATTACACTAATCAAGTAATAACCCGGTGACTGTTCAGCCCCAGTTAAACACCTTTCCTACCGCTGCAGCTTGTACCATTTGGGTTTGGCAGGCACACASGCACTTGATATAAATATATCTGTGTTTAAAATAGCTGGTCCTAATTAAGTTTTAAAAGGAGGTATACTAACAGCTTTATAACAAGGCAAAATAGTCATATTAGGAAGATAATTCAGAAATTTAAAATAATCCACTTTTAATTTTATTAAATCAGCTTTCAATTTTATTTTTAGAGGCTCACTTATTTTCCACTGCCTAATACATTCCTTAAAAACTTAAATTTTTCAACACTTAAAACACAACCAGCAATTTACCTTTGAGTTTAGGCAAATACTGATTAACATTATTAAAAGACAGGAATATTTACATGGGTCTGAACATTGTGTTATAGCTTGGTTTCCACTGTGTCTTCTGGCTCTAGATGCACAAAAACTCCCAAGGAGCTCAAATGATATTGAAATTAACCTCTGAAAGAATTTGCGAGTGAAACACCCATCTACAAGGTGTTGTATGCATGTGTCAGTGAGCAAATCCAAACAGCACAGATGCAGGCTCCTTGTACATAAGGCCAATACATGCTACTTGCCAAGTTCTTTAATATGAAAAGATTCTTCATATTAAATCAATAAAGGGAAAGTGAAGAGTAAGTAGAAAGAAAACATGTTAGATGAGATAAAGAAAAGCTTGATTATTGATAAAGAAAAAAATGGGCACTTAAAATGATCACTCCAGAGTATAGAAAGCAATTTTTAAATTACTTATCTGATTAGTGGAAGCTAATCTGTCAAGCAGAAACAAATTCACATAAATATTCCATAAATTAAATATTCTCTTGTCAGTGAAGCTGCTTTCAATTGTTGGGGGGGGGGTTGTTTTTTGTTTTTTTTCCTGGGAAGGAGACAGCTTATTACATCAATTTTGGTCTCCAAAATGCATTCAATAATTATGTAGTTTCAATTGTCTGGCATTTTTATTTTTATCAGTTTCAAAGCCAACTATTGACGYGAGTTAGAGAGAAAATCTGATCTCAAATCCAAAAAAGAATCAGATATCAAATACGATGCAGTTCAGCAACGTATTAAAATACAAGTTGAAGTATGTGCTTGAGTCAATCCATACTCAGTAAAGCATGTAACCTATGTTTAATCTTACCTCTAATGGGACTTAAACAAGTGCACTGTGGCATGAGGACCTACATCTTTGTTATCACAGAATTTGTAGGTGTATATTGTATTCTACAGAYACATGCAAGAAGAAAGAGTCAGGGATCTCAGCTTATTAACATTTCAAGAATTTATTGCTCAGCTGCTGTTTGTTTTCTCTGACAACCAAATGTTATGCAGGGCACTTTTGCCAGCTGCAATCTGATTAGGTATCACCTTTTCCATAACAGTGCCAGGCCAGTCAAACTATGGCATACAGAGAGTTTAACCTTTTGTAGATCTCATAATAAACAAATCCAAGTTTCTGGAGAAAATCCACAATAGAGAGAGCCTGACTACAGCTTGTAAATCAAAGCACTCAGATAAGATGTGAGAGCTAGACTTCTCGGAGCTGATCACGCTGACAGTTGAGCTTTAAATTCTTTCTTTATAAATCACTTCCTTACAAACCAGCTGCAAAATCATGATTTGTGAGCCAAAGAAAAAAAAGACAAGGTTTTATTTMGGATTTATTGGTATGATTTGTAAATCTGTTGTAGGACTTACAGATCTGATTTAAGATTTGTTAATCCCATTTAGGATATGGAAATTTTTTCTCTGACTTACCACATACTGAAATACTTTAGTCAAAAACAAACTAAAAATCACTGTTTAAAATGATGGTGCATAAATCAAGAGTTTGCAGTTAAGATTTGCTGGCAGGTTCTATAAATTGCACCGTACATTTATAACTCAACCTCTTACAAGAGCAGATTTATAAATCCAACTTACAAATTGTCAGACAACTATTATGGGCTCAATTCTAATCTGAGAAACAACTGATGTGCTTCACTGTGCGCTTGAAAAYGCTGCCCTTTTTTTCCTTATTGTCCTGCCTCTCTAGCAGAGATCGCACTTGTATAAAGTGAGAGTGAAGCACCATCACCAGCAGCAAGGAGGGAGTGGAGAGCCCTGGCTTACTGGTGTATCACATTCCCCCTGCAAACAAATAGCCAAGAGGGCAGGAAAAGATGTTGGGAAGGAAAAAGAGGAGGTGAAGTGTTGGTTACAGCAGCATGAGTTAAAGCCTCCCTCCTGCAATTTTASCTGGAGCCTGGGGTGGGATAAAGCAAGCAGGGAGTCCTGACTAATTCCCAGGTTGCCAGGCCTCAGGCACTGTGAAAAATTAAACTCCACCCTCAAGACACTGGAAAATGGGGCCCGGCAGAAACAAACTAGTGAGAGTGGAGGATTTTTTTTTTTTTTTTTTTTTTAAATACCCAGTGATGTCTGCCTGCCTATCTCAGATTACAATGAAGATCTTCTGGGAGAAATCCTGGCCCTGTCAGCGTCGGTGGTGACCCCCGCTGATTGCACAAGGGTAGGATTTCACCCTATAAAAAGGGTATTGGCCAGATTTGCTGGAATGCTCCGGCTGCCCCGCGCTGCCCTGGCTGCACAAAGCAGCTGTAAATGCGTGCCTCTCCCACCCGCTTCAGCAGCCACCTTTTCCCCCACAGAGGAGCACAGGGGGCCAAAAAACTGGGGCTGTCACAGCATCCCGAGGCTCTGGGTTGCAGCCAGAGGTTGGGGCTGCTCTCCCCCTCGCTCTTTCCATGAAGCTAGTGCCGAAAGCAACATATCTCAGTAATTATAAGAAAATTTACACATGCATTGGGAGTTAATATGCTTCCTTTCAGGCAGTTTTATATTAGCCATCAAGGTCTATCCAGAAGCTGAGGATCATAACGGTGAAATAATAGCACTATTTTCCTGCTAGAATTATTGCTTCTTATCCAAAGTGAAAACTGTATATGATAAGAAATGGCTACTCTTAAAGCCTGTGCAGGAGATACCTAAAGCATTAATGTCTTCTGAAATTTTCTGAAGCATCAGGCTTCTTTGACTTTATGGCTTTTGGAGGAAAAGGAAAAGAGGATCTAAAATATTTTATCTCTTACCATATTTGAAACTTGGTTGAAAACTTTTCTAAGTGACTTTCTGTTCTGTATTATTGCAATGCTCTTTTCCCTTGAACTATCTGCTGCCCTGGATTTCTTATGAGATAAAATAACTATAAGGATGTTAGCAAATAGAAATATATAATCCCTTCTTTCGTCCCTGCTGGCACTTTAGAGTCAAGGATCTGATTGTTGTAAAATCCAGAAAACATTCATATACTGAGCTGTCTTTTCAAGGAATTTATGTTAAATATGCAGGATAAACTGCATGTTCAACTGAATCTAAATACTATTATAAGAGTAACTGAAGCAGACAGTGCAATTAGAACCAGGAAAATTTGCTTCCATAGCTTTGCACCCAACTGAATACTCAATTCTATATGCAAAATTTAATCAGAAGTGGAGAATAGGGGTGAGAGAAAATGGTTAATATTCTATAACATGGTAAATCAGCACTTTACAGACTGTCCATTTAAAATGCATGAAAATCAATTATCCTGAAAACAAACAATTTTTTTCTTTTTCGTTACATGTTCCAAAGGATATTGCATCACTGTCCTCCTGTGCATATGCATCTGACAGAGATGCATAGACCTACAAAAGTTTGGTCTTTTCCTTTAGTCTAAATGGAAAGAAGAAAGAAGAGTATGTTTACAAACAGAAGGAGCCTGTGGAAGGCAGCTGAAAGTCAGTCTTCACATCAGTGGTGAGGAATTGTAGCTGCAGTCAGAGAAACACTATAAATAATTGCTTTAACAGAGACACTTTAATTTAGTAGAAATGGAGTCTTTTCACATTATTATCCAGCAGGTGATGAATGAAACAGACCTCTACTGCAGTAGCCCAACTGACCTGTTGCAATGCTGGAACTCATTGCTATTTCTCTCATTCCTTCTCTGGTCTTCTTTGGGGAACACAGGAACAGCTGAACTGCCTCAAAAATATACAGATTTGGTCTCAACCCAAAGAGGTTGTTTCTAGATTGAAGGCAAAAGGCACTTCACAATGTGCCCTGCAGTCCTGATCTTCTGATTGTCCAGATCAGGAGCCTTGACGGAACACAAGCCGTGCCTGGTTTCTTGGGTTTCTTTGAATGAAGAAACACAGAGCAATGGTGACATGCCCTGAAGCAGCATGAGTATTTGGGGCACATCTGGACCTGGGAACTGCAAAACCCTCCTGGATCACAGACAATGCAATGGTAGGGCCAGGAAGAACTACACAGACAAACCACTGAAGCTAGCGATGTTCTTTTGGGACAGAAAGGATCAATCACAAAGATCTCTGAAAAATCAAGATAATAAAAAGGGATTTCTACAGCTGCAGCACAAAGAGTGTATCGCAAGATCATAAAATCTGTAGGACGAGGAGAGGAGTAAGAAGCACCTTATTGTGGCTGTAATTGTGCAGCTTTATGGAGCAATAAATTTAAGCTCTACAGAGAACCAAAGACCCAAAGTGAACATTTTTTATTTAAAATCTAAGTTAAAGATTTCAATCTAAAGTTAAAAAGGACATTGTCTTCCTACTCCTACCCTAACAATACTATGCCTGGGAAGGAAAACAACTCTCTAATAAGTTAAACAACTTGTACAACCTGTCTAGGCTATATCTTTTCCATCCATTCATTTCTCATTTCAGAATAATGAAACTAACACACTCACTGCAAATTTTGCCAAAACCTCAGGTCATTCAGGAACAGTAGGTACACAAAACAATATTCTTTTGGTTTGGACCTGTCCCTACACTCATTCTTGTTTGATTCAATAGTAATAAATACAAAGGCAAAATACTGAGGAAAACACTGTAAAATTCACTTTTGTATATACCTTCATCAGCAGTGGCAGTAGTAAACATCTTTTTGTTGAAGGTTTCAAAGGTTATGAAAAGAGATATAAAGTTACAAAAGCTTAAAGCAGAAATTTCTCTTTCACTGGGAAATTTCAGAGCCCACAATTAGAGTCTGTGCTTTAACCTGTTGCATTTTTCCAAAGATTAATTCAATAGACATGATCGGATGCTACAGCTTCACAGAAGCAAGAGAAAGTAGAAGAATTAGCTTCAGCCTTTGTCTCACTGATGAAATTCTGAATCTGCTGGTGGAACTGCAACAACCACATTTCATATGTGTTGTTTGCCATCTTGAGTGTAAACTCTTCAGGTTAATCATTTGACCTACTTGTTTCCAATCCTCTTCCCCTGTAACCGCCTGGATAAATAAAACAAGTCTAATGAAAGAGTTTAAACTTCAAATATAAACTGTAATTAAGGCCACCTTCTGGCAAGGCTTATGGCAAAAAGCTCATTGCCAACCAGCCAGCTGATATTCAACTTTCTCTTCAAGGCAACACTTACTCTGCAGCAGAGGAACCCGACACAGGCAGACCACTATCTTACAGACCCCAAAGTCACAGGGGAAAGGCTCTCCTTCTAGCCACACATTGGACTGACCCTGGAAATCATGCCTGAAGGCAGTATGCCGGAGCTGAGCTGTCTTCTGGACTGCCTCAACTTTACCCATATTGCTTTTGAGTCAAGAGGGAGAGGATAAGTGTGCATACTATAAAAGGAAAAGCAGGGTTTGGGTTTAGAGGGAGGATTTGGTGCACTGAATCTAGCCAGGGAAATGTGAGCTGTTCTGGTAGGTGTTGGCTCCCTTAACCAGGATTAAGGGACTTGCAGGGTGCAGTGTCCTTGAGCAGGCTGCAGGCCCAGCTTTGCCTTGCATTGCCCCTCAGCCCCCTTCCAGAACCCTGCTTCACCATGCTTTCTCAGTTACCCTCCTGAGAAAYGGGGATGAGATCAGGATCCAGGCATCAGACCGTGTCAGGACCAGCATGAATCATGTCCGGGCCACCAGTTTGGAGATCAGGCTCCCATCTCTTCTGTGACTTACTGATTATATGAAGCATCTCTGGAATTACATTCTTCAGGAGACTGAAGAGGAAAAATGGAGGTGGAGATTAAAAATAGATCCAGTTGTGGCCTTGATTTATGGATGTTTTAGAATAAGAGCAGAGAGTGTCTGCTGCATTGTGTACTCATACCTAGGGGATGAACAGCACCACTCAGACAAACTAGGCACAGGAAAGGAAGCATCTTATGAAAATAAAGTGCTGGGAGCAGCCTAGTTCCTCAAGGCACGTATTTTAGAGGTTCATTGAATTGGATTTGTTTGCTTATTTATTTTGCTCTGGATGTCCTGTTGGATTTCCCTCTAAGGAAACTGTACTAACCAAGGAGGACCACAGTCTTTTCTTCAGCTTAAGACACTTCAAATGTTCTGTTCTCTATCATCTCTTAAGAGAAATGTCCTGTCTCAGACAAAAGCAAGACTGTGTTGTCTAATTCAACAGCTATTCATATCCTCACCATGCCATTGTTATCCTATTGCTGCTACCTAAAAAAGACCTTCAAAGCAAGGTGAGGGAATGCAGATGTAGCTCCACATTTAAATCATATGGGCTTGGGACATCCCAGGGATCAAAATGGAACTTGCCCCCTGCTCTTTCCACAGCACCAGAGAAGAGTACTAAAATTCTAGCACTTAATGAAGCGTGACCGAATTTCGATGTCTTCACAGGTCATCCTGTCAACTGAGCCAACCTAGTCAATGATGTGCCTGCTTTTGGTGTAGTCCAGTCACGAGTGTTAACTTACTCCTCTGTAAAAAAGTCTGATTTTAAGAAGTTTAAGGTTTAACCTCAAACTTTTAACATTTTACCTTGCACTAAGGTGGGCAACAAGGGTAGTTGTGGCAGACTAACTTCTCAAGCGATCATAGTTCAATTGAGACTACTTGAATCCCAAATCCATGACATGGCCTTTCCCTTAGACTTAAAACTTTGAAAAGATTTTAGAAGTTCTTCTTTATTAGAGAAGGGGGGGGGGGTTGACTTTAACCATTACAAAGAATGAAATGATAAATGGATTGATCTTTACTAGCAAACGGTAGTAATTAGGTCATACCTCATTTCTTTATTAGAGAAAGACTTTGGTGTTTAATCATCGTTATATAATCATTTAGTCTTCTCCARTCTTTATCGTCATTGCAGACTTGGGCCCTGAACCTTCAAATTGTTTTATGCAGAAGGAATCCCACTATCAGCTGTTTGAATCAGCTACAGGATTCTGCCTTTATACTACATTTACCCTATACAGTCTGTGTTCATATGGTAACACAGATAGAGTAATGCAGATAAAATTTCCTGAAGGATGCTAAGGAGAAAGGAAGAAAATGAAACATCATTAAATGAAGACACTGCTACAAAAATGAGAGCCTTTGAAATCTCTAACAAGATATAAGACAAAGCATGGCATATAGCGTAATACCATCTTGGAGAATATCCAAAYGCCCACCATTGTGTGAAGTCAGACATACTATGTACCAGATGTACCATGTGTTTGCTTTAAGCATAGAATCAGTGTTCAGCCATACATCTTTTGAAATAAGCCTCTGAAATCCAAAAGAATGGGAAAGATAATGAATGAATTCTAAAAGAAATAAACAATATCAGGTTCTCTGAGCCTATGATTTCACTCCATGACAGACTTATTTTCTTAAGCTCATTTTCACTTAGAGGAGCTAATAATCCTATTGGCTGATAAAAAGTCAATCAGCAGCCAAATATGATGTCAGCAGTGATAAGAACTCCTGCAATAAAACAATAAAATCAGTAAGGCTTACTCTAATGAGAATTTTTCTTTCCCAAAACCTCAAAAACCATTTTGTGTCACAGTGGTCACTACATGGAGGAAAACAGAGATGTTGACTCTATCAAAGTTTCCTTAGTGAAGCAAGATTAGTTTACACTTTCATTATGTCATGGCTAATATCTATCTATCAACCAGAGGTACAGCTCCCTTCAGGGGTGCTGCACCCTGCTACTTTTCATAAGGAAAAAAGAAAAACAAGTAAAAAGTGTTAAATTTTTCTAAACATTGAAAGACATTTTAGTCGGAAAAAAAGCAGCTTCATGGGGGCGGGGTGGGGGGAACAACTCCTTAGGCATTTTACTGCATGTAAAACAAGTTTCCTTCCTAATCATGGAAAGCAAAATCTAACGCCAGGTCAAGGGTCTAGTGCCAGCACAAAACTATATTTACAAGTGGAGATGCTTTATCTAGGCTCTTTTCTAACCTCTTCAGATACTCATTAACGAATCAGAAAAATAGGCAAAGGAAACTGTGTGGCACTGATTTCATGAGAATATAAATGTAACCGCCAAAACATCTGTCTTCTCCTTCTTCCCCACATTCACCTTTTGTGATGAGCCTGAAGCAAAATGTTAGGTTCAACCTCTAAGTGACCTGGTCACACAGCTAAAGCCCTAAGTCCACCTGAGCACCTCCACCTCAAGTCCTGTAAGCCTCCAGTTTCCCTTGTATCAGCAGAGCGGGACAAGCCCTACCTCAGAACTGTACGCAAAAAAGCATACCTGCCTTGACCAATTATGCTTCTAATAACTTCATCGCTCCTAGTTCATTGCAGGCCCTTTTTGCATTTCTTCAGCTTCCTGGCTATAGTCATCATGATTATCCTCAGGTAAGGCAGCTGAGCAGCATGCTGCTGCCAAAAGGAGCAGTTCCCCCTCCTTTCGGCAGACACATCCCCTCAGCACACACAGTCCTGCCTCCTCCGTTTCAGCAGCCATGGTGCTCTATGACTTCTTTCCCTTTTCTTTCTTTCTTTCTTTTTCCTTCTTTTGCTAACTTAGCTTTGCCCATTTAGTGGGCTGAATGAAGTGAAAACTGAGAGATGGGATGGAGCAGGGAAGGCAAGAGCAGAACTGCCCCAAAGTTGTCTTGTCAAATAGTATCCTTGGATGACACTCTCTTTAAATTTCATCGGTCCTCAGGTCCCATTTCACAAGGTGTCAGATGACTGTTTTGTAGTTAAAAAATAAAATGAAAAAAATCCCATATGCTCTTTAGAAGAGAAACACTAGAAAAGACTGGCAATACTAAATAGGAAGTTGTCAGCAGTCACTGAAAGAATAACATAATATAATGGAATGAAATGCCAAAATTCCTCCTTCCACAGGATGATTTTTCATAAAGTAACTGGTTTTCTGTTCCCTTCACTGTTGGCTGCGTGAACACAAACCTTTTGAACTCATTCTGTGAGCTGAGCAATCAAGAGAAGGGGAGGAGGCAAACTGAGCCTTACTAACAGAGCACTGACAGCATTTATCACACACTGCTATATCATTACCCATGGAAGGCTTGCTACATGCCAACACTATCTGGATACAGAGGATATGCCTTATAATGCCATTTCTGACAGAAAATGCCCATACCAGCAGAATCCCTTTCTCATACACAGAATGAAAATAAAAACAAAATAAAACAAGACAAAACAAAATTTAAAAAAAAAGCAAAACAAAACAAACAAAAAAAAACCCACAGGACTCAATGGAGAGAATCAGGTATTCCTATGGCCCAGTACATCTCATCTTAAAGCACATATTGGAAAGCAATCTTGTCTTAAAACTTCCTGTTTCTCTCCATTAGGATAAAGTGATAGTGAAGTGACTAGCTCAGGTGTAGCAGTTTAAATTACAAAAGTCTGAAGTAAAATAAATTTCACCCCGTGATTCAGCTAAGGTGCAGTGATAGTCCAGGCCTGTGAGGTTGCTCTATGGTAAACATGTTTTGACTCAGTTGAGCCTGGACMTCTTTGAGAGAATGCCCACACCTTTCCACTCCATTTCTTAGCCCTAGATTTTGCAGTTTTTTCTTACTCACATCCCTCAAATGGCTCAGCTCCATCACAGCTCCTTCTACCATGTACACCCTTGTTTCCTATTTCTCCTCCAGTGATGCTGGAGTCTCCTCCTCCATTAGCTTTTTACAATTGGCTTTCGATGTATTAAAGGGTATTGGGAAGATTTCTGTGGCCCAGAGCACAAGGAGGTCTGTGAGACAGATCTGCTACAGATCCTTTAGAACTAAGTATCAGTAACCTGTGATTGCAGGGAACCAGACTCCATGACCCAGGCAGTCCCTTCGGTATAAAACTTTCCATTTCTTSTAAAGAATAGATTTTTTGCATGCTAGTTTTCATCTTTCTTTAATACAGAGCCAATGTATCCCATTAAGGCACTGAAGCATTACCAGAATCAGCAAAGATACACTCCTACCTTATGCCCTCTGATTTCCTCGTAAACTGCAAAAATAACAAACGCCATTTAACTTGACACAATGGCTGAATTTTGAACACCCAAGATTGAGATGTAAATACAATTTTCTTCTAACAGCTTATTCATCTGTTGCTGTCCTTGCCTCAGCACTATTACCCCAATAATAATATTCCATTTCATAAAATAAGCAGTTATCAAAACTTACTCAATAGAGGCATTAGCTTGTACTCTTTAAATGCAGTATATATAAAACTAGTGAAAGAAACAGGGAGGAAATTACATTTGGTTTTGTATTTAATAGAGTGATTTTCTTTATAACRGTTCTCTGGAGCCCATTCATTTTATCGTTACTTTAATTTATGTCAGGAGATAGTCAGAAATCACACTGTTCCCAAAGGACACTTATGCCAGAGTCTTCTGCCGTATTGCACTGGCATACAATCCATTTTAAAGTGCATCACGGGAGTGCAGACACCACTTCTCTACTTTGCAAGAGCATGTTCTAATGACCAGATATCAAGAACATTTGACATACAACTCTGTGCCTAAGAGTATGTGAATATATTAAATGCTGTTTATAAAAAGCAAAGCTGTGCTAAAATGCCTATTTGCCCCCCTGCTGCTTAGCAATATTAAAGATTAGAGCCAATTGTTTTGTATACTGAAGAGCCTATAATGGCTTCTAGAGAAGAACATGTCAGGAAACTAGATAAGGTTCCTATTAAATTTTTGTTGCCGTGGACTGCTGACTTGGGTCATTATACACTTAAATTGAGTTATTGACATTGTTTTATAATGAAATAGAGAGCCTTTTGCCTCCAGTAATGTAGCATACCTTTTGAAGAATGGACTCTCCTGACTGATTTATAAAATAATTGTTTGCATTATAATACTAGGTTGTTGGGCATTTCAAAGTGATTTATATGAACTGTCCTAAGAGTTCTTGTGTATTTCAAAAGATAAATAGCAGAGTCTTGTGTGAACCTGCTTTCAATAATCTTTGAAATTTATTGACTGACAACGAAAGACATAGCAAAATTATGGGCCTCTTCTCTCCCATAATCTAGGGCTTTTTCATTGTGTTTAAGCACTTGTATTATTCTGATTCCTGTTAAATATTTGTTCAGATAAAAAAACAGGACTTGTCCTGATTTCTTCATTCCAAGAATATTAGTCTTTTATAATCTTAGCTTTAATATTCTTTAAAAACCAGTTAACACTTCTAAATTTGAATAGAGAATGTGAACAACAGAGAGATCAGATGACAGTAACAATGAATTACTTCTCTCCAAGCTACTTTTTTCAAACAAGTTATCCTGCCAGGGGGAAACCAGGACTGTTCAATTTCACCATTGTCTTCACTGGAGCCAGGAGTTCATTCCACACGTTTTCTCCCTTGAATGCATCTAATGGCTGTTCAAGAAAAGATGAAAGTGTTTAGGCATATGCTATTTTACTTAAACACTTTTAATTCCCCATGCCTAGTTTCTGAATAATTGCTGCATTTTAGCATCATTTTAAAAGAAATTCCATGGTTAGTAGTAAAAAAACCTGAAATCAGCATATGTAGGAAAATCAGACTGGAAGAGTCTCATTCCCAGCAGCCTCAGACAACTGCATGTTCAAGCGATGCAGGCCTATGCTAAATACTTTCTCAGTGTTCAATTTGCTGGGTTATAAAAAGATAGGCTCTTTTTGTTTGCTCTCCACTCCCCCCAGCCATCTTGCTAGCCTTTCTCTGCACCTTTTCTGGCTTTAGTTATATTTCTCAAACACAGGTCACCAGCGTTGTATAACAATACTGAAGAAGTTCTCAACCAGTCACATCCACTCTTCCCTCTCTGTTAGTAGTACTTCATCTGATACATCTTAGAATTTCAGTGTTGAATCCTTTGGGGCAACTTGTATCATTCTTTGATCAAGCAAAAAACTCTCTTCTTTTGTCTTTTCTAATGGTAAGATCCTAACTTATAGCAGAAAATCTTTATATTAAACCCTTTTACTTTATATTTTAAATTCCATCCCATTTCTACGATCGTAGTGCTCAAGGTCATCCAATTTTGCCAGTGTCATAGATCCTCTTCTGCATTAATGATGCCTCCCAGATATATACCGTCATCAAAATTCATTGGTGTTCTAAACATTGAGTGCACAGATCATTAATGAAAAAACTGTAAGAGATTTATTCCAATACTTTCTCCAGAGAAAGCCTAACAGTAACCACCTCTAACCTATATCACACATATGACTATAGCCTCTTTAACCAGTTCCTCTCCTGACAGTTCTTTTACCATCTTTATTCTCCAGTTTAACAAGTTGGAGCTTCATATAGTATTTTATTGCAATTCTGATTAATTAGGTGTACTGTATTTCCTTTCTCTAGAAAACAATTTATTTTACTAAAGAAGAAGGTGCCAGAGTAGGCTTGAAAATTTCTACCTTTGATAAAATTTTGTAGCATTTTATCCATTTTCTCATTTGATTTGATGTCCTTAATTATTCTTTCTTTCAAAATGTGTCCTAAACTCTATATAGTATTCAACTAACGGACGTAGGTTGCTCAGGTTAATTTTTTCCCCATAAACATGTCCTATATTCATTATTCTCCAAGCATGTAGAATCACTTCAAGATAAAGGAAACCATTAAAAAAACTTGATACTGGATCTGTGATTCCATAGGTTGATCCTTTCACAATTCTGCAATAATAATTATCCGTTCCCCTGAAATTACCCATTTCTTTCTCTTTGGAAGTAGAAAAACTTTCCATATCCAACTCTTCTTAGTCATCCAGCTCTGCAGTAGCTCTGATTCTCTTTTTCTTGTATTTTTCTTCATACATGGTTAAATTAATAACTTCCGGGTATTTGTTCTAATATGCTTTGTAAGGTTTACTTCAGCTTAACTTCTGGAAATTCATGCTTTATCCCTATGTTTTCCAGCCTCCGAGGTCTCTTTCTTTGTTGCCTATTTCTTTTTAGTCATCTGGAGCACTTGATGTATGAGAAAAGACTGAGAAAACTGGGGGGGTTTAGCCTTAAGAAGGGAAGGCTAAGGGGAGGGATCTTATTGCTGTCTTCAACTACTGAATGGGAGGGTGCAGAATATACAGAGCGAGAATCTTCTCAAAGCAGCACGGACAGGTAATAGGCAGAGTAATATGACAAGAGGGGATGGACACAAGACATAACATGGGAAATTCCAATCAAATATAAGTGCTTTTTACCATGCCAGTAGTCAGACAGTGGAGCAGATTGTTCAAAGAGGTTGTGGGATCTCTGTCCATGGAGTTATTCAAAACTTCACTGCACAAGGTCCTGAGCAACCTGTTCCAATTGAACTTACCTTGAGCAAGGGGTTGGGCTAGCTGACCTCTAGAAGTGTCTTCTAATCTGCACGGTGCTATGACTTCATGATTCCTTCCCGGCCATTTGACAATCCTAGGGCACCCCTAAAACATTGGTCATGAACACAGTTGGGTTTCCAACATTTTTCCCTTTTTCATGGGATTGAAATTCTAAACTCATTTTGCATGTTGGACTCAAAAATTCCAAGTTTCTTCCACAGATAGATCTATGAATGCTGTTCTCCCCTTCATTGAAAAGCCTTTTCTCCCATTGAAACTGAGAAATCTGCACACTTTGTTTATCCTTTCATTCAGACTGAAACACAGCATGGCCTTTCAATTCAAAGTTATTTTCTATTATACTCTTTTCTCTAACACCTTCACTTCTTAACAAAAGCAAGCTTATAATAGCATCAGCATCTGCTCATTCAGTGACTAGTTGGTAAAAAATTATATAGACCACTCTTTACAGAAGTGAGTGGGTGCTGGACTTGTTCACAGTTTTTGTTCTCCAATTTATCTTGGAGAAGTTAAGATTTAATTAAATAAATACATTTCTGGTAGTATTTATCTTTCTAAAAGCAATACTGAATCCACGACTACCACCAAATCCAGCCCTGATGGTCCATTGCCAGTATCATATCTTTTATCCTCTTTTTCCAAAATAATTTTGACTTAGAGATTTTTTTATCCACTGTCTTTGTTTGTTTTTTTTCTTTAAAGTTTATGGCATGGATAGATATTGAGTAATTTGGAGGGGGGGGTCCAGCTTTTCTGACCATTTAGCCCTTTCATATCTTTCATTTTTCCAGTCATGGCCAYCACTCTTCTCTCTGTGATGTCCAGTTTCATTCTGTACATTAGTAGTTCTAATGCCTCCAGTTTTTTGGCCCACACTCATATAGTTATTTCAGATATTCCTTAGCAGCCATCCTCCACTCCAATGCCTAAGTACTAATAGTTCCTTTTCCCCTTTATTTTCCCACTTCCTAATATCCATTTATCCATATAATGAACTTTGTGATAGAGATTATACAAGTTTCTCACAGTCATCTTCTGTCATTTTACAGTTTCAAAAATTTTCTGTCACTTTTGCAAATCAGAAGTTAAGTACCCCAGTTGCTCAGGTGAAATCCATCTACAAAGAAAAGTCTTTTTCTGTGAAAGTCTCCTTGGGGCTGAGCTTAAAAAACCTTCTTAAAAACCCATCTTTGGTCCACAATTTGATCTTTGTTACCTTGTCATTCTTTGAGTCCCTTTCAGGGAAATGAAACATTTCATTGAAGGTCACCCAAGTCTCTGCTTCTTTATTGTTTTGATCCATTCCAGCCTGAATCTGGATATATCATTTGTTCTAAGATGATAAACAGTTAGTCAATTTTGCCCTAGTTCTATGTAGAGCCTTTTCAGCATTTTATGTGGAGCTTAAGCCAGATTTTCTGAAAATCTTGAAATCTGAGCATTGAGTGTCTTTGAAAATTGCCTACAAGGGGCATAAGTATTGAACGTAGTTTCTAAACTCTGGGTCTTCCTTGTGTGCCTAGATAGGATCTGGTTTATTTTGAAAATCCGGGTTTTTTATGGTGATTGCTGAACATGGTAAAACTTGAAAATCGTGACATAATCGCTAGCATTCCTCTAAAGTGACAAAAATAAACCTCTCCAATATGTTCATTTCTCTGTGGTTTTATATCTTTGCAGGAAGCATACTCTTCAGTAAGTCTTTATTCAGCACTGCAGATTCAGAGGCACTCCCATGCTGTTTTTGTTATTAGCAAATCTAGTAAGTGGATACATATGTAATTTTAATGAAAACTTCTGGAGTTCCATGAATATTTTTAAAGTGCAAATGGTATAATCTTTTGAAAGAATCAGCAAATTACAGTCATTTTTGCATTTATAAAAATATATATAAAAACTAAAAGGATATGCACTAAAACTTATCAATTAACTCCAGTCTATCAACATTCATTGTAAATGGCAGCTCCACCAAGAGTCCCACTTTAATCAAACAAGTCTTCAGTCGTTTCCAAACCTTTCTTCTGGAAAATACTTCTGCAGAACCATCAGCCTTAGCAATCAGCATATTTACATTTCATCAGACCAGAGGCAGAGCGAATATGACATGGAAGTTCTTCACCAAGGATGAGTTTTTCACAAGAGTGCTGAGCTGGTCTAATAGCTTCCTACCACTAAAAAAATATTGTTCAGCTTTCTCCTTTTCCCCCCTCCCAGCTGCATATACTTACCCCTGTCTTTGCACTAGTTCCAACAATTTGATGAGTTGATTCAGCTCACTCAGCAAGCAAAAAAGGGAGATAATTATCTGCCTGTTGAATAAGTCTAACTGTCTCATCAAGGGGTCAGACAAGCTTCAGAGCCAGCAAAAAAAATGAGACAGGATCACACAGCCTGAGTGGAATGGGAAAGAAGACACAGGATCTACCTGTGCTGACAGAGCAGCACAACCATCTTTTGAAACTCACATTTATTGTCATCCACATCATGACACTAAAAATGGGACTGATAATGTGAGTATCTTTAGATATGTTCCAGGAACTTCACTCTCAAGACATTGCCTTGCTAAGCTCAGACAAACAGCTCAAGGGTTTGATTATCTGAACTCAACTGAAGCTCTTTTGTCTAATAAGTAAAAGAGGTACTCATAACTCTTACATCTCCCTCTTTTTTAATAATTTTCTTTTAGCTTAAAGCCACATTGTTGGCTGATGGTTTATGAAGAATTTGACCAGTCTCATCACATGAGGTCTTCCTTCTTAGCTGCAAAAATCAACATTAAAAATACACTAAACATGCACCTGATATTGTCTTTCCCATGTAAGCACTGTCTTCAGCTGTCACAAAGAAGACACAGGATCACAGCTAGCAGTGGAGATATTCACAAATTAGCATCCACTTTGAAATGTGTTCCCCACATGAAAAAGTCAGAGTCTTGCTTTAGTGAATAATTTGAAGAAACTGTATTACATACCCTTCAATCCTTATTGCAGCATCTGCTACACAGAATGTTACCTACTTTATCCCTCGCTCCCTATTTCATCTGTTTGACCATAGCTTACTGGCTATTGTATTTAAGGTTCTGTTTATTAAGAAGTTAGACAGCAGAGGGGAAGGCTGTTGGTGTGATTTGTCCAAGATGGTGCACACTGGGTCAAATAAAACCCTCCAGTGGGAGCGGGGGACTGCCCTGAACACATTTAGCTGGGAAAACCTTCTGGATCTTGGGGCAGGGAAAGCATAGATCCYGAGGAGCAGGATCCTGAGGACCAGGCCTAAAGGTGTCAGACCAATAAACAAGCTTTTCATATAGTGTTTGTTATAACCTAGGAAGCCACTAAAACTGAGAGCTGGAGGAAAGGACCTGTCCTTCAAGGATCAGCGGTTAAGGGAAAAAGTTGTTTACGAAGCTTCTTATTTTCATTCTTATGTGGCAGAACTGAATTATCCCAGTTTCAAAAATTATTGTCTTCTAAGTTGTGTTCCAGTAACCTGAAGCTTTTAGATATTCAAAACCATTTTGTGCTTACTGGAGGAAGAAGGTGCAGGCAGCTCCACCTCAGAGCTCTGGCTCACTGCACGTCCTGTCATACTCAGAACAAATCAGCAGACTATTCCCATTACTAAACACTCGTGTTATTTTCATATTAAATCGTGACATCCAGTCCTTCTATTTGCACACAGTTCCTTCTGTGCCTTACCATGACTGCATATGGTGAGCTTCCTCCAGTAAAGGACCTGCTCATCAAGAACGACTTTGCAGGATCGGCACTCAGCCTCTGAAAGCAGCTCCAGCTTTGCCCTGCCTTCCGCAGGCAAAATGCCAGCCTCTCTGCCTCAGATTATCTGGTATTTCATTATAGTCTGGGAAATAGACACAGCATTCATCTCTGCATTAAATGTGACAGCTATTTTTTTTAAACGAAGAAGCCTAAACTATTGATTCACTTCAAACAAGACTGCAACGTGTACATTCTGAAACTAATTAAAAATATTATTAGAAGAGTAAAAACTTTTTCATGAATAAGATTTATGAGCACTTGAGAGCAAAATATAACATACTAAAGGGGAAGTAATATTAATCTTTGAGGAATACAGATTTCCTAGTCAGCAAAAATCTACTGGATTTGTGTACTTTATACAAAAAATTAATTCATTGAGCTACTGTAGAATTCTTTATTGCTAATAATTAAAATTCTAAAAAATTTTTTTCAGTCTGTAATAAATATGGCTAACAATCAAGATAGATGAGACAAAACTAGAAAGGTTTGTTGGATGATTTAAGTTGGAGAAGTTGCTACATCAATATATTGTACTCTAAAAAGGGCATGCATCATTAAAAAAGAAGACTCTATAATTAATATGTTTTCATACAACCTACCTTATTTCCCCTGAGATCACTAACCAAACCCCTTTAAAAATCAATTAGTTCAAGCACTTAGTTTAGTACCGCGTTAGATAGGAGCAATACAGATATTAGCTGAAGTTAAAATTTCAGCAACTTTATTTTTAATTGCTGCCCAAAATGCCAGATTTGCATATTATTAAATACATTTCAGTGGCAGAACTGACCACTAAGCGTTTTTGGACAGGGCCAGAAAAACTGATTATGTTCTTTATAAAAAATCACTTARCATTCAGAACATCTGCATTGTTGTCAGCGATAATAAATGTGATTAAGCTTGTATAAATTTCACTTTATTAACCAGTACAATAACTCAATAGTTTTGCAGAACTGAGCTGATATTATACTTCACAACACTGAAATACCTAAGTACAATGTAGGAGAGCAAGTAGAAAAATATGTCAAGTTTGGAAGGAAGAACTTTGTCCTCTCAAAGACAATTTCACCTTCTTAAAGTGTCAGAACAAGGGAAATTTCTGGAACTGAGGATTTTAACAGAAAAGGTTTAATCACATCTGTTAAGCATTAGCAGTACAATTGTCCTACTAAAGTTAATGTGTAGTTTGGGGGGTTTGGCTGCGTTCTTTAAGGATAAAGAACAAAATTACTTGTAGGGGAATATGCTTTAAGTCTTGAGGCATCACAGTTGGCTGAACCTGGGACAATTGTATATTATCTGTGTGCCATCCTACAGAAGGCTGATGAAGCAGGAATGTTGTTCAGCCCATATGATGAAGGCATATTGCTAATATTTGGCACCTGCATCCTGAACAAAAAATAAAATATACATAGCAATATTTCCAAGTAAAAGATATTTTCCTCTTAATGAGGTGATGCTCCAAGCTCCCAGAGGACTGCCTAGCTCAGACAGTGTAGGCCATTGTTATTGCCCCATAACAGAGGTTCAGGAGACAATAAAATACCCTAAACATCTCTGAGGAACCTGGTACAAGCTCCTGCCACCAGTGACACAGGAGGAACTGGTCCTGGCGGAGATCCCAGTCTTTTTGCTCCACTACAGTCAGTGGAGATTTGCTCAGAGTAGGCAATGGAGATAGTGAAGGAGATGGCATAAGCCTGACTACGACATGTCTTATAAGTTAGGCTGTGTAATTTAGACATCACAGTTCCCCTAGATGCAGCAGAAGGACCATAGGCATACTTAATAAGACATACTTAATAAAAAATAAAATTAAAATTAAAATTAAAATAAATTTCAGAGGCAAAACTTTTAAATTGCCTTGCAAGACATGACAGTGTTGTATGGCAATTCAGGATATGACATGCACTACATACTGTCTAATTGAAATTGCAGGGATAACTTAAGTTAAGCTATAGTGAATGAGTAAGAAAAGGAGAGTTTCACTCCTCTATCAGCCTCCCAAGCAGAGGATGCTCCATTCTGTTTTGTCTGAAAGATTATGACAGATGTTGGGCCCACCAGTGTAATGGCCAAGTGCTTTTTATACAACTAGTACTTGAATACAATGTTGAGAGAAGCAAAACACTGAAGAGTAAGTACTGTTTCCTGCAGCATTAAGGCTCTGTTGATCACCAGATCTTTACTTTGTCCTGTAGCCAGGACAAGGAAGGTCCAGGATTGATCTCTAGATAAATCCAGAGACTGTGGTCCCAATTCAGAACTTGTTGCATTTGCTGGAGGCTAGTTTGACTGATATTAAAGCATCTGGAAGAAATGTATGCTGACAGCAGAAAGGAGGCCCAGGAAAGCAAACTCTGGGACTTTTGGGGGGTGTGCCTTAGAGACAAGCAGCAGTTTCAACACACAGGACTTTCTGCATGATCCTGAACATCAAGGCTGGAGATAATATATGACCTAAGATTTTTGTCCCAAATGAAAGCAATTCTTATGTTCCATTTATCACCAGTACATTTCTGTGGGTACTGACAATCTCATAAATAAATCCCAGCTCTTTTGCATAACATCTCCTCCTAAGACCAAAAAACCCTCTTCATTCATCTTGTATTTTCCTGCCTCTGGGGGAAAAGAAAGCTAGGGAGGTAAAATCTGCATCTGAGTGGCAAAGAGAGGAAGAGGCAGAAAGAGACTCAGGGTTCTGGATACTGCCCCATCCCTTCTGCTCATGTGAACGATGGGATATCACCCTCTGGTGCCTTCCAGGCCTGAGAAGAAGAATACAAGGCACTGTAAGTTGTCCCCTTCTCAAGGAGTAAATACCCTGAGGATCAGAGAAGTAACAGTTATTGCAGGGGTCTGAAGGTAAAGGAAGAAAAAGGAATGAGAACAGGGACCAGCATTTGTTTATTCTAAACACATGGGGAACTGATAGTACTAATTACAGCATGCATACACACACATACACACGCGTGCATGCATGCACTGTGGCAAGGGGCAGAGGGAGTCCAAAAATTAAAAACAAGCCCAAAACATGATATACTCTTTCTGAAACCAAGTATTTAAATTTGGAGGCCAGTCTCAAATTATGGGGGCCTGACTCATGATTTTTGAACCCCTGGTACTGGCAACATAGCTCTTTCTGCTCTAAAGTAATTATAGCGCTCTTAATTAGATTGGGAGATTGCTCCAAGATTCCTGAGACACCCTCTGTAACAAATATAGACACCCTCAGGGCAGTCATATACATTTATGGAAACAGCAGTTTAAATAACAGCTATAAACAGATCAAGGGGGTCTGGTGACATCACTATTATAAAAATGATTTTTGACAGCACCAGATAAAAAATTATTTTAAAGAAGAGTCTTACTCTTTTCTTTTTATTACATCAAAATACACTGATTTCATTTAAAATTGCAACTGAGAAAAACAAATACTCTTCCTTATCAACTATGGCATGCATTCTGAATAAAAGGTGACTAAGAAGTTGTACTACACCAGGAACAGCTCTACACACCCTTGCTGCATCAGAAGGAAGTTATTTCATGCAAATCTGACATTGCAGTTTTTGCTTCACTTGATGTATGTAGCAGGTTAGCAGTGCTCATGGTGGGATTGTAAGCACATTGGTATTTGCACTTGATGGTTTCCACTTCCTTCCTAGTACTTTCTTCACTAACCAAAATTTGGTTTGGTTTTAAAGATATGCGACAAAGATTGTGTTGCTGAGCCAGATTTCATTCTACCAAATTGCTGAATTACAGAAGGCACTCCCTATTTCAGTAGACCTTGGTTGTTTTGCTTGACCTCCAGCAGATGTCCAATTAAGTCTGAACAATTTATATGATATTACCTTTCCATTGATAGTTCTGGAATTAAACTGATGAGATCTCTAGAGGAAGATCATCAGTGTTACACCTTTCCTCTTTAATTACACTGGTTGAAGATGAATGAATGTACCAGAAGGATCCCAGCTGGGGAGTAGTAAACTTATTAGATAGTTGATAATTCAATATCCACTCTGAATTCTGATTATTTCCTTCAAACATCTGAAGATCTTTCAACATATCTTATGACGAAATCTCAGTAATTATTCAGCTGGGCACTGACTGTATTCTTTTTTTTTTTTTTTAAATTCTACACAAATACAGCCAAAGAACTGTGACTGGCATTAAGGAACAAAGACTTTCAGACAAGGTGAGTGAAAATGTCCTGGGTAATGTATTCAATCTGTTGTTTCTAACAAATGCACAAAAATCATCTAAGACAGCATGTGCAGGAGCAGAGCAGAAGACCCATAGACAACTCTCCCAGAGTCTCACCATAGAGGACTCTCACTCAGTCTGCTCTAGCACTGTAGCTCCAGCACCTCCTCATGTGTTTTACTTCTGAGAACATTTCAGTGGAAATGGAACTCTAAAATGAGTTCAAATTCAGAGTGAGTCACAATCAAAGGGACTTGCTAGGTACAGCCTATCTATAATGTAGACACCTAACGTTAGGTTTCCATAATTAGAGGTCTACATGCAAGCTACTTGTCTGGACTCTTTGTAGTCTATTGAGAGAAACAGGCATGGACGTAGCTCATTTTATCTTCAGGAAGATGTCTAAAAAAGGTCAGATGATACTGTGTAAGTACCATCTTCAGGGGTCAGCATGGAGGTTGCTGAATTATTTTAGTATTGCAAATTTAAAAAACTTTCAGGCCTTGCCCAAAGCCAACTGAAATTAAGTAACAGTACTGGATTAACTTCAGAGATCTCAGGCTAAAATAGGAATACACTGACCTGTTTTATTCAGGTAAACTCATTGACATATGAAGAGTGCCTTTTTTCAGTCCTTCAGGGCTTTACCCTATATCATAACTTAGTGTCCCGGTTCCTTCCTTCTAGACTCCAGTGCAGCCAGATTGAGCCCCTGGAGAAAGCATATCCTGCGCACCAGAAACTAAAACTCAGATCTTATATTTACACACTTATTTCATAGGTAGACACAGCTCAAAATAGAGATGCTTTGATATGATTGTGTGGTAAACTTGACTAGTCCTTCCACTGCACATATTTTTATGCTCTATTTTTATGTTTTTATTGATTTACTGTTTCTCAGTTGTCCAGTAATGAGCTGAGTGATTCACAAAAACAGACCAAATCTATCCCTGCTCAGAGATTATGTACACTGAATTGGCACAGCACAGGAAAAAAGCTCAAACACAGTCACTGAAAATTGAAAAGAAAGTCATGGGTGACAGCAGGAAGATCTCACAAATTTTTTGATTGGTTGCATATCCTATAGACAGCAGATCCACCCACGATATTCTTTTATTTCCATTGTCCAGGGCAGAGGTGATCTTCCTTTGCACCAAGCTGGAATATTGTCTACTAGTAAAAAAAATGGACCAAGGAATCAGAAAACAAGAATTCTTCTTTCTGCCTCTGGAAATCAGAGAGGAACATTTCAGAGGAATGTTGCTTGGAAATATGTTTGATTCATTTCAGTTGTAAGGAACCTGTAGAGCCTATGTTTCAAACCAGATAGTCATTGTCCAGCATCACATCCAGTAATCAGTGATAATACTCATAATTACTTTGAGGAGCATGAAATAAGACTCTATAGGTGCATAGCAAGTTTTACAGAGACACGCACACACCATAGCTACAAGTGCCTTACACTCTTATTTGATTCAGTAAAGAATCCATTCTCTTATTCCAGCTTGACTCTATTATCAATTATAAATGTTTTACAGCTCAAGCACAGGATCAGTCAACCGAGGGCTTAGTAAATGTGTTATTTATACAGTTATTTGTTAAAATGAGCTTCATTGCATTACCGAATGTTAAGACAAATTGTTGTGCCCTTTAGATTCATTACAGATGACAAAATAYTAAATTAATCTTGAATAGGTATTCACCTTTCATCACACAGAAACCTAAATGGTTAGATCTTATCAACAGGGGAGTCTTTTTAATCTTCTTCCTTTATTAACCACAGAATGAAAATTATTGTTGTTTTTTCTGCCTTTCTCTTTAAAAAAACCTTATAATGCTTGTTCGAGGAGATAAAACCAGACCTCCCTTCAAAAAAGGAAYAAAATCAGTCTTTACTGACTCTGGGCTGCCAGGTACTATCTCACAGTGAGACATTAGTTAAGAGTCAAAGACAAGATGACTTTTTATAAGGGTACTTTATTGTACACAAGCAAGGAGTGTATTATCTTATCATCTGGTCTTGTAACTTCCTGCTTTATTGTGCTGCTGAAGATAAAAAAAAGATTTGGGACATAAATGTCATCTTCTGTGTCATTAACCCAAAATCTATTAGAATTTTATTAGAAGATAAGTACTAAGATAGTACAGCTACATTTCCTCCCTTATGCTGTGCTAAATTGCTTGTGAAAGTGATATATTATGATTCTTTCACTGCAGCCATTGCAAAATATGGAAGACAAGCCCACATACTGTGTACATTAGATGATAATGTTAAATTGGCAATGAAGCAATGAACATCTCCCTAAATCTCCAAGCAGGTTGTACAAATTTCCCTTTTGTAGGGTACTGATAAATAAAGAAATTGTTTCCATCGAGGGCTGAGAAAATGGTACTAGTAAATTTCCTTGTTGATACATCCAGATCACAAGCTATTACCCTTTTTTAGAGACCAGGTTTTAACTAATAACCACCAAAAAAGAAAGTGCTGCTGTATTTCTCTGCTTGGGGCAGGCAGTTCCTTCATTATTAAAAGTCAGAAAAGTCTTCTGAAAGAAAATACATTTCCAAGCCAAGAATTTAGAGGCTATGAAATGTTATTAAGGTTACTGCAAAAGAGAAAAGTTCTCAGCTCATTTGGGTTTTTAAAAAGCTCATATTGGAAAGCAGAAGGCAGGAAAGATTGAATTTCTTCCTGCATAACTGGTCAGCACAAGGTTTAAATAAAGAGATAAGTTATGCGTGGACTTCAGGCTACCTCTTTAGGTTAGTTTTAACCAGAATGCAGCACATGAAGACTCTTCAAAGGGCAGATCCAAAAAGCCAAAAAAGTGAGCTGGCAAGTACCAGGTTTAGGCCTCTCTGGGGAGCCATTTGTGCACAGGTACACTTGGCAATTTTGAATTTTCTGAATTAGCGAAGTGAACATCTCTGTTCCTTGTACGATGAAATCAAAACAAAGGCCTGCCCTTCAGTACGAAGCCACAAGTCTCTGGCTTCACCTCCGCAGTGATCCACAGAGGACACAAGTGGGGGCTAAGGCAAGGAGCAGTACCCAGCCACAGCTGGCAGGCCTCTCTCCTCCACCTCAAAGTTGCCCTGGTCTCCCAGCAGGACACAAGTAGCCTGCAAAAAAGCCCATTTCTAATCCTCCTGCTCCCATGGCTGCTGATGGCAATGATAGTCCATGAAGTTTTCAATCTGCACAAAAGAGCACCAGGAGAAATTAAAGCTCTTCAGGCTGGAACTGCTGTTGCAGAATATAATCGAACCATCAAACACTGGCAGCTGTTTTCCAGCCTTTGGAGATTTGAGCTTGTGTAGCAGGACCCAGACTCCAGAAATGAAACCAGCCTGCAGGTGGGGAGCTGAACCAGCAGGTTTTCCATCCAGTTCTTGTTCAGTGTCAGCTGGGACTGAAGTCATTCTGGTTTGGGTCCCAGATTAGGCCAATAATCATTTATGACCAAATCCAGCAACCCCTTGAAGCATTTAACATTGAAAAATACAGCATGTAAAAATAGGAATGGTCACATGACAAATGCAAAACCTCAGAGTGCAGTTTAGCTAGAGGAAAAATCCCTGTTCCCTCACAGGAGCAGTCACCCTTCATGTTCACAGCACCACAGCGTTCTTGTATCCCTCACACCCAGCTTGAGAAGCTGGAGAGACAGCGTGGCACTGGACAGATGCTGCCATGCTGTGTAAGTTAAGCAGAAGAGAGAGAATAAAGAAAATCTGCTCCTATACACACACATCCCAGGCGTACAGAAACTCGTACACATCTATACGGCAATGTGCCCCACAGGACTGCAAGGGTTCAAAAACATATAAAGGGACCCGCTGTAAAAACAATGCATTGCTGCCTATTGTAGGAGAGTGGAGACCAAAGATACAGCCAGGTTCACTATGGCTCAACACAAAGAGTACCTGTATTGACCTGGACCCACTAGCATCTGCCAAGCAGCCCACCATGGTACAGAAATATATGGAAATATTTGTTGGTTCAAACTGGGCACAATAATAATTTCAGTGTGATGGTTCACTATCAGTTCCCATCCCAGGATGAAATAAGGCACTGAATCAGTTACCTGCTCAGGATTAGGGCTAGGTTTAGCTGCCTGATTTTGAGGAAATGGGGGGATAAAATATACCCATGTATGGAACACAAGATCCATTTTTGCTGCATACTTGTAAGCAGTACCTGGTTCTTTTTGTCCAGAGACAAAAAAGTAAGTAGAGCTTTAAAGTTACTCCTATTCCTGTTACTGTYGGAAACGCTGTTTGTGAGCATGCTTAATCAGAGAGTTGCTCTTCAAAGGACAATTCATCTTTGCATACACATTCTTTATATTCTGCTGCCAAAGCAATGTCAGGTTGGGTCAGGTGCCTTCAAGGCGACTTTAACTTGGGCACCTTTTTTCAAAAGACATTAAAAATGATTTACATTCTTCCTCCTTAAATCAGCATTTTTGGTATCATTTGTGTAAGTGCCAAGTTCCCCTCATTCTTCACCTCTATTTTGGCCTGCCTTTCCCCTCCCCTGTGCGCTCCTGAATACCACTTGTGTGCCAAGAAACCTGTATTGATGAATGCAAAGTTTGTTCAGTTTAGAAGAGGAAACTATATTGCACAGCCTTCTATGTAACCTACACTAAAAATCTACCTAGCAGTGGCTTAAATCTTTCATGAATAGGAGTCATTTTCCTGAATACGATACTTTCTTTACAAATGGCACATACCCCAGACTTGGAATTCAGCCATTTTTTTCTCATTATATTTCTTAGCTCATATTATGCAGTATATGCCAGGATGACACAAAGTGACACGCTGTGACCTCCATACTGCCATGAGAAGGCATATTTTTGGATTTTGAACAAGTACTCAAATGTTGTGGTGATTAGTTCACATTAATTTTTGTTCTTTATTGCTGATACTTTTTTCCCTGATGGGTTAACATTTTCCCATCCATGCGCCCCTGCCATCAAGGAAAACTACTAAAACAATTTTGTTAGTTTTTTGGGGGGTTGTTGGTTTGAGGCTTGCTTTTTTTTTTTTTCCTTTTTCAGAAATATGTTTAATTTACTATGCATTAAAGTACACAGCAGAAACCACAGTACAAATCTGGGAGAAATTATGCAGGGAACAGGCAAGAACTGCACATTATTCATGTCTCAAAGAACTTGATAATAAGTTATTATCTCTTACTCTCAGAGGGGCAAACTGAGCTATGAGAAGTGATTGCTTAGATATTCCAGTGCTTGTGTGGGCACAATGGTGTGACTATTTTCAATATGGCTCAGGATACTGTCTTCACTTACATTTAAGGCCAATGTCAAGCACACGACATGAGGGCACTAAAGTCCTTTCAGATGTTAATGACTCACACTCTTTAAATATGTCACATGCCTGGACAAATCTACCTTCCCATAGAAGGCACCAAATGCCGTTAGATGAGGCAGATGTTCCTAGCCAACCTGATCGTGAACTCAAGTGACCGTCATCTATTTTGGCAGGATAAAGGCTCCTGCCCCTGCCAGTGAGACTTGGGACAGGCAGTTCAAAGAGGTCATTATACAACAACCAGCTACCTGAGCCAACCAAAGAAAATCCTGCCTCCCCGAGGGAAGACAAGCCCATGGGAGCCAAGGTGACCACGGCACAGGCAGCGTCCTCACTGACCAGGGCGCAGTCCCACCGCATCTGAGCACAGAGGCCTTGATGACCGTGACAGCCATCAGCCATCCAGTGGCTGTCAGACAAGGTGAACGATTCAGGTGCAGGGTCCATCGAGGAAGACATTTTGGGAACAGCAGGAGACAGGGCTGGGGACCAGACTGGGAGCATAGATCTGGGGTCTAATCCAGACAGTCCATCAGCAAGCCAGGACAGAGCTACCACAACTTATCCCAGCTGGGCCTGGGGGCCTGTGCTTAAATGAGACCCCTGGCCGATGGGCAGAGGATGCATGGGTGGTTAGGGCAACTGAGGCCTGGTGGTTCCATCAGGGCCCTGATACTGTCCTGCCTCGAAGGACAATAAATGTCAAAGTTAGCCAGCCTGCTTCCAGGGTGCTTCCTCAGCGTACACATGCTGGATTTTGAACATGGGTAAGTCACAAACATCTGGAGGGTAGGACATTCCATTTCAAAAGATCCATTTCCAGTTATCAACCACAACTTCACAAACAGAAAGATATTACCCCAGCAAAACACTGGAACCCCAAAACTTAGCAATACAGCATTTTACCAAAGACTACCCATAACTCGCTAAGAAAAGATGCCAATGTTGCAGTCCATTACGTACTAGTAATGTCAAAATGATAACATGTAATATAAATGAGGTTGTGCTCCCAGATATTTACTTGGTAACCAACCAGGAGATTTACATATGAATTATGTTGTGAAACAAGTGATTAGCAAAGAATAAAACTAGCCTATAAAGAAGTATTATATCAGTTCATTAGAAACATGGACCGTATCAAGCTCCTTACTGTAAACACGAATGGAATAAATTCTGCAGCTATGACAGAGCAATCTGAACAGATCATTGTACAGAAAAAGCCCTCTTTATGCAGTACTGAAGCACTAAGAACCATTCAGCCGACAGCACTTTTCTACTTGGGTGCCATCTCCAAGTGCTTTACACTGCCAAGGACTTCCACATCCAGAGCCTAAAAATAAGATAATGGTGTCTGTTCCACACCAGGTAAGGGCCTAAACGTAGCTTTCAATCCCTATATTTAGACATATCCTTTTTCAAAATATATTCCTCATCTGCTTTACCAAATATTCAACACAAACAGCTCCACGTTACCAATAGGGGGGAAATGCTTTGGTGTCTTCCATATCCTGTTGTCTTGGGAAGTTTTATAGTACCAGGGTACCTCACTAACTCTGTGGTAAACAGGGACAGCTTCAGACAAAAGCAAAACGGGCAATTGCCTTGGGCAACACACCTCTGAAAAGCTCAAATTCCCTATGGCCTCCCTGCCACTTTTGCCTACACCAAAAATACAAAGAGCCCAGCCAGGAACTGATGCTGTTTCCTTAGGGGAGGGATTGGGCTGCCAGGGGTAGGTGACTCCTGAGACAGGACTCTCCACAGCAGCAATTGTTCCCTCACCTGTGCCTCAGAAGTTGGTCTCTCTCTGCTGCCTCACCCTCCGTTCCCTGTTCCTTCAGCAGAAACAGCCTTTCCTCCGCAGGGGCAGCTCCTGCTTTTGCCTGCATCACCGAGGAGACCTAAGGGGGTTCTAGGAGGGGAAGACAAGACCTGCAGGATGGCACTTGGGGGAAATTTGCTGAGGCAAAAGCAGTCTTCAATGATACCATGCTGCGTGCAGCCATAGCCCCAGTAATGACTGACTTGGCAAATTTCTTTTCCAGGCAATCTAGCTCAAAAATGGCAAACGGACTCTCTTTCTATATTGTTTACCTGTTAGGGAGCAGGGAATAAATGAACCATGCACATGCATGTGTACAACTTTTGTATATTGGGAAAGTTACCTGTCCTTCACTTTCTCATTTATTAAACTCTTATTTTGACAGGTTCTTGCACACATGCTTGGACAATTTTTAGAAGTGTCATCAATCTAAAACTGCAGTTGAGTTGCTCTCTCACCCTCCTGTTCAGGCTGTGACTGAACAGTTTCTTTTAATAAATGAGTGATGTGGCTGGGTGTTATCAACCTACTGTAACATTTAATAGATATTCATAACATATATTAATCATGAGCAAGTTTACAAAGCATTCAATCCTGCAAGGTGCGGAGAACACTCAACTCTCCTTGAAGTCAGTGAATACAAAAAGGTTGAGATTTTTGTCCTCCCCAGTGCAGTGTTGCAAATGCCAGCCCTTCTTTCTGGACACTAAAAAATTGAGCACAGCTTTCTGAAGAAGTGCATGCTGTATATAGTTGGTTTGCTTTACCAGTACCTGTTTGCCCAAGATTTATTTTTGTTTTAAAAGTTAAACTAAAAATAGAAGCTTTCCACCAAATTTATCCCAGGTATAAGAATTCTGCCTTTAAAGAGAGCTTTCTGCATTTTCTCTGGCTGCATTGAATTGGAGAGATTCTGCTTGGCATATAAATACTCATATAGAAAATTAAAAATGTAGGCATTCCTTTCCAGATGCAGAAGTCAGAAAAACTTTGTGAATTAAAGATTAACCAAGTATACAAGAACAATAACACAGCTTCCTAAAATTTACTAACSTATTAAAGTGAAAAATGGAATTGCAATTAGATTAATGGGAACCAACTGAAATGAATTTCAATCAGTTTTATTTTGAAAGCATGTGGGTTTCTTTTCATCATTTATGTGAAATTATCAAATCTAATCTCATTATTGTTGTTTTTTCCCTGTCACATTAAATATAAAGCATGCACACAGACAAGAACACCACATTCCCACAAGCACAATGCACCCTTTTTGACTTCTGCCCACAACACACAAATATTCAAATATTTGAATAGAAAGTACCACAAAACATAACAAATAAATTAGTCTCAATTATGTTATTAAAATCATCAGGCCTGTTCTTTAATATGAGCTTTTAAAAATAATGTGTAAATTCCTAACATATAACAAAAGGGGAAACAAAGAAGATTGTTTAATCCTAAGAAAATATTGTATTTATTTTTGTTTGTACACCAACAGGAAGGTGGCATAACTGAAATACACATAATTGTGTTCACTAAATATACACCGATTTGTCAGGTCTGTTTGTACACATATTCATGCTCTGCCTGGTTTTTGGTCACTTCTCAACATCAGGCAGTACTGTTAGATGCTTCTTGAAACATTAAAAAAAAAGCTACCCATATCCTATATATCACAAGAGATGATGTTTCTTCTACTCCATCAGTGTCTCAGTTCTGCAGTTCATTTTGATCTAAAGAAAGTAATTTTCAGAGCAACTTGGAGCCTTGCAGTTTGGGTCACGTAATCTCCAGGAAGTTACTTCTCTGCTTTTAAACTAAAGAGATTACAGGCAAGGTCTCAGGTCTCCATAGGTTACATTGAACAACAAGCCTTTTATTTAGTTTTTTTTCTGTAGAGAGAAGTCTTGATGGGCTACTACTGAGAAGCTTTCTCAATAGCAATACTGCAGTTCATGGGCCTGAATGACAGAAAATCTAAGCATTTTTCCAATCACTTCATTCTCCTGAACATTTCTGGAAGAATTTAAACATCATAAAAAGCATATATTTTCTCTTACATCACCAGACTTAGTGAGAAAGCATTGGAAACAAGTGCAACTAATTTTCTTCTAGAAAGCCAATATTGAACTTGCAACCAAGTACAGGCCTATGAATAGGGTACTTAGGTGGTTGAAGGTTACACAATGGTACCTGACCAGTTTGAATACTAATACTCAAAACTTTCTTCCTGTTTGCTTCTTCATGTTTATACTTTGGGCTCATTTATTTATAATGCCTTATGCTATAATTGTTTTGCCTCTGTAGCCCGTGACAAAATGCCGTATTAGATGATACTGTAAACTTACAGAATATTTAATAGTCATGAAGAAGTTATTCTTCACCCTCTTCTGTCTTCTATATGCTAATGTACCCGTCTACTTAATCTAGGTTATTTTAGGGGTTCTTTACCTCTGGACAAGCTTTCAAATCTCATTACGCAAATCTAGGATATGACACACAGGCAAAAGGAATATAGTTAAATTATTAAATGAGAAATCTGAATTCTTTTCAAAGAGGAGTTAGATACACAGTAATAGAAATTAGAACTGCTAACCGATAATAACAAACAATAATGAAAGTTTTTAATCAATCCTGTTAGCTATTTGAGGCTTCCTTCAGTGAGAGGCATTCTTCGTATGATGGGTTCTTGGGAGATGTAACAAAGGCCCTACACATAGAGAGAACGCATGTTGTAGGAGACACCCTCCTCACAACAGCTTTCTTTAAGATCCCAGCTCTGATCCCTGCAAGGGGAGTCAGGCAGCAAGTGGAAGAGGTGTCCGCTGCTAAGTGAGAAGAGGAAATGGGGGAAGAATAGTTGCAGTGAACAGAAAAAAAGCAGACGGCGCCAGTAGGCTGTACAATTGTTGATTTTGGTTTGTAATTACAACTGGCAACCTTTTTGAGCCACTACTCCTTTTTTTAATTATTCAGTTTTGATTGCAAGTACAAGCCAAAATCAACAGTCCTAACAACAGAGCTCAGAGTCTTCTGATGAATCAGAAAAACTCCGAAGTGTTTGGAACCTGACCTTACAACCCTGAAATTTAACAGGAAAACTCATTAACAAAAAAACCTTTGGGATCATAGGTTGTGTGCCAATGTATTTATAGACCTGAACTGTAAGAGTAAGAAGGGTATGGGGAGGACAGTAGAAGTTTTCTTTTGGAAGCTGAACTACAGTGAGAAAAGCCAGCATTTTCCAAAGTGGCAACCAATTTCATGCACCATTCTACTATATAGCCCAGCTTAAGACAATTACATACCTCAAGATGAATCAAAGACTAAGGCTTTCTACAATGCCGAGCGGTTTTGAACTTTTAACTCATTCAGAACTGTCTCATATATATAGTAAAACTCTTCAGTCATGTTATGCATTTAGAAGTATGGCACAAGTATTTTGCAATCTACCTGTTTTCTCTTGTTCTATCCATAGAGCATGAGGGGAACAATCACCCCCTCCTTAAGCTGTGCAAAGGCCATTATGTTTCCCCTGCAATGTTATCCTTTCTGAATTTAACAATCCCAGTTCCTTAAGCCTTTCCTCAGAAGTCACTTAGCTAGCCCTACAAATATTCCTCATATCTCTCTTCAGCAATCTCTTCAACTGACCCAAATCTTTCATGAAAGGTAGTACACAAAACTAGATGCAATATTCCAAATGAAGCTTTACCAAAACTTAATAAAGCTGAGGACTGTTTCACATGCCCAATAGATAACACTCCTTTGTAAGTATCCTATTAACTCACAGCAAAATTACCTTCTCTAATCTTGTCCAGTTTGTGATCTGCTGTGACCCCAGATCCAACCTAAGCTCTTATTGTTCAATGTGTGTTAACATAAGAAGATTATTCCTGTCCAAGCTTAACATCTTCAAATTCTTCTTGTTGAACAGCATTCAACTGCTTTAGACTTTAACACGTCAAACCCTATCTGAAATCTAATCTTGTCCTCCAGCCTACTTCTAAAATGTTGGCATCATCTGAAAATTCATGAAAATATTGAAAAGTATCACACATGACAGACTGATAGTGAGCTTTTCATAACTACTTTTTTATACAGTTTTCCAAACAGTTTCATGCCAGTCTTATGATAATTAAATCTATACAGTGCTTCCTTAGCTAGCTTATAAAATACCATAAGAGATAGCATCAGAAATTATCAGAAGTAAGCAGCATATCATCACCTGTTTCTTCCATATCCGTAAGGGTGGGTATTATGTAGTTATAGAAGGAAATTAGATGATTTGATATAATCTGCTGTTGGCAAATCTATAATGGCTGTTAACTCATTTCCTTATTATCCTCCAGGTGTTTACAAACACTTTTATTGTTTGTTCTAATATCTTTCGAGAAATTGAAGCTAAACAGACCAGGCTATAATACTCAGTTCCTCATTTCACCTCTTTCTAAAGGTAAATACTAAGCTTTCTCTTTTCCAGTCTTCTGGAAGCCTACTCATCCTCCAAGAATCATTAAAGATAACTACTAGATTGCTTCTTCCAGGCTTCACATCACAGAGATTCAGACTTTCTGTAGACATCCAACATCTAAATACTTTGTAATCAGCCTTTCTTACTCCTGCTCCTTTCTTACTACCTGCTTCTGAGTTTAGCTTTGTTACACTTATGATCACAGGTGACTATTTTAGTGAGGGCTGACACAAAAAGAAGCCACTAAACACTTCAACCTTCGCAGCCTCATTTTTTGGTAGTTTATTTTATTATTCTGTTGAAAAGTGAATCCAATTTTTTCCTTGGTCTTTCTCTTGCCTCTAACACCCTTATGGAATGTTTTCTTTCTACCCTTTATGTCCCTTGCTACTTAAACATGGTGACTGTTGAAAATGTGATTGCTAAAGCATTAATTCTAATAGCTAGTGTAAAAAGTACATGGGTATGTTGTGGTACCTGCGCAATTGCAGTCAGTCAAAGTGATTTTCTAATCAGTCTGCCCTGCAATAACCACTGGCATTTAATGGTGCATAGTGGATGGCAGTAAGCCAATGGCTGTAAATGCTCACAAGCGGAATGAGAACGGGCATCACGTCATAGGCCAAGAGGAGGCATGGGCAGATAGATCAGAAGAGCACTCTAATGGATAAAACGGCTTTGTCTCTTCCTTCCCCACTTGTCAGCTGTGCCAAAGGTCAAACATGAAACTGAAAAGCATGATAGTTATCCATTCAATGGACTGAATGCACTTTCAATGCACTTTGTGAAACTTCCCACCCTGTTGTGCCCACCTGACCAGATAAGCAATCTGGGCCACCCCTGGTGCACCCAGTGTTGAATGCAGCCACTGCCAGCCTGCTTCTGCCCTAAGGCACAGGCAAACTGGAGATGGACTGACTGGCTCCATTTCTCTCAGTCTTCTTGTCAGCTCCTCTGTCTGTAAATAATGGAAAATCTCTCTCCACCATGCCTTCCCTTTTCTCTGAGCAATACAATCTGAGCTGTATTAGGGCAGCTAGTTCTTTCTTTGCTCTGACTGCACAATAACAAAAGGATGGCAAACAAAGACTAGCAACTTCTGAGATTAATCTCCCTTCTGTTCTCAGTTGTCAGGGCTGCATTTTTTTTTTTCTTTTTTTAGCTAAATCAGGTCATTATACTACAAATCTTTATTCTGAATGAAAGATTAAAACTCAGGTATTTTATTTTCATCAGGGCATAATATTCAGCACAGAATACTTGGCTATAGTTTTGCCTGGATATGCGTATGGGGCCTCCTATCAAATTCCACTAAGTCCTTACTGACTCTTTCCATTTTGCTGAATTCCTTAGGAACTTACTGTAGTAGAGTCCTGGCAAACAGAATCTTACACTTCATTATAACCATCTCCACATCTGAGATGTCATGTTTTCATGAAGCTGCTTTAAACAACCAAAAGAATTAAAAGGTCTTCAGGGTTGCTTTGTAATAAAAATAGTAATAGAAAAGAAAAAAATCCATAATCTAAGCATTTGTCCTTGACATAATCCGCGCTTTTTTTTAAATGAAAAAAGAAAAAGAGGAAGGAAAAAAGAAGAAGCAGGAAATAAGAAAGGCTTTCAGACTACATTTAATTGCTTTAAAGCCAAAATAAAAGTACTACAGTTAAACCAGAAGACCATAAAGGCATAAGGTCATCAAGCCCAAGACTCATAGAGGCAGCGTATTTGGATAGATGTCATTTCCACTTTGTCTGCACAAGGAGTGCCATACTGTATATAGAGAGCAGAGCTCATGCTGCCATAAAATTAAAAACAAAAAATATCCACAGTCCATTGTGGCACTGGTTTAAGACCAGGCTGGTTTCTTAAACACGAATAAACTTTCTGGTGCGATTCTCCTATTGGATAAATCTTAATATTTCTTACTTTGATAACATAGATAACTGCTTAAAAATTTTTTTAAAACACTATCAGAGAGACGACATATTTTCTCAACCAAGAAAAACTGGCTCTATGTCACTTCTGCTCTTCCCCTGACAGAAATCGACCCTACAGTAGCTTTGGGACTAAATTTAAGCAGAGAGAGACAAAGCATGACAAAAGCATGGAGCATAGCAACCCAACATGGACCTTTCCTAAAGTCTCAGGTCTTTGCTGTTGCAATAAATCAGAATTTTCCCAGTCCCACTGTTGCTGTTCTTGGTTTGTTTTGTTTTCTCTTCAAAAATATTATCAATTTAGAAATAAAAGATTATTATAAAATTCTCTTTCAGAAGATAATAAAAGTCAATGAGAATGGCTGATATTTGGAAAGCCTGAAAAGTTATCCCTCTTATATTAACAACTAAAAATGTTTATGAAACATTTTGGTTTATTATCAGAAGTACAAGACTTCCATCACATACAGGCCATGGAAAGGAGTTCATGCCAGCCCAAGTCCTGCCTAGGCTATTTTGTTGATCCCTTTGCTCTCTCTGAATAGCATTTCAGTCAGTCTAATATATTTTGACATTTTTAACATACACAATGCAAGCACGGGCTTAGTCCTTGTTGTTTTGATAATGTCCATGTGTGGCGTTAAACACAAGCTATTTACAATTTCCCGATTAAGAAGAGCTTACACTGCAATCTCCTTTCTCTCCACTCCTTTCCAGAACAGACTGGGACAAAGTACCTGGCTCCATTTCCACCTCCTGAAGGGAATATTTAGGCCATCTCAGACAAGCAGCCATCCAAAGAGACTACCATATGCCTTCCCCTTTCTGGAAAGAGTTCCTAGGGAAACCTTGCAGGCAGCCAAAAGTTCTGTAAATCATCACCTGTCAGGATGTTTTGTTGAGAATAATGTGCTGCTGACAGAAGAATACAATATACATGAGCCCAGGGAAGTAGGAGAACCTACTCATGGATACCTGCCCTTGAGTTTCCCTATCAGAAACTATGACCATCTTGACCTCCTCCCACTCCTTGCCAACAAAAGGTTGTTCTACACAACAGCTTTAAGGACTATGTGCCTTCCTACCAGCTACGATTTAACTATTTCATAGCCTAATAAATATTTCATTCTATTAATATTGATAGTCTGTAGCCCTGACACTCAGTTTACTTTTTTTCTCTTAGTTTCAGATCTTTTTCTCCTTAGAATAACCCTGGGAATGCTGTAAGATTAAGATTTGAACGTAGCTGTTGATCACTCTGGTGCATTTGATTCCAGCCCTCACACTTCTGGATCCCTTTTTCTACATGCTAGCCCTGAAGGTCTCAACACCCTTTTCTGGCAAACTGAACTCAGCAACTCAGAGTTACCAACAACTCAGCACGGTGAGTGTATGCTATATCCAGATATATGGTGATAGTTGCCAATTCTACAGTGTCACTGTAATAAGGAACGGGAAAGAAAAGACAAAATGCAACTGAAAATATTCATAGTATTCAACATTTATTAAGTAATGTATTTCAACAGAATTGTATATGAGATAGAGGTGATTTCCAGGGACATGTCAGTCTGGTTTGAAAATACAAATATTATGTTATACCAAAAGGAGAAAATTAGTTTGGAGGGTGGGGGAGGCAAAAATGGATTTTCTTATCTGCTTAGGAGTAATTTGTGCAAATGCATCCATGTAATGCCCTGAAAACAGTGTCAAAATTTCCAGTGCAGGATTTTCAGACTGTGTTGACTGTTCCAGTACATAGTGTTTAATATCATATAGGAAAAAGAAAAAAAGTACAAAAGATAATGATAATAATAGTAAACGTAGCAAGAGCATAAATAGACATCCTCTTTTCCATTGATCCCATGACCGAGCAGTTGTAAGGGCCTGGGCAGTGCTAAGTGCTGCATGATATAGACAGGCCATTGACTTTGGGCAGGTGAACCCTAATGAGAAATGCCAAAAACACCGCTTGATCACCAGCTGAAATAAGAAGTTGAAAAAGTACAAGACAAGCAACATGCTCTGGATGTGGAAATCTGCAGCTCATCCCTTCTTCAGGTTACTCATGTCTTCTTTGATTGATATCACTGAGATTTTTTTCAATTTTCTCCTTTGGCTGAGCTTCGAGTTTTGCTTCTTTGTGCTGCAGCTGGGAAACAAAACACTTCATCATGAGGAATACATGAAGAAAGAGGAAACTGAAGAAGCACCACATCCCAGTGACAGGAATGCCAAAGCATCCATCAAAGCACTCTGCCAGGCAGGGATGAGAGATCTGACCAGGGCACTGAAAGTCACTGTTCAGGTAGGACCAGGGAAGGCATTCCACACAGACGACCAGCATGTACCATACTGAAATGCTGAACCACACTTTACATTCAACATAATAACTGACTTTATCACCAGCAAGGGACTGAAGCACAGGAATAATTCCAGCAATCACTACTACAGCCATCTCTGGAACTGTGACTTAGAAAGAGAGACAATTCACAACATATTTTCCTAGCTAAATTAGCATTTTCATTATTTTCCAAAGCTAAAATTTGTTTACTTGGAAGTCTGCCAGAAAAATCCCTTGATAAGGAAATCAGGTAAAAATACTCRCAAATATGACTGAGAATTGACTTAGTCATCTAGAAAGTTTGAATTTCAGCCCTTTGTATCTACTTGCTAAAGAACAATGAGAGGCAGCCCTCTTCTCATATATAGCACCAAGGATAATGAATATTCTTTTCTGAGCAGGGGAAGAGAAAAATGGTGGAGAGTTCTTGCTGACTGGAATGCAATTCTGCTGGAGTATGGAGAGGAATAAAAGAGGTTTGTTACCATCTTTCAGTGAACAGGTGGAAGGAAAAAATCCCTATCTAGGAAGATTTCCCTAACCATTTACTTTTTCACCCCAGATCCTTACAAGAATATTTTAATTTTACAGGCACAAAACAAGAATTACACCGGGTAAATGACTCTTCAGCATATCACCATAACCACGGTTTAACTCAACTTTCTTGGCCAGTCGCAGCAGCAGGACTAGTAAATTAAAGGCATATCTCAGCCCACTCTTACCTGAAAGCATCTCTGCTGCCTAGAACTTCTACTGAAGGCAATGGGAGGGTGCTGGACATATACTGGCTCTGTTGCGCATGTTGGCTTATCAGGCGTTACTATGTGGCATAAAATGTGTGCAAAATTGAGTGCAGACGATACCCAAGCAAGCCTGTCCACATCATTTGTTCCAGCACCATGAAAATTAACTTGAGTCCTAGAGATCCTTATTCACTCTGGAAAATTGCACTGAACTCCCTTATCACCCCCTGCCCTAAAGCCAAAAGATGCTCACAGAAAACAATCAGTTCTCAGCTCTTTTGCTGGCAAGTGCAAACAAGAGGTTGAAGACAAAAGAAAAAGGTAAAGTAAGAGGAAAAATGGATTTATAGTTAATGTTTATTTTTCTACTAAGCATGGTTCCCTCCCTTCCTTCCACTTGGATTAATCTGAAGGCAAGAAAGAGATAATAAATTTGGTCTCAAATATCTAGCAAGGAGGACTCATTCCCTGGCATTGGCCAATAGGCTCCTGCAAGTGAAATTGGGTACACAGCAGCATAAGAGTTTCACTGGTATTCAGGGACCCCAGTCCTACAGAACTCAAAAAACTACTGAAATACCTTTAACAATCTTGCCACTAAGCCTCAGTTTATCACCTATAAAATTAAGACTGCAGCAGTTTCTTACCTCATGGGGACCTTGCAGTGAGTAATAGTTTAACATTTGGAGTTGCACATGTTATACATTGATGAGGACTTGTGTATTTATCTAGAAACACTAGATGTCTAAGTGGGTGAGGATAGCTAGATATAAATTTATGCTGCCTAATACTCTGAGCTGGCTGAACCTGAGCTTGTAATCTTTGTTTGGAGCAAGAGCAGGTCAGTCTGCTTTCATCCTGCAGACATGCCTAGGGATAGTCCTGATACAGTTTTCAACAGAAGCAAAGTTTCAAATGTACCCTGGAGAGCAGTGGATTGTGGTGCGGTTTTCCAAACACACCGTCAGGCTTCCAAAACCCTTCGGGGGCTTGTGGGTTTTATGAACCTAATGGACTTGGGTGCCTCTGAACATCTCAGGCAGGCAAACACTAAGCTACTATCAAAAATGCAGAATCAAATCAAAACACCACTGCAAACTTCATGAAAGTCAGTGGGGAAATCCTTTTTCTTCTGTTTGTTGTTGATGGCTGAGAGATAACCTTTATTTACAGTGCCCTGGGGACTTATTCAATAGGATATAGTGACACTGATGAGGAGGATTATTTATTGTTTGTACAGTTGTTTAAAGATGTAAGACACTGCATAAATACTCTGGAAAGCATCATTTCATGAAAAGGCTCTCAATTATGCATCAAAATCCCTCCTGCATAAAGTCCTTATGGACTTATTCTTTGTGTCACAAGCTCTCTTTGCAATGCTCAGAAGGCCTGACAGTATCTATTATTTCACAGTATCTGAGATGCAGTGAACATTAAGAACATCACAGTTGCTACCTGCTATTCATATAGCATCAATAATCTGCAAGGCATATTGATAATGGTCTTCACATGCCTGATAAAAGCACTAAGGAAATTGTGGCTTTATTTAACAGAATTTCCTATACAAACTACATTAATGGACAATGGAGATTGCATTCAGTAGTGATGAAATGGTATGGTAATGACTGCATGAGCAACTATAACCTAGTCATTCTGTGTAAGCATTAAAATACGGCATGTAATTACTAGGCTGTGTGAGCTCAGAAATTTCTTAGGTAACAGGAGATACATTTGTGTCCACAACCTCAGAAATAAGCATAAAAGAAACTTTATGTATCTTAAAGGCAGCTCAGACACCACAGAATAGACCGCAAAACATTTGGTGATACTCTTCAGCTCTTCTGCTCTTCTGCTCTTCCACTGTCACTGTCACAACAGCCCAATGTAATTATATTGACTGGGGGACAGTTTCTGCCACTTCCTGCTCATGTGGAATAGCTCAGCAATATTGATTTAGTGATGACTTACACATATGAATTAGTCATATGGCCTATAACAGGGCAATTCACACAAGTGACCATTCACACCAGAAGGAGCCCACAGTCTGCCCCAGTAGTCCTTTCAGGTTGTGTTCTGTACATTATGCTTCTATGAAAACACTGGCTTTTCCCATTATTTATGTCCGCTGAATATGATTTTTTATATATTTGAAGCCTGTTATACCAAATACGACTGAACTCATTTCCCGTCATGCTACTTTGTTCTATAACTGTAGTTACCAACTCCATCTCCTAGGGTCTAACTTTTCCCAGAGTAAATGCGTAGTCTAAGGTAGTCTACAATGAATCAATAACCTCTAATCAATAAAGCAGGAAAGATATCTCTAGAGGTTGATTTTAAACACCTACCACAGAGTGAGATAAACCTTTCTCAGGAGTCATCAATCCTTCTGTGTCAACTACAGAGCCAGCTGCTCAGACCAGGCACTTAACTCCCTGTGACTAACATCAGGCAAGCTGAGTGCCACTACCATTGGGCTTGAACTAAGCCACAGCAGAGTTGTACTTAGCCCATAACCTATTAAAATGACACTTTTTTCACAAACTAAAAGTTTGAAAAGCTGAGATGATGCCTTCTAGAAGCTAACAAATCTGAAAATTTTTAAAAACTGGGGGAGAGGGCAGAGAGAGAAAGARTATCTTCATCTTGTGGGACACAGAAGCAGAACAAAGGGTTCTTTTTTACTGCAGTTAAAGGAAGCAATACTCAGCGATTTAACTCCTCAGAAAGATTTTCTGTACCCAAAAAGATTTTCTGTGAAACTCTTCTGGGCAATTTTATCTGGGTTGTATTAAGACAAATCCAGTTATGCTGATCTATTACTTCTACCTGAGCACTTAGTTTTCTTCAATTTAATAACAACATAAGGGAGTAGGAAAATGTTTAAGCAATGAGACATGACATACTATACCATGCTGTAGTGTTGATTAATGTGTATCCGGGGTAGATGGGGAGTAAGACAAGTGTTTACACCGTATGCAGTGAGTGCATTAATCAATATTAACGTGTATTAACATGTACTGAGAAAGCGTACTGAAGAAGAACTTTTTTTTGGAGCCCAGTCCTGCTGTGATGACAACGGGGGACTGAATCCTGTTGACACGAGAAGTCAGCCTGACCTCTGAGGCTGTGACCTTAGCAAAGCTCGTGTATTTGATGAACTTCATGCCACAAGATGTTGCGGAAGCTGAAAGCTTATATAGATTCAAAGGCTGGAACAATTTCACAAACTAGAAATAATTTCAGACTATAAATTCAAAGAAAACATCTCCCAGTCAGGAAATCTTCGAGCCGCAAATGATTGGAAGCAGGAAAATTATCCAGTGAAGTATCATGAACCCTGTTCTTATACTCTTTCCTATATATCTGCTTTTGGCCACCATCAGGTTAGGACATGGAGCTAGAGAGCCATGTGATATGACCAGTTCAGCACTCTTACAGCCTGTGTTTTTACATCCTGACTTTACAACCTCTGAATAGTCCCCATAAAGTCTATGTAAGATGTTCACCTTTAATTCAGAAGTCAGACTGGAACAGCATGCAACTGTATGCATACCTCCTTTAAAAAACTGAACAGCACCATGACTTTTTTTTAGATAACTGGCTCACTGTGAACACCAGCAGGAATTTGCAGGATCTTCCACCACAGAGATGAGGTGCCACCAATCACCTGCTCCTGGGGATGCAGTAGCTTTCATTTCAAAGCTTTGGTGAGGCTTGAGAGCTAATCGCCTAAAGGCAAGAAACCAGCCAAGAGATGTAAATCAGTGCAATACAAGGCACTTCAGGAACTCAGCAGTRCTATTTCTCCAGACAGCTGAGGAGTGGTATTTTCCTTGGTATAAGGCAGCAGCTCCTACTCTTTGCTGAGTTCAGAAACATACCCCTGTTTTCTCCTCTGCAGGGCAGAGACCTTATAAAGCAACTGACATGCTAGGGAACCTAAGAAATAACAATAACACATTGCCTACTGGAGCATATTGATTTGCCCCACAGCAGTCCCACTATGATTGTTAAACATTTACCCAAGCTACTGAAGTAAGCGTCCTTTTTTATTCATGGCCTCCCCTCCAGCCTCTCTGTCACTTCCAGTCCCTCCTACTAGCACAGCAACCAGAGTAGTTCAATAGTCCAACAGCCAAACAGTGCTTTCAAATGCCTACTTTTGAATTAAATTAAGCTTCCCTAATGCTACTAGTTTAAAGTATTAATACAAAAAATAAAAGCTAAGCCTTTGGGCTGGCTTTTTTCTAATTCATTTGGTCCTATGCTTAAAAATCTTTTTTTCAAGGGTTGAAGTGGCTTTTTAAATTAGATTATTCAAATGATAGATAAACAAATAAATAGATTTGGATACTAATCATTTTTCAGCTCCATGGGGTTTTTTCATTCCTAACTAAAAGAAAGGAATATTTAAAAGGTGACTAGGTAGAGGGGAAGAACTCTGAAACCTGGGCATGTCAGTAAAGCATCTTGGATACGTCTCATCCTTTATCTCCCACATGAGCGAGCATTTGTAACTGAAGTCATGGATATTAGGATCTGTCCCTGTGCAAATCACTGCAGACTGTATGACTTTACTCCACACTCCAGACCAGAGCCTTAACTACTCACAAGACAGCCTGTAATTTGAGCAAGGAATGAGAGTGCCTGCAGGTGTTGAATTAATGCACCATGAAAGTAGAACTCTGCTGTGTTGTGATGGAGCTAAAATCAGGCTTCTCTAGTAGTGTTGACAGTATTCAGCTCCCAGTGTATTTCTGACTTCGGGTACATAGACTACCTAGTAATTTTGTCACATCTTGAAAATAGAGCAGGGGAAAAATCCATTTAGACTCTTACAGACATAGGTTCATATTTACCGTTCTCTAACAGACTGTCATGTTGTGAATGGAACCTGCTTCTTCAGTCCAACAACACAGAAAATTTCTCTTGCATCACTAACAGAAAGGAATTGAATAATAGAATAAAGTCACTGACTTCTAAGAAAAATAATCTAAATCATGGTGTTAACCAAAAAGTTAATCAATAAAAGTTGAACTTTGGGGAAAAAATGTATTTTAAAAGAAAAAGTAATTTTAAAATCAGAGATGAAATGATGTACTCAGTAATTTCAGCTTTACTGATTCCATTGATTTTGGATGAGAAAGCTGACGCAGACAATGAAGAGAAGCCATCACCTAGGCAGCTGCTTTTTAAGAAGACACCGACTCAGGTCTGCCTCTGTGGGTAATATCTGTAAGTCAGACCTAGTTGCCATTCCATATGTGCCACATTTCTGAGGCCAGCTTGTGGCTTTATCTCCCAATATACTAGTAAAGCTGTGAAGATTTAGGTTTCTGGCTAAGGCCATGGAGACACCTGTCTCCGCTCCTAACCTGTACCATGGGGTCACCCCACTGGGAGAAACAGGCAAGCCTTCAATAGGTGGAGGTGAAGGTGTCTGCTCAGTATTTTGAGTACAGCTGCTTTGTTCCCTGGAGCAAGTTTGTAAGATCTGGTCAGAGCTAGATGAGGTGATGTAGGCAGCTGTCTAGGGCAGAAGACTGCCAGGGTGGAAATCGACCATTGCTGTCAATGCAACCAGAAAGATCAAGATGCGCAGGGCAGCAACCACTTCTGGGCAGGAGAATGAGGGGCCTTATTCCAGAAGCAACTACCACTCCTACCCTTCCTCTCAGCAACAGTAAGTCAGGCTCTCCAAGGCTCTACCTGTATTTTTTCAGGCTTGGTTTTACCCCTTTCTCTGCCAAGGAAACTTAGATGAAAAGAGGCAGACTCTCCCCAGTTAGTTGCTAGAGACTTTGGGTGTCACAGTGAGCAGTATAGCTTAAGCTACCTATGATCCTTTGTGAGATTAGGCCAGGCCAAATTCTAATTAATAAAACTACTCATCATGTAATTCCCGTAATACGCACATGAGTTCACTTTGCAGAGTCATACAGTCATAACAGCGTTGGTTGGAAGGGACCTCTAAAGGTCACCTTGTCAGAGCAGATCAGCTCAGACAGTGACTTTGCCCGGTCACATCTTCAAAATATGCAACAACAGAGATTACATAGTCTTTCTGAGTAATCTGCTCCTGTGCTTCACTATTCTTATAGCAAAAAATTTTTCCTAATGACTGACTTGAACCTCCCAAGCTGCAGTGTCTGGCTGATGTGTCTTGTTATATAATCTGCCACTACTATGAAGAGTTGCAGTTCTGTCAGCTTTGTAACTGGTCTTCAAATTGTTGTAGGATGCTGCCTGGACCCTCTCCAATTTCTCCACAACCCTTTTGAACAGGAGAACCAAATATCGGACACAGTGTCCTAGGTAAAATCTCACCAGTGCTGACTGGGGAAGAATAACTTCCCTCAGCCCTCTGGCCATGCTCCTCCTAATGTACACCAACATGCAGTTTGCCTTACTTGCAATGAGAGCACATTGTTGGATTGCATTCAGTGCGGCATCCACCATAACCACAATGTCCTTTTCAGCAGAGCTGCCCTTCAGTCAGTCACTTACCAGGTTTATTTTAAGCAGAGGACCAGACTCTGCTCCTGAGGAAAGGAGGGAAAAAAAAGCACTGCACATCTATAGGAATTCAAAAATAACCTATTCAGTACCCATCATTACTTAAGTGGATTTGTTGAGTGAAATAGTTGGTGCTGAGGACTCAGCATCCACATTATGAGAATTTCAGTGCATTTTACTTGAGCCTAGCTTCAGTCTGTTCCCATGGACTTGAATGGCCATGAACAGTTGGAGTGTATTAGGTGCACTCTGGAACCACACCTTTCAGCTTAGTTTTATGCGCTACAAGATCTCTCTACAATTTGAACCAAAGTAGAGTAAACAGGAAAGATGAAGATTTGTGCTTCAGACATATACTCCTGATCTGAACTAAAATGAGAATGCAGAGTTACCTGTAGAGTTCTTTGCGTGCCTTCTCACCCTACTTCTTTTCTCTTTATAGCATATGACATGCTTTATTCTGAGAGACCCTGAGTACTAACATAGCCCTGTTTTTACAAGGGAGTTTCAGTTGCTCAGTACTGTTTTTCTTTACTTCAGATCTTCAGTTCAATCACTATTGTTTCTTTCTGTGGCTCATGTCTCTCATTGCCTCTTTATCACATGTACTAGTGTCATTCTTCCTGAAGCATTTGAAGGTTGCTCAGTTTATTTACATCCAGTAGCACATTAATACTTTCCACATTGCAAAGTGTGCTCTTAGCTATTCCTTGGACATTAATTTAGTTGAATTTGATAGTCAGAACTCTCTGACATTGTTAAAGTTAATGACCTGATGCTTTACAAGACAAGAGACATTTCAAGTCAAATTGATTGTATTAATAGTTTTATTGAGTAATATTAACGGAAGTGTGTTGTTCCACAGTGTCCTCAAGCAAAGCCTTTATTAGCACTTTAATGGTGACAGAGTGTCCAGATCCATTAAGTAAGAGACACTTTTTATTTCTACAAAGTACAATTACAGTTAGCCTAAAATTGTAGATTAGAAACCAATAACCATACAGCTCTGCTAGGAAGTCCTGTCTTCTATCAAAATGCGTGGATTTGCTGAATGCAAATCACTCCAATTTAGCAACAGAGTCTCTGTGTTTCCAGCTGCCTATGCTAAAGAAGAGAAAGACCCAGTGGAAATGGAAGGAATAAACTTTCTCCTGAAATACAGAGGTACCTGAGAGTATGGGATGGTACCCAGTATCTTGAAAAATTAGACTTTTTCTAAGCAGTAGCTTTTAGGGCATTTCAGGTCTATGTGATGGATGCCTGGTGAGGAAAGCAAGAGGGAAGAGAGTTGGGAAGAGAGGAGCAGGCTTCTCTCAGATATATTATACCTGAGTCAAAATAGGCCAGATTCGCAGGTATAGTTTAAAGCTGCTGAGAAACCACACTGTACTTACCATTCCAAAGATTTTCTCAACCAGTGCAATGTCACACAGTACCTCATACACACACTCAAAGAAACAGTTTCCTATACAGATCACAGGCCCAATTCAACAAACCTTTCCTCATGTGATGGCCATGTCATTTATGTCCAGCCAAATACCAAGGATCATTACAATACTGCAGACCTTTCAGCAGTTTTTGGACTCTCCCCATGACAGATTGCCAAGTGATGTTCCTAACATGAACATAGAGATGCCCTCTTTAAGACAAAATAACTAAATAAACATCTATGATCAGTCAACTAATGCCATGTACCTTGTGGCCAGGATGATAGGATTATCTAACACACTTTTTGGTGTTTTGAGGAAGAGAGTGTCTTCTGCTACAGCAATTTTAGCATCGAAAGAATTGAAAATTGCAGAAAGCGCAGTGCAATTAAATTTTCCATCTCTATCCTTCCTTCCCATCAAGTGTATTTGCCTAGCATCTCACATCCACAGAAGAAAACTATGTTACCCTTAATAAGAGGGATCATATATGATATAATGTAATAATAAGTTGGGCCTGCAAAGTGCTGTATTCTGACTACCAGAGAGCTTGGGTTGCATCACGCTACGAAGGTTTGATCGTAACAACTGAGACAGTAACGTAATCAAAAATTATGTTTACTTCCTCACGCAAGCTCTTGGATTAGTAATATCCATTAAAATAATGCAATTACTAATTTAGAAAGGATAATTCAAGATCATTGATTACTGATTTAGAAAGGATAACCTCAAATCATTGATTACTGATTTAGAAAGGATAACCCGAAACCGTCAGTTACTGCACTAGTAATTGGACGCACTGCTTATCCCTACTTGAAAGTTTTCTTGTTCACCCTCTTAGTGAGAGGGCTCTCAACCTTGAGGAGTTACCTTAACCCAGCGTCCCAGGAAAAGGGGAGGGGGGGGGGATACTCACGGTCCAGCCGGAGAGGATGATCAGGTCACGTTCCCGTCCCTGCTCAAACCCTCTTAGCTGCCAAGTCTCTTTTTATACGGCTGAGGCTCTGAGCAAACACTGCTGTTGCTGACCTCTGCGAGTTTCATAATCACAGGACTGTTTGTCTGCTTGGAAGGACCCTGCTAGTGAGGCAAGACCACACCACCTCYGTATTGCTTCTCCCCTCCCTGCAGGTCCCTGCAGATTCCTCGGCCTTGTCAGGCGGCAGAGTTCTTTAGTCCTGTTAGCTCTTCTAGTCTGCAGCCTTGATCATATCAGTTCTTGCGCATACCAGGCGGCAGACTTCTTCAGTCCTGTTAACTCTTCACTCACTCGTCAGGTTGTTTCTCTCTGCTGATGACATTAGGTTGTAAGCAACCTGAATTACACACCACTCCCTCCCTGTCAGAGGCCATAGTAATCACAAGACTTACGTTAGGCAAATATGCTAAGTAGTCTGAGTACCATGGATATTTTGGGGAAGTTTTGTAGCTTGTGCCTTGTGGCAGTAGTCAAAATTGTTGCTTGTAAGGGTAACATAGGCAGCTTGCTGCCTGTCTTCCTTTATAATATTTTCAACTAAAAGTGAAAGGTGATCTGTGAGAAGTGGTGCAACATGACAGTAATCCATTGACTCAAAAGGCTTGGGAGCCATTGCCTTGGAAAAGTAAGATCTTATCAAACTGTCTAAGCAGCCCTTAGTCAAACAAAGTTTGGTCACCGTGCTATATCATCAAATAGAAAAGGCAAAACATAGCCATCCCAACTAATAGGGTAAAGAAGTCCATGTGGCAAATTCTTCTGCCATTTATTCTATCCTTTGCTGCTTTGTCCCCAGGCACAAATGAACTTCTGTACCTATAATTTTCAAGAGATTGCCTTTGAAACTTTGCCTGATGCAACAGAGTTTGACTACAATACAGCAAGGCCTGTAGCTGAAAAAGGAGACAGCTGCAATTTCAGGGGAGAACTGCAGACAATTGTTTCGAAGACTCGATGGCTGAATTGTAAGCCCGAGCTCGTGAACTAAAAATCTATCTCAGATAATTGACATTTATTTGATTGAAACAGCAGGATGCCCTCCATCAGAATGGGAGGAGACCATATGGAATAACAGTATGAGTGGAGATAATGTTTGTCTGCTGAGTGTGTCAATGTGTTTAGAGATTATTCATAGGGCTCTAGGGATTCCACTATGGTAATGTTTCAGCTAAATTAGAATCAGATTAATTGCTCTAATCTAATGGAAAGACAATGTTCATCAAATTATTGCTCCTTCACCACATGATATTGCAGTGTCATTACTCTTTGAGTTTAAAAAAAATCAAAAGGCTCTCTTGTATCTCATCTGCTCAAGAGCTCCGTAACAGTGCTGATATCTGCACAGGAAAGCTAATGCAGTTTATAACTCTATGAAGTAACTAATGAATTAGAGTGAAAGCTTTGTAGAAGATAAATCCACAGTATTTGTGGGTAGGTCTTCAGAGTGGATAGTCACCCTATATTAACTGGAATATTAACTGGAATTACTTTGTCTTGGTTTTTTTTTTTTTTTTTGAGGGAACACTTTTTGTTGTTCAAATTTTGATTACTTTTTGGTTTTTTATAATGGAATGAGTTTTTTGCATAGTAAGTAGCACCAAAACTGAACTACATAACAACAAATTAACATTTCCCTCATCTGCTTTCACTTTCTTTAATTTTTCCTTTCATCTGAAAAAAAGCTGAATACACAGAAAGAACTCCTAAAACCTTTTGAGTATTCCTTATACTGTGTAACTGTTAGGGTCATTTTAGATCACCTTTCAAAAGTCAAGTCTGAGGAGATGCTGAGCTCCTTCGTCTCCTTAAAAATGCAGTGGAAATTTGCAGTTCCTGTAGCACTACACTACAAGTGTTGAGTGCCTCAGAGAATCAGACACTCTTTTAACGGTTCAATGGCTTGCACAGTTTAAGAATGTGCTCCAAGGATGTCTTTTAAGAGCTGATCCAGGGTTTTTTCCCCTCAGCATTTTAGAATATTGTCACTACATGCTATAAATGCTAAAACACAACATTAAAATATTAGCCTTTTTAAAACAGCATCTAGTAAGCATGAGCTGTACTTCAAAAGGAGAAACATGACCTTTTCTCAAAAGAACTAATAAACCAACAAGGAATACTCCTCCAACCTGATTTTCCACTGTGTTATATTAATATGATGATGCTGCAAAGCCATAGACTTCATAGGACCTTGTGTATCAAACTGGAACAATAGAAGACAGTCAAGCATTTCATCTCTGCTTAATTTATAATGGTGACACTGTGTTTGTGAGGCATTCAGGCTGCATACTTAAGAGAACACTGAACAAATATTTTCTAGGCTTCTATAGTAACTAATAGTTGCTCCTGCCTTAACAGGGTCATATATCTTTTCAAGACATATTTCACTGAAAATCTGTTTAAGAAAAGTTAATACCTTTGTTAGTGTAATCTCCATAATGTATATTAAAATACATAGTTTGCAAAAGTTGGCCAACCATAACCATGCAAGTGATTCAACGCTGGGTGTAAAACAGTGTCCTGTCCCCAGTTGGCTTTCTTTCCCAGGTACAACCAGACACAAAGATGCCAGGTTTTTAAGGCACAGCCATGTGGTGGTTGAGGATTTGTTGTGCTAGCATTTTTAGAGTGGTCGTTTCCATAACCCTTTCCCCCATGCATTTTCCTCAGACACACACAGCTGTTTTCTGGCACATATGCAAAGATAAATCTTCATTCAAGTTGTTTTTGCTTGTGAAAAATTAAAAGTTCATAGCACCTCTTCCACCTAAGGCCTTGAGTTTTAAGGCTTACTTTATAAAATGTAGATCAAAGTTAGAGTAGCAAAAGCAATTCAAATTGGGCTGCATAAACCACATGCACTCTGAAGCCATGATTACAAAGCCCCAGCCACTTGATCTTCTGTTTCATTACAAAGCTGCTTGTTAAACCCTTTCAGCTACCCAGCTTTTTATCCTTTTAGCTACCCAGCTATTTATACATCTGTTTGAAACTAACGGGAACATCTGCCCCTCTTCCTGGATTTTTTTCACTACTTTGAAGTGAGTAAGGCTCCAGAAAGAGGCATGGTCTATGGCGGGGAGACACTTACTCTGCCATCAGTCAGTGCTTGGATCTAACTTCGTACCTTTTGTTCTGAGAGCTACAGCAATAGCTTCCCCGGTGTTTTCTCTGCCRTAGGAGCTGTGAACCGCCAGCCCAGTCGCTCCCTGCTGCACTTCTGCAGTCTACACAGCACAAAGATCCACAGCCACACAGCACTGGGTGCGGGAAGAAACTTAGCGCTGATACATAACTGAAGGGTGTTCTGGCTTTCTGAGCCATGCTGTGACTCATGCTATAACCCACAGCAGGAAAATATTATTGAGGAAAAATATACTGGTTTAGTAAGGATCTATAAACTTTGAGATATAGATAGTTAATCTAAGTGCTTAATTTAAATAAATCTCATTCGTGGTCTTTAAACTATCCACTACTGTTATTTGGAAATGATTTAAAGTAGCTGTAGTCCCATGCAGGAGAGATGGTAACATGCTGTCAGGAAACCTTTGTTGGTAAAATATACGGCTTTATCTATTTAGAAGCAAAAAAACCCGTTGTGCACATAGGAGACTCCATGTGGCAATGAATTAGCAGATTTGCAAACTAGCAGCAGGGGATAGTGTTTCTGAAGGAAAGTCCTTTACTAGAATCTGCAGGGTACTTCAAAAATGCTATTATTACTATCTATTAAAAATCATAGTGTTAAAAATGCATAGAATGCTTTACAAAAAGATTAATGTTATGGTTTATTCCTTGCTCCAAAGAATTTAAAACACAGTTCTGCCTCCAGAGATGTTGTTGCCATGCTCACATAACCTTGAAAGACCCAACAAAGTCAACAGAAGTTGCAGCCATATGATGAAGAGCACAGCTGGGCCCTGATTTTTTATAGGCAAAGAAAGCAAAGAATTGGCAATATTCAGGTCTGAGTATTTTGACCCTGATTCTTCTTACAGTCTGGTTTAACTCCACTGCATAAAATCCTGGTATCATTGACAGTCAATGCAAGTTTTATCACATATTTAAATGGGATTTCAATCGACTTCAAGGAAGTTCCTCCAGTCCACTTTTACATGATATTGGAATCTGGTTATGCTGCTGATCAGCAAAATTTACACCTGTACAGAGCTGAATATATTTCACTGCAGAATATATTTTAGTGTTTTTCAGATTATTTAACAAGGCAATATAGATCTAAATGATGTTTTCATTACTTTTGTGAGTGTGTATATACATGCTTGCATATTGTGTGCATATACATATAATTGAAAGAAAGCACATCATAAGTAAATTTTGGAGAAAAAATTGTTTGCTTTTTTAATTTTGGCAGTACAATTTTCTGGCACACAATCATTATCGAAACTGTTATGCATTAAGAAATGAAACAAAAGGACTTCTACCTCTTTAATACATATATCCAAGTGATGGGATAACAGAAAGATTCCCAGAACAATTAATGCTAACTAAAGTTTCTTTAAAAGTCCTCGTTCACACATGTGTACAAAAGTCAAAAGATCTTGTGGTATCCTCTATCGAAAGTGCTTATTTTGCTATTCAGAATGAGTACTATTATTTCAGACTTTTCAGTGCCTTTCTACAGCTTTGTCTGTGCTAATAATAATATGCTGCCAGGACCATTTTCTGTCAATTGAGTCAGTTGTGGAGCAGGGGCAGATCCGGGTAAAAGATGTCATTAGCATTACAAGTCATAAAACGCCAACAGAACAAAATACTAACATTTATGGATGTCACACAGGGAGGCATGTCTCATGCAATGAAATGCAAATTTTCCCAGCACAAGTCTATCTACATTTTTGGATTCCAGGAGACCCACCAAAGAAAGGCCCTCCTGTGACCATGCCCTTCTCTAGTCTCAGTGCACGCACACACCATAGTTTGAAAGACCTTCTCCTGTGGGGAAAGGAAGTACTGGAGGGAGCTTTAGAACCAGCAGCAGCTAAAGCAAGAGGAGAACAAGGAGTGGACGTGAAAGTATCCTGTGGTATCCCTTTGTCTTACCCCTCCAGTGTCTCCTGCAGTTTATATATTTCCTCCAGCCAGAGGGTGGGAAAGGGCAAGAGGCCAGCTATTTATTGACCTAGCAGGATAGTGATACTTAGTCATAGAAAAAAGAGTCTGCGAGGAAGATTTTCAGTTGCAGTTGCCTTGCTGAAGCCAAGGCTGGACTGAGGGAGTGTTACTGTGCTTATTGCCTGTGCTCGCTGTTAGGTCACATGTCACCCTGCTTATTTTACTGTAGTATTTCTTCATTCTTTTGGCACTGTACCAGTAGAGTAGAAGTTTATCTTGGTATGACATGGTAAAGATATCACAACATCACCACTCACTTATGACATCTGCAGGGCTATCCAAAATTGTTGCATCAGTATGTATATTCAGTTATATTAGTTATATTTTTAACTACACAGAACCTTTCTGATCTCTAATGTAAATATGCAATGTGCGGAGGGCATGTGTTATATACATGAAATACAGGAAGTGGAATAATGTTTCAGCACAATGGCAACTTTCCCTTGTTCAATAACTCAATTTTTATCTAATTACCACAAATTATGACATAATTTCTGAGCCAACATCACTGCTGTAACTGATTTTCTGCTTGAGCTGTACAAACACTAAAAACCGCTTGAAACTGGCAAGCTAGTGCACATAACTGAAAAAAACAGTTTGTGGTAAACAAAATGCACCAAGGTTTTTCACCTGGAGCAAATTATTACAGCTGTTAATAAAACCTATTTAAATAGATTTCACAATAAGTGAGAAACTGCTCAAATAGCTCTGTATGTGGYTCTTTAGCCTTATCTCACAGGAGTAGCCTGGCGATCCCAGGAGAACTAAACTGACCGCAGATCTTAGTATGGCAGGATTGGCTCCAGTAATAGAATAAACATGTTGCTTTTTTCACAGTTGCAGGGTTTGAGAGACACCCATGTACTCTGCATCTGTGTCTCAAAAAAAAGGTTGGGGAGAAAAGAGCCCACAACACTTCTACAATTGATTTGCCCTTTGTCACTGTCACAGATATGTTTTCCCTGTTTTGACAGGTAGTTGTAATTCTATTAGCAGCCCATCGACTTCCCTGTGAAATCGATCTGTGTTGGGCTAGCTGGGTCTTCTTAAACTAGCTGATTTATTGCTTCTGCCTGTTAAAAAAAAAAAAAGAAGAAGAAGAAAAAGAAGGTCTTCTGCCACCACAGCGAACAAAGTACCTAAACAACGCCTGAAAATGAATAATTTTTAGCCTCGCTGCTGGTTGTCTCAGCAGCAGATGAGCTGTGACCTTTCGCCGGCAGTTTTGCTGAGCCGCCTGCTGATGCCGGCATGTATAAATGATTGTCAATTTCCCTTATTAATTTACCTGGCTGTCTCATGTAGAAACTAGAAGATCTCATTCACCCTAAATGTCCTCAGCATCAATCTATCGTGTTTACCTAAGTTTGTGATTTTGTACTGGGCTGCCTAACGGCTTGAAACTGGAGAACCGCTGGAAATGCAGTCAACATCTATTCACTTCTGCAGATGGAAAATGGGGGCACGCAGGTGAATTTACAGTTGGTGGCATTCTAGTTTAGGTCAGAGAAAGAGGTTATCATCATGCTCTTCTTATTCAGTGACATCAGAAGAAATTTAATGAATCACCAGGGTCTAAAATGATGTCCTGGAATTTTAACTGGTATCTGTCTTGGTTGCATTAATTCTTTTTTTCCCCCAGGTCAGAAAAATAAATTACTTTTCTACTGGGCAAAAAGCAAGCTTATATTGTTGCAGGTTGTTGTGTGGAGCTTTTCTATTATCTGTAAATATGAGGTTTTGGCTTTGGGTACAAAGAGATAAAGTATATTTTTGTATCCTTGGTTATTTTAACCAAAAGTCAGTTTCTAACAGCCTTTTCTAATAGGTTCTAGAATTTAAGTAGAGATTTAAAGAGGAATAACTACTACATGCAGAGGCAAGATGTAGTATCTATCCTTTTTTACATAATGGTGGGATCAAATTAATTTTTTTCATTAAGCACATACAATTGGTTAACCGATCTCATTGGTCCATTCTTATTGTGTACCGACCAGGATTATTGGCCATGTTCAAGGTAGGACTTTGCAAGTCTTCTTTATTGTTTCTGATGTACCTCTCTGGCCTGGCAAGGAGTTTTGTGTTAAGCTCTGGTTGTTTGTGAAAAATACAGATCTAATGATTTTTTATGATTTTTCAAGGTGCATAAAATTCTAGTTCACAGAAGCAGAAGTATTCCCTGTTATGGGAAACGATAAAAAAATCAAGTCAGTCAAATGCAATAAGGATCCCTGCTTTCCATGGACAGAATGGCTTTTGAGGCAGATGTCACAGAACTGAGAAGGCCTGGTTATATGTGAGAGCCTCACTGGTAACATTAGAGAAAGCCAAGGGGAGAAAATGCTTTTCAGATGGTTTTCTAAGAACTTTTCTAAAAAGAAAGCTTCATGCAAGATTACAGTGTGTGGGCTCATCAAGCTCATGGGCTGTTCTTCACCTCGTTGAAATTTAGCTTGCAACAAAGTCTTTGAGGGAAGCAAAGCCTGAAGTGTGTGCTGTAGGCACTGTTTAGATAGCTGGGTCAACAGTGTCTCCCCAAGGGTCAGTTCCAGCTCAAAGGCATTCAGGATCCCCCTTCCATGAGATCTCAACCAGAATTCTTCGGGATACAGATAAATGCTATCTTCCAAATCTGGCTGTGACAATGGGAGAAGGATATAGTCTCCAGTGTTTCCCCATCCACATCTGCCAGCAGAGGAGTTTGAATAAGAGTCTCCCTAATTCGCTTCAGGCAAAGTCAGGCAGCTTTAGCTTAAAATGGTTAAATGGGTTATTTGAGCTAATAGCTGGTTTGGCACTGATTCAGATGTTTCCATAGCATCAGATGACCAGGCTGTTAAGTTGCCCGAAGCCTTCATTTCTGATAATAACTCTTAAAGCCTAAGTCCTGTATGGAGCTGAAAGTTATTATAACCAAGCTATTTAAAGCTGGTTTTATTTAACATTGGACAAATAATTTCCAAATGCACCAATTACGCCAGCTAATCTTTAGGGAAGCTGTATTATAGGTGGTCAACCCAAAGTTAACTGACCTACCCAAAATGTTACAGTAGTGAGTTATTTTCCTTCTAGTTTCTTTTCCTTCCTATTTAATGCAAATATAGATCTTAAAGATAACCTTAATGCTGAGTCCAAAGGTCAAAGGGAGAAAAGGAAAAAAACCAGCAGTCATTTGACTTTAAAAAGGAGGAAGTTGCATAGAAGAAAGTACACAAGTATATAGTGTAGGAAAAGGAAGAAAATTCAATAATATCCTGTTTTAAAAAAAAGTTAAATAGTACTTTTGGAGGTGGATGTTAAGGTTGATACACTAAGTTCAGTGAAGAGAAATAATATCAATTCAAAACAAGACTGATCCTAGCAGTGAATGAAGGAGTTTTCTTGCAATACCTACAACAGTAAAAACATCCAGCAGCTCTGCTGGTCCTTTCAAATATAAAGAAAAATATGTCAGGCTTCAGCCAAAGCCAACATCTAGTAGGAAGAGACTGGTGGCAAGAATTAGAATGAAACTGGGAGAAATTTCTCAGGTTAGATTCAAGCAAAACACTTCAGACCACAGATTGCCAGAGGTACATGTAAAAATATAAAAGCAGGGTCAATTCCTACATTATCAGTGAGAAAGCCAGTAAGAAAGTATAGCCTGAAATAGACAGACACCCCTTAAAGAAGGGGTGGTTTCAGAGCAGCTTTTCAAAAGGGCCACAACACCAGGCTCAGTTCGACAGAGGGGCTGTACTTTGTGTTTCCCTTTGGCAAGACACCTCCAAAGACTTCAAACCAACTGATAAAATATCCCCAGAGACAGAGACATCAGTGGGATTTAGATCAGATGACATCCCACTTTTTTGGCCAATCTACTTCCATCACAATTTTTTTCTGTGGCTGTGAGGCAGGCTAAAATTTTGACAAAACAGAGAAAGCTATGTAAAGATTAGCAGCAGCAGAACTTCATGTGAGCAAGAAACCCCTTCATTTTCAGCAGATGAGAAGTAGTAGTGTGTTCAGGCCCAGTATGGACAAATGGAGGAAGCTCCTGGGTCATTCAGTGACACAACACATAAATAACTTCTAGTCCCATTAAACAAAGCTAAGCTGTTATGATACTCAAGGTCCATTAATTATTATCTCAGGCATCTCCAAACTAAGATAGGCTTTCTAGAGCCTTTGTGTTAACTCCTGAAAGAGAGAAATGTTTTTCAGGACTCTGGAAAGAAAAAGGAGTCTTCAAAGCCCTGGTTATTTTAAGACAAAATATTCATCTTCCTACTAGATTTCTTTGTCCTTAGGTGTAAGAGCAGTTTTGTTGCACAACATGATGACTGCCAGAGAACAGCTAGTTGGATGTTCTGGATAAAACTGAATTGGGTTACTCATTACTATACAAGGAGCTGATATTTTGAGAATTTAAGAAATCCAACACTGCCTGCAGAAGAAGCCTTTTGTCATTCTGATAAATCACAATCATGCATGGGAGTCTCCAAAGAAAACAAGGATTTGCCAACCCCAGAGGTTGCCCAGCTACAGCATTTGACACTGACTTCAGCAGAGTATAAATATGGAATAGTTCATAATGGACATTGGTTTCTAACAGTACAGAAACCTTGAGTTGATTTCAGTTCTAGAAAAAACAGGTTCTCCAGCCCTTCTAGGGGAGACTGTGTTACTGCTGGAATGCCTCCACTAGATCCAATAAAAGCTTTCTACAAGTTCTGTACATTTAGGGCCAAGACAACAACAGAGCACAGGAAATAGTTACAATATAGGTCGCAAGAAATTGTTCTCCCTTCCCTCTCATTCTCCAAAGTATGGGACCGTAAAGCAAATCTTGGAATATCTTGCATGAGCTATTTGTCTTGGAGATGTGTATTAGGATGTGAGACTGGAGAAATGTAGTGAAGAAAACCTGAATGTCAAGCATAGCAGCAGGGTTCATGAATTCTAGGGATGGAAGGAAACCATAATGCATCAATTTTACAGATTTCAAAAAGGTAGTGGTATCAAAATGAGTAAAAGGGCATGCAACAACAGCAGCAAACTCCACCAAATCCTGAGACACATCCTTGCCACACATGAGGTACTTACGATATCCCTAAACAAAAGCTACCTCTTATAATGATGAAGTTTAAAGGCCAGGTCTACCTAACTTCCACCTAAATTTTAGGCACGGAGAGTGGCATTCATCTCACATTTAGGTCTCTCCAGTGTTGTTGTGTATATCTGAGTTTATCAATGGAGTCTAAAAAGCAACTTTTCTGGCCTACATTTGGTCAACAGCAACAGGAAACTAGACATATACTCAGATGTGGATATCCATATCTAAAATCAGGCAAAATGAATGAAACAGTCTTCTTAAAGTAAATGTCCTACCTCTTTTTGCAATGGAGAGGCATCATCCTGAGGACTTAGAGAAGAAACTTGTTAGAACTGGTTAGGAAATGAAGCAGAAAGTGATTAATGGGGACTACAATCACAGTGTGCTTGATTTGTTTTGCAGCACAGAACAAACCCTCAAATTAGGACTGCGGTAAACCTCATTCAGCTTTTGAAGGGAGGAATACAGTATGTTTGTTTTCACTGAACTGAATCCTCAACCTGCAATAGCTAATTAAAACTCCAAAAGTCTCTAAATACTTTGATGAATATTGATATATCAACCAGAGATGCTCACTTGGCTAGTTGGCTAAGTCTTGTTTCATTTACTTCTGTGATGCGGAGAATGATAGTGGTGATTTCATCATCTTCATCTCCTAATAAAACAGCTAGCCCAAGAGAGAAGATATATAAAGAGGATCTTTCTGTTATATAAACCAAAGAAATTACTTCTGATAAAAGAAGGAAAATGGGATCTCTCACTGTACATGCCTACAGTTGTAAGGTATCTGGGAAGAATCCTTCCTAAAGTCCTTTTTATTAAAATGAACAATAACACAAAGGACCAAATTCAGAGCTCACTTACAGCAGGTATATAGCATGAAGAATGTGACTTTATTAGAGTAGACTATTTATGCCATTTTTACATGCTTACCAGTCTGGCCTAAAATACTTAAAAGGTGGTCAGTTGGATGCTTAGGTCTAATTCCTCACATTATCATGTAAGATTTACAGGTTGAGGAATATTTTTTCTATCCATTTTCCTAATACACAGTGCCACTGGCAGCAAATATCTAGATATCAGTCATTTTTGAAATTACAACTAGAGTCTAACTCTGATAACAGTTTTTATTGTTTTCTTATCTGCCTGATGTTAAACCTACCCAAAGGTTATAAACACAATATAAGCTGGCAAGCAGAGGTACATAATTAAGATGCATACAAAATACCCTGTGCAGCAAGTAAATATTTTTTTAATTATATTATTACCTGTCTTTATGTTACTAAATTGCTACACAATTTCATATATAATTGATTTTCCAGGAAAAGTATTACCAATGTGGTTCTGTAGTTCAAAACAGCATGAACTTAATAATATGCAAACAATTTTTATCTCACAGCCTATAGTGCTGCATGGGATTTAGTATGCTGAAAAAAATATTCCTTCATATTCGTGGTAATTTTGAGTGTAACATAAAAACTCAATTATTTTTTCTTCCTCTGTGTTTTTTAAGACTACCAACAATGCCTCCTGTGAGGATATATTCTGTAGGTTCTTTTGCAGATTATGAAAATAGTTGTGAGGAAATATTCGGATAAAGGAAGACAAAGCTCCAGGTAGCAATAGGTTTCATACTGAGCTGATAAATGCAATTATGGATCAGAAGGATGAACAATTACTTTGAGGGAGTTTTGATACCAGAATACAATATCAGATGATTAGAAAACTGGAAACATATCATCTTTTTTCTATTGCAGAAGCACCCAGCAGCCTCAGCCCAAGGAGGAAACCACTGTGCTAGGGCAATGAATATTGCATGCCCTGAAGTGTTCACAGGCTCAGTATGAAAAAAGATCACCTGCCCTTCTTGAGAATACCTGCCCTGTCTTGAGAATAAAGCTACATTACCCCAGCACAAATGTAAGGAGCTATTGTGAAGAGTTAAAATCAAGGCAAACTCACAGAGATCCTTCTTGGCCGAGAGGGCTTGAGGTGGGTGGGAAGCATTTCTTCCTGGGAGGAGACTGGAGCTATCCAGAACCTACACTACGGTTCTGATAAAGAGGTAGAAGCATTTCACAGCCACTTTTATAAAAGGGCCATGCATTTACCAATGTTAATATCTTGCCAGACCAGTTAGGACAATATCATAGGGTCTGTGTTACTAATTGCCAGAATTTCTCATGTAATTAATTCTCAAAGAATGATACTGCCAGAAGAGTTGCACTGCTTTTGTTAGATGTTGATCATCTCAGTTCAGAGTTACTGACTGCACTGAACTCCTAYTGACCACACAGGATATGCAGCTTTCCCCAGACTGAAAGGCACAAGATGGTTCTTCACAATCCTTTAGAGATGAAGCTTTCTTGAAGAAAAATTAAACTGAACTTGGTAACTTAACCTCTGATTTGCTCTCAGAACCTGGAGGAAAAAAGTAATGGGATAATAAAACATGTGCAGATTAGCTGAGCAATTCTAACTCAGTTATTGTTCCCATTATGTGGCTAATAGCCTCTTCTGAACAGACTTGATTTTTTTATCTGTTTGCATTAAAGTCAATTTGTGGTATGAGATTGGTATTATTTATTGAATGCTACACCCAGCTGCAAAGTTAAAAGTATGACAAGCCTGTATGAATTTAATTATGCTACTGTGAGACACAGGCTTGTATAGATGCTATAAATTAAGTTTAGCAAATATCACTAGCGTGGTGAATGGTCAAATGGAGGTTACCAGCTTGTTTTAGCTCATTTGGCCTGAGTTCCACAGGCATTTGGGACTTGCTTATTTTGCACAAGTAAACATTCAAAATAAAGTCAACTTTATCTAAATGTGTAAAGCTAACATGAGCATGTTCAAACTTAGGACCTAGTTAGGATTTGGTGTCACTGAGCAATTTGACTGTGCCCTGGTGATTCCTTAATATATTCAGAAGCCGCATATTTTTCTTCCTGTTACTAAATACTTAGTATTCTGAAAGGCAGAATATATTCGACACAAATAAACATTACTATTTTTTCTATTTTGTCAAAATCCTTCTGCCCTTAGCACTACAAACATTTTCTCTCTTTTCTTGCTCCAACATGTAATTGACAGCTCTGCCCACTACCCTCTTCTACCTTTTGATTTTTCCCTCAGCTGCTAATAGCATACACCATTTTATACAGCTTCAGTCTATTAACCAAGTGCATGACCTTATGGGATGCTGCACACCTGCTGGAATAGACTCAGTGCCTGTAATTTTCATTGATTTCATTAGGAGGGGAAAGAACTTGCTCTCTCTCAGACAGAGTTCTCGATGGACCCTAGCAGTTCCAGAAAGTGCCAGTGCGGCTGACTGACATCAGGGATAACTGRTCCCATGGCACCCAGCCTTGGATTGACTCCAGATAATATTACCTACACAGTCAAGAAATATAAATTAGGAGCATAGCTATTCTTTGTTTCCTATGCAGTCAGTAGTGAGAGATGTAAGACATGCTCCACTGGGTCTCACCAGTGATCCATCTAGCCCAATATTTTGCCTCTGACTTGAACAATAAGAGACACTATTAAGGGAGAGCACAAGAGCCACGTCACTTTCTGCTATCTGTTCATCTTGCACTCCTCCAGAATCCACAACTGCAGCGTTAGAGATGTTAGAAGGTAAATTCCTGCCTCTAATAATGTGCTCTACACAGTTCCAATAGTGCAGGATTTGGTGAGTAAAGGTTCTGCATTTATCTTGTCTATCACCTTTGTGACTTTGTAAAGCTCGGTCATATGCTTTCTCAGCCTTCTCCTCTCCAGGTGACGAGTCCCAAATCTGCTAGCCCCTCCTTGTCAAGCAGCTGCTCTATCCCATTAATTACTCTACTTGCACTTCTCTGTATCTCCTCTAGCTCCCCTGTATCCTTCTTCAAACACAAGGCCAGAACTGCTCACAGTGGTCAAAGATGGGGCACATCACAGTTACAACTGCAAAATGGTGCTTTCTGCCTTGTTCTGAGTGAGGGTGAACCTGAGCTGCAGAGCTCTGTGTTTCTATGTCAGTGAGTATGGGAATCATCTCACCCAACTAGGTACCTACAGCAGCCATGTGCATCCAAGCCAGTCTCCCTAACTTCCTTTCAGGGAGAGGCCCCTTTCAGACGTGAGTCATTTGATTTATTCGTTTGTCTACTTTAAGATCAAATGAATTGCATCATCTGCATGCCTCTTTCTTCCCATTGACTATAAAGCTAGACTATACAGCTAGCTCAGACAGTGACATCTGAGCTGCAGTTTTGTACAGCTGTCCAGAAGAATCTTGTCCTGAGTATCCTTAATTTCCACACCTGCTCCCTGCCTCCTTTAGTYGGGACTTGGGGGAAAGGTATCTAAGGAGGGACAGGTCAAAAGTGTCATGCAATTAATTAATAATTGTTTTGAGCTATGCAGAGGTATGCAGAGGCAGAAGCAAGGGAATGTTCTCATTGTACCCAGTTCATCTGGGTTGCAGGTTTTCTGAGCTGGTGTGGTTGGGGTTAGGCTTATTTTAAAAGGAGGTTTTTTAGGAAAAAAGGAAACATTTGGAGCATTAGTGAAGTGAATGGAGAAAACTTGTGAATAAGAATATAAATGAATTAGTGATAAAGGAATACTGACTGGGATATGCTATAGTGAAGACTGGGAAGAAGAAGAGTGAGGGGGTGACAGACAGCTATATATTACCTTTTTTCACTTTTCCATTTCCTGGAAGGTATCAGTTTTTCATTTCAGGAATATGACTAGTTTATAACGGAACGTGGGAAGTGACAGAGATAGGAAAAAGAGTAGACTGAGTCTGCTAACTGCTATCCCACCAATTATTTTGTGCCTCAGTCACCACTGCAAGAGAGTCTCATTCTCTCTCAGTTTATGTAATTTGGCACTATTCAAAAAAAGGAAAAGGGTGAGAAATAAGAGATAAAATACTTCAGTTCAACCTTGAGTATCCTCAGAGCTTTCCCAATGAATTAAACTCCAGCAAGGCATTTCTTGTGTGATTTATTAAGCATCTTGCTTTGGTTTTAGTGAACTTTCCTGTAAGGGAGCATATTATAATTGACTTTGAAACACAGAGCTAGTTACAAACTCTAACTATGGAGAGACAACTGTCTCTCCATAATATTTACTTACTGGTTTATTTATTTGCAGTTCTCGGGGTGGTAAACTAGTAATAAGCTCCCAGTAAGTCACTGAAAGTGATAATGTACTTTCACTGACTCACTAAAACATATCATCATCAACTGCAAAAGTTTAAAAATCTGGAAACTGCAAAGATCAAAGGTGAAAGCTAAGAAGTATATATTAGAAATAACAACGGATGGCCCCAGAATGAAAACAAATGAATTCATTCCTCGAACTTTGCTGCCATTCATAAACCAATTACACTGTGAGTTCGTAGTTTATGACTTAACAAGGCCTTTCCAGAGAAATAAAATCTTGTATTCACTAAGGAGCCACTGCTTGTCTTTTACATAATTAGTATCAAATTGTAAAGGTAATAAATATTTGCAAGTAGCTCTCTTTATTGAAATTCAAGATGTATTTAACAGCAGTCATTTACACTCATGTTGTGCTTATTAACTACAAATATGCAAAACAGCATTTACCTCATGGTAGAATAGTACATGTACTAACATTCAAATACAAATGCAGTGTTGTGACTTATGGGCTCCTTTGCTGTACAATACTCCTGATTATCAGTTCCAGTCAAGCCTGCTGCATCCTTCCCAAGAGAAATGAAAAAGCAATAAAAAARTGGAGAACAGAATGTCTTACACCAGCTGGTATCCCTTATGTTCTTTTGTCTTTCTTTTTCATTTTGTAATCGAGAAAGTGAAATCAGAAGTCAGTGTAAGTAGCACAGCTGTTCACATGCACTGTTTACTTTGCTTCTCTGCTTCTCCTTTGGTGTTTTATTTTGTTGGGTGTTTTTTGTTTTTTTTTTTTGTTTGTTTTTTGTTTTTTGTTTTTTTTTGCCTTAGCTTTAGAGAGCGTTAATTTGGAACATTAGGCCATTTGAGAGTTGAAATGTAAAGAACTGCATGAAAATGTCCATTGTTCTAAAAGCCTCTAAGCATTTACAATGTGCATTTTCCATTTGTTTTCAATTTCTGATGTTCTCTTTCAGACTGTTTAGCTAGAGCTGTGGACCTCCTCATCTCTTTCACCTTCTCACCAGAAGGATCAAGTCTATAAGCGAATGAGAACCAACAGCACAAATAGTTGTCAATGGAGAACTCAGACCTGAAATATTTAGAGGGCTGAGGCATATTGGCTTGGTCCTACTACCTTTGTGACAGTTGCTCCCTAACTTCCACTGCTGGCGCTTTCAGAGTATGGAAAGTGTTTAATACCTTGCAGATGCAAACAGTGCCTCACGGCAATGGTGTGACAGTAGCATTTATAAAATATCCAGGAAAGCCTTTCTAAGGGGAGTATAACACACCTGGTTACTCCTGCAGGCTGAGCCCATGGGGTACATATGACAATCCTTGTCTCCTCCTTTCCCTGCCTTCCCCAGGAGTCCTGTATGCTCTTCTCCCAACCATCTTTATTTAAATGGCTTTCTGCAAACTCCTTGCATGCCAGGGGTCTGCGTTCCTTCTGTTTCACCCTCTTTGTGTCAAGGCTGCCTCATTTTCCACCTTTCCTGCACTTGTATTCAACACCTATTCTCCTTCTTCTTTCTCCCATGTAGCCAGATGTATTCCCATGTCCCACTACATCCTTCCTTTCCACGACACTAAGGGTTTACAGCACCTCCACATTGCCACCACAATTTTCACACCACCATCACCGTTTTTTCTTTTCTCTTTGACTGAGGAACAAATATTTCAGGGAGTCCACTCTTCAGACTGTGTTGGGAAGATAAGCAAAGCTGACGTGGATTATAATGTATAATGTATAATTATACATTATTTTGGAAGAAGTGACTGCTACCAACCTGTCCTTCAGTTTATAAACAATTACAGAAGTGAGTGAAGCTGCTGAATCTGCTAATCAAATGGCAAGTATTTTTATATGCTTCACATTTTCTCTTCTAGTTTTCTAATTTTTACCTGGCATCAATTGGGTTTTTATACCTGTATCTAGAACATTCCCTGAAGTGTTCTGAGCTGCTACGTAGAGGTTTCTTTTTACCCTCAGAGAAAGAAGAGAAATGCCAAGCTGAGTCAAGAGGCTTATTTTCTTCAGACAAGAAACAAAGTGTACTTTTTCCTCCCTTAACCAAAGCATTTTCAAGAGCAAGATAGAGGATGCTTAAATCAATAACGATTAAGGAGTACAAAGCTACTAAAAGAATACATCTTTGGAGCAAGAAATTTTCAGGCTTGATGTAGAAATTACTGGGTGAATTTCTGTTTATGCAGGAGGGGTCCAGATTAGGCGATCCTAATAGGCCTTTTTGGCACTGCAGTCTGAGAAACTATGAAACATGAAAACAAATAAAATAAATATTGCTCATCCTTGTCACAGCTTTTAAAAAATATTTCTCCAGTGATATAAAACTTCACTCATTCATTTGTGCATAGAATGTATTTTCATTCTATATATAGTTTATTAGCTGAATGTTTTCACATTGTCAAAAACATTTCTGATTGCTTTAATTTGAAGACCTTGCCTTCTTTCCAGAGGTAAATATAGAAGATAATAAACATAACAGCCTGGCTAACTGGTAGCATTGTCAAGAGCTTGAGACCAAGGGGTCACRGAGGCAGAAACAGTAAGTCAAGCTCTCAGGGAAGGGGAGGCTCAACTAGAGTAACCACTAGAGCCTGGAAAGCGCCTCACAGACAAGTAAGAGCCATATTTGACTGAGAAAACCCGAAAAGTAAGTGGTAATAACCTGGCCCTATGGATGCCCATGAGAGTTTGGCCGTTCATTGAGATGAGCTTCATACAATCAAATACTGAATATCTACTTTAATACCCAYAAGAGAAGCATTACAAAAACAGGACTGGATCCTGTTTAGCTCAAAAATAAAGGATATTTATATGGGTAAGGCAATATATGATCTCAAAGTCCCATTTTCCATTCACTGAAGACTGGATTCCTAAGATCTTAAGTCCTATTCCTCTGCAGAAGACAGAGGGACCATCCCCTACTATCCCTTACTTGGCTGTGTAATGCTCCCTTTCCTGCTTGGCTGGTTTGCTCTAGAGCTGCTGCAAGAAAAACAGCCATGACATCCTACAGCTTGGGCTACAGAAGAAGGTAAAACATAAATGGTCAGCGTGATGGCTGTACAATTTATTTCCCTGTTTCCGCCCTAATATGTTACTCTGCACTTGCTCATAGAGCGAAGCAAATACCCACATGCCTGTACCAGAAAGGCCATTTTACTTCCTGCAGACAATCCTCAGAGGGTGTACAAACAGTCTGTGCTGCTGCTGTAACATTTCAGTTGATTAATGTTTTCCAGAGAACTCACTCTTTGCTGTGCTTTTGCATAGCTGACCAAATATCAGAAGATATATACAAAATGTACAAAGCTATTGGTCTGGCTTCTCTAGGTGCCTTTGCATCTTAGGGTTAAGAACAGTATGACATATGCCTTGTACTTCTTGTTAAATTCCACAAAGGATCTTTAAATATGTGTAATCCCTTTGTAATGTGATGACACAGAAGATATTATTGTGCTTGAGGTATAAAAATATATTGCTTTTCTTCACTGGTCACATTTCAAAGCCTTTAGAATTAGAAATACTCCCACTTTTTTTTTTTTCCTTTCTTCCCTTTTTAATTTAAACAGTGGGTTACTTGCAAGTCAAAAATCATGAATTAGCCATTTGGAAAGGAGGGGTATAAAGTTCTGGACTGCAGCATTTTCATACAATAAATTGCATTCCACAGCAATATGAAACTGAGATTTCCTCACAAATAAAAGCATTGTGATGTGAATTCATTCATCACAGATGGGGCCTGGTTCAAGAATTTGAAAACATAATTTTTAGTATAAAATTGACTATTGGAATTTCATTAAGCTTAAAATTAACACAATTTATTTCAAAACAGCATTAATCATAATTACTAGAATTCAGCCTCTGATTACTCTGGGAGCATACATTCATCACGCATTTCCAGTCTAAATAGAAACTTATCATACCCACCACTGTTTGTTGCCAATTGACAAAGATATTACTGAAACAAAATAAAAATTAAGTTGCAGCTCGCAGTGGTAAAAACAATATTATAGCCAGTATTTCACCCATGGTTGAAAACCCTGCTGATTACATAAAGGTATCTTATCAGAGTGGAAAGTAGGGGCATCAAGAGACAAACAGCATCTAGTCCGTCTGTGGAGTAACTCCAATAAACTTTGCTGGAGTTATACCACTGCCAAGATTAGCCTGCTAACTTTGAACTGAAGTATGAACCATGCTCTGACAACATGATTGTAATTTTGTAATGATTTTAATTCTTGATGGGAGGAAGAAATTGTGCAGACTTCAGGAGCAGAAGAAGAAATCGTTACATTTATGATTCTCCGATTACGGCTTATGGGGACTGCTTCTCAGTCATCTCTTCACTCTTGTGAAGGTTTTATAACAAGGCTGTTGGATGAAACAAGTGTTTTCAACAGTGTCAGCAAAGTAATGACATATTGTAGCAAAGAAGGCATTTTCACTTCACTTTGATTCATGTCTGAAGTTAGGGAGAATCAGCCTGCTACTTGTTCGGATTGTTTAATCCTCATTTATATTCTGGTTTAAGTGGGTCTGAAGAAAACACTCTCCTAAGACTGATCTTTTATATTTCCACTTTTCCATTGTAATATTGCTTGAAGGGGGACATTCTTTAAAATAAACATTAAATAGAGAAGAAAAGCAAATTCTCTTGTATATTCAGCTCAGGCTGAACTACTCTCATTCTAGTCCAGATTGAACTTGAATGTCTTCTTTACATCTCTGTGTATCTTGTGGCAGTGGACTCTAAACCCAGCTGGTGCAACTTGTCTTATGCCAGCTGACCAAGACCACTTGGCCAGGCCAGCAGGAAGAGATTATTGAGTGTTTCAAGATACTTTTCCTTTACAGATGATGTTCACTGTTTCAGAAAAAGAGAAATATTAACAGTTTACACATTTCCCCCCAAAAAATTGCTCTCTCTCCCTAACTTTATAGATTATTTTGCACAAAGCTTCAAGAATTGAAATGTACAGCTGGCCAAGATGACGTAATTGATTCATAAATTACAAGGCTAGGTGATATGATATGATATGATATGATATGATTTGATACAGTTAGTCTGACCTTTACTTTCCCCATAGAACTTCAACAACTGACTCCTGTATCAAGTCCATAACTTCTCAGTGAACTATAGCTTATCTCTGAGAAAATTTCCACTACTGATTTGAAGACATCAGGTAATTGAAAAGCCATCATATTCCAAGGTAAATTTTTTTGTGGATTAATCACCTTAAATACTAAAAACACACATCTTATTTGTCCAGCTTATTTTCTGACTATTGGATCCCATTATGGCTTTTCCACTATGTTAAAGAGCTGTCCATAAATCTCTTCCTTATGTAAGTGTAAATCATAATCAGTTCACCACTTAATCTCCTCTTGGAGAAGCTAAAATACATCAAGCTTCCCACGTCTCTAAATTCATAGTATATTTATATGCTTGAAACTAATTTTGCTAAATCTCTGTGAAAGATTTGTGAAGGGGGCAGTAACATTTCACTGTTTTTCAGTATCCTTCTTGAAGATATCCAGACCTGATATATTATTATTCCATTAAATATCTCCCCAGCACTGAACAATGTGTAATACTGGTTTCCCATTCATACTTGATATTCCTGCTTACACACATGTTTGTCCTCTGTCCTTAGCATTTCACAGGTTCCACATTCAGTGGCTAATATATCATAAGCCCTAACCCTTTCCATTCGCACTGCATTTTAGGATACAATGCCCTGATTGGCCCAATTTTGCCAGCTTTAGTCTTAGAAAGTTGCTCAGAGCTACATGAATGGCTCTGATTAAGTCAGTGGAACTCTATTGTCTAAAAAGGCACAATTCAAAGAGCCAGGTCCCGACCTGCGTAAATGAGCGCAGTCCCACCTACCAACCATGCCATTACACTGGCTGACACTCCCTGAGAGTTTGGCCTAATGTGTCTAGCCTAAGCTCAGCGAGGTATTTTACAGCCATTCTTTCAGCCATTTCTCCCTGAATCTTTCATAGACCAAAGGGCAAGAGTTCAAAAGTTTCTTCCAAACACATCTGGCAAGTAGGTGGATCACCCAGTTGTCACCACCTATGAGACTTGACCTGCCGACTTGAAGGCTCAGTCAGGTGCTACGTAAGCAGAACACTGCACAAAGGAGATGCCCTTTAATAGAGTAAAGATAAAATGATTCCGCCAGATGCTTCATCCCATCATAGCAGAAAAAATACTAAGAAAGAATCAGCTAATTTGCAACACACTTACCTGTATTTTTATGCAGCCCACTGCAACACAATAGGCTTTTCTTTCTTTAGCCTGATGCTTACTTTAAATTCTGACAAAGACACATTTTTGTATCATGCACCTTTCTAACCTGATAAGCTTTTCAGCTCTAGAAATCCTTCTAGTTAATAATGGTTATCAGCAGGGACTAAGGAGGGACAAAGAGGGATTTTAGTGTGAAATCAGAGACACCAGTGAGAAGCAGGACACTTGAGAAGTCTGCCAATGTTCATGCCATAGAAATTAACAGACCTGCATTTAAAAATTACAGCTCTATTAAAGCATGAAGATATTGCACTAAAGGTGTTAAAATAACCAATTAAACATACAGGTTTACTCCTGCAAAAATACAGAGCATTTCTGTGGAAAAAGCACCACTGACAAGAATGCACCGCAACCGCTAGAAATCAAAATAAATAAATACTTTTAATTGGAAAAGGAATACTTCAGCCCACAGTACGCAGTTTTGTGGGCAAAGCAAATCTGCTAGCCAGTCTTTAATAAGCCCACATTGTACTGGAGTCAGTTTAGCTTTTCTGAGAACATGGACATAATCTGTTAATAATTTAACACACCTCTGGCAAAGCAGGAATGCTGTAAATAAAATGTAAACAAAGAAAACAAAAACAGTGCTTTGTTTGTGCAACTAGATGGAAAATTAATGGAATAGATTCTTTTCACAGTGCAAAATCTGAAAATGTTGAGCACATAGAAATCAAGAGATCCAAAAAAATAAGATTCCCAGAGAGACATGAACTTTACTATAGTGCATAACACATATGACATGTTTTATTTTGGAATGCTCTTTATGTTAAATATGTGATTTCAGTCCTGCTTAGCAATGTTGCTGTGGGAACTTCACATTATGAAATTCTTCACTATTGCTGATCTACATTTATTTTTTTCTATAAACAGCAGGCAGAAACAACGCATATGTGATATACTTTCTGAACACATGATTAATGAACATGCATGCTTGATCAAACCAGACCTTTCATACACGCATTTGTATGTATTGCATGTTAGTGACAAAAACCTAATGTATTGATTTAATGAGCATCTAGCAATAGCTCATAGTTGCTATCAGAGGTATAAAAGCCCTTTTCATTGTTTTACCTGCTGATTACTCCAAGATTTGCACTAAGTGAAGGTGATGGAGTCCATAGTGTCATACAGGCCTGAATAGCCAGCAATCTAAGTCACTCACTAGTCTCTCAAATTTAATTGTACAAGTAGATTCCTAAGGCTGTCCCAGGCCACTAGCTGGCAATCTGAATATGGCCCAAAGCAACTAAGAGGTCTAAGCTTTGGAAATTAAGCACCCAAATACCTCTAAAGGTCTGTCTCTACACTGCTAGAGGTCTGCCCCTACAGATGTATGTGTGTGGCACAAGTGCTGTGCTTTAGAGCAATGATATGCTAGCTCTGCATAAATTTGCTACTTTAGCAAGAGCAGAATGGCCACGTTAGCCTCATACCACCTAGAAAAGGATAAGCACCATAAACAGTGTGCCACTGTGGAAGACTCCTCTTCCTGTTCCCATGCTCCTGGAATATCACTCCATTTTCTAAATTGTAAGTGGACTGGGCCACTACTCTGCACCTCTTCAGCTACATCTCCTTGCCTGAGTTTCCCTCTAGCTGGCTGTGGGCAGCTCCGTGCACCTTCCCTTGTGGAGGTTCCTGGGCTCCCTCCATGGGGAGAGGCTCAGGCTTCACCTGGGGATTCCACGCTACTTCCTGGGGCAGCTCCGATCTGCTCTTCCCTGACCACTTAGGCACACTCAGCCCCAGGCACCTAAATCAGCCTACCAAGCCCAATTCCTGCTGCTCGCTGACTCCTTCCATTATGGTTGATATAGTCTCCCTGGACTCTTTTTGCATATAGAGCCAGCATTCAGAGCACAGTCAACTCAAACACCTTTATCTTAAGATCCCTTAAAATTATTTCCCTTGCCCTTCCATCCCACTCTTCTAAGACTAGAAACATTATAGACCCAGGGAGGTCTCAGCTACTAACAGATTTTTGTTTCCATTTGTCACACTCTTACAGCATTGAGGGTTTGCAGATCCCTTTTGAACCACCCTGGAGGCAAGTACTGCTCCAGCTCTGATGAAGGCAGTCTGAGGAACACAGGGATCCTCTACGGGATAATTCCCCCATTTGTCAAGCTCTCATTACCTTCCTTCCATAAATCTTTCCAGTTTCCTTTCCACACAGATGTGACAAACGTGCAAATGCTCCATGTTGAGAGTGCTGCTTCCTGCCTCAACCATTAACTCCCACTGAAGGTAAAACATCGTTTACTTACAYTCCTTCATGTTACACCACTTGCAGAAAAGCACAGCTTTGATTATTATATAGAGCCCCATAATCTGCAACCATGTAATTGCATGTTATGCCAGTGACTTCTTTAACAACTGAACTCCTTTATGTCTGCTAGTTGCCATCCAGCAGAGTCTGACAGAGGCGTCTGGCTGACATGGAGACACTGGCTGCTGCTGGGAAAAGGGAAAGAAAGGAATGGCGAGGAGAGGAGGGGAAGGGAGGCAAGAGGAGCTGAGCCGAGCTGAGCTGGGAAATATGTGAGTCCTGTAAAAGCAGTAATGGAGAGATGCTGAGAAAGAGGGCGGGTGGAGATAGACAAGTGAAGAAGTCTTTGTGGTAGTGCTGTGGTGGGAATCCTAGCAGAGCCTGTTGGAGTAGGTGACTAATATTAAGGCATCCAGATAAATCACAGTAAGGAAATACAAGAACTGGAGCACTGATCTAGAAGTTTGTTCCCTTGAAAAATGGGAATATTAGGAAGCCGAAAGTCAATCAAGTGAGTTATGTGCTTTTTGTGGGTTACACATCTCTAGCAGATGTGGAAGAGTTTTAGATGAGCAGTGGTGCATGGGCATAGGGTGAGAGAAAGGCATATAAACCCCTTGTTGACGAATTAGGTTAGATATAGAAAGCAGCTAGAGACTTGCTGCCTCCTAACTTGTCTAGTCTTGGAGTATCTTTGCACATATGTGTGTGTACATGCAATGCGTTACCTTGAGAGGGCTGTGATGGGTTCATTTATGCTAGAATGGAGATGCTGTGGGCTGGATGTGACAACCACACAAGAAAGGCAAGGTTTGGTTGTAGAGTTGTGAGCCGTTGCCAGATATTTGGATGRGTTAAGCTTTGTTTAGGGTCAAAGATTTGTGCTCCTTATGTGCTGATAARCTCACATAAACAGGAGTGAAGGCACAGGAATATGTCTGCTCTTCTTATTTCCTTTATACTATATGTGTCTTCCCATTAGATATGAGAGGATACCATTTCCAGCTTAGGATGCATGAGTGAGAACAAGGACAGAAAGATAAGAGAACTGTGCAAAGCCTCCTCTCTCTGTTTTTTATTACCCTTGTCATCTACCAACAGACTGACTGCTTTTCTTGCTTTTGTCTTTTTTTTCCTCTAGCATATTTGTAAATGTTATTTACTTATTGTCACTAGCTCCTTTGGGCTGTCTACTTTAATTTCATATCACAAATTGTGACTGGCAGTATTTTGTTGCTGCTGCTTTCTTTATTAATTTGTGTTTTACTGCTTCAACAATAATAAACAGTTTTCACCCCTCCCATAATTTGTGCTCCATTTTGGATCAAAATCTCCTGGGAATATTTATAGGACTCCAGCCCCAGCAGGGCTGAGAAGGAACGGCAGTGGTGTACCCGCGCTTCAGATGCACATCCTGGTACCTTTCACACAAAGGAAAAACATGAATGAATATCATACCAGCACTTCCACATTTGTGTTTGCATCACTAAGTATCACCACGAACACATTACTAAAAGCTACTTACATTTTGCTCATGCTTAGAGTCCCTGAACTCAGTATGTTATACATACCTAGAAATAATGCTTCAACCTTAAAGCACTCCAGACCCAAACTCTTTCTGAGTCTTGGGCAGTTCAGAAATTGTTTCTTGAGCCAATTTTACACACAGAATGTCTGCCATCAAAATTAATATTCTAGTCATGTGAATGGCCTCGCCAAGTTTCTCCAGAGTCAACATGTCAGGTGCTTTATATGCCATTGAATTTGCTAAGTTTTATCTGCGAATATTGTAATAGAATTAGAGGCTTGACTCTTTTCCTGACTCTTTAATACTCCCTTTCTGACAGTTTTCATTCTCAATTCTCTTAATTTGGACCATCGCACTTTCTCCAACCTGACTGTAAGCCTGAATTTGATGGTCTGATTATTAAAGATTATTGAAATTATCTTCTCTTTCCACACTTGATCTTCTTTAAATAGCCATATGTCACCATAAATAAAAGTTGCAAAAACAGATCATAGCCCAGTCTTTGTGCAATAATGCTAATAAAAGCAATAAAAAGCCTTTTCTTCATGCCAAATATGTTTGTGTTTGCTGAATAGGTATTTAACTGCATTAAAGACATTTAATCATGTCCCTTACCAGGGATGATGAAGAAGCTATATCCTACAAAGGGAAGTTCTCCAGACAAATCTGGCTATGAGGATTCCCAGAAGACTCATGGTATTGCAGTGCAGCAGTTCTGGGCTTCTATTCTCCTTCACCAGCATGAACTGGAACTACTGCCTCTACATTACAATATATTACGTAAAAATGTAAAACTGATATAACTGAGGGGAATAAGAGGAAGGAAGAGAAGCCAGAAATCTGTGGTATTAACCAGGATGAATTAACTTGTTTTCAAATGTGTTTAATTCCAGTAGGCTTAAGTTAACATGTTTTAAAGCACCACTCATTTTCTAAAAGGTATTAATTGGGATACAGGACCTGAGAGCTAAAAATAAGACTGGACAGATGTGTTTGCAACTCAGATCAACATCTGTTAAGTAAGAATCTGCCTGTCATTGTGTCTGCTTTGTATGCCATCACTGTTGATCCCTGAGTGCAAGGACTCATGGCATTATCACAGCTTCTTTCTGTAGACCTAAGTGCTGACTTTAACACCATTTGGTTTTTTATTATTATATAGCAGGAAAATTGAATGACTCACACTGCCCACACACACTGACTTATTCTTTTGTACACAGTGGTCAGAGCCAAGGGTTGTCTAAATGATCCATATACTATTGCTTTGAAAAAAGGCACGTTCAAATGAGATTCCCCCTCTCATTTCTAAATTACTGTTCTTGCCTCTTACAAATGCATATGAGGCACCTACTCTAAGAAATAAGGTCCCTGTTTATACCAGGGCTGGCAGTTCTAGTGAGGACTTTTTTTCCCATCACATCATCAATTTAAAGACAAATGTATCCCTCTCTATAGGATTTGTTGCTCTAGAAATATAGAGTGAAAACATCATTAAAAGGCTATTAATGACTATTGTTTAATTCTTAGGGGTTTTAGAGTAATTCCTCTAAAATGTTATTACATTTTTATTGAACTTGTTCAGGATTTTTAATATATTTTAAGGCTAGAAGGGACTACTGAATCATCTAATCTGACCTCCGATATTGCTCATGATATAAAATAGCATCCAGTTAGTCCTGTATTGAGCCCATTCCATTTGTCTGAGTAACACATATCTTTCAGTTTCACCTCAGTCATTATAAGGGACCCCTGGGTAGAACTGCCTTTTAGAATATATGGATAAAAATCACATTTGAGTTAGAAAGAAAGGAATTGAGGCTCTCCTCTCCCAAAAAGAAAAAAAAGACAAAAATGATGACTTATGTAAAATTCCTGTAAAGTACTTCAACACAGAGGAATATTGATTACAGAGATTCCTCTTAATAATAATAAATAATGCTATAAATAGTCATTGGTTCTCTGCTAAGTGCACTGAACAGAATTAGGTCACTGTAAACCTTAGTACTGATAAAATTAGCTGCATGGAAGCCATAATATTTAGGAAAAGAAATGTGAAGGGGGATTCTGTGTCGTTCTCCTGCAGCCTCCTGAGAAAGAGTTGATTGAATACTTGAGACCTTCAACACCACGCCTGTAAGAAAACAAGTGCAGAAGCCCACTTAATACTCATGACCAGCCTTCCATGAAATAACAACACAAATATTCATGCGATCATGGCAATATGGAATTCCTCTCACCTAAATTTAGATGTTGACTGTGTAGATGTGCACATCTGAGTTAGTCACCTGGGAGTCCATTTACACTCAGTCGACAGAAGCAGATACATTTTAGGTCACAATACATTGTGGATGTTTGAGGCATCTACTTTAGTATACAACAAATTGCATCCCAGAAGTGCCTAGTTTTCTTTGTTTACTTACAAAGAAAAGTGATTAGGTCAGCTACAGACATCTGCATTTGGTCAGATGAATCTCATTCACATTGACTTAATATGAAGTATTTCCCCAATTCACACAAAACTCATAGGATCTTCAATATAGTGACCACGTGATCTCCATCATGCCCCGAGATCTTGGGATAAGATGCAAACATAGCCTGGTTTTGTGTCTGACAGGTACTGCTGTCCTGCTTAGAAGAGAAAGTCATCATAAGGAATAGGCTAAAATAGTTGGTCTTTCATACTTAGGACCACCTATCAAATAGTAAAGAGAAAAATGCTTGTCCATCAATAGACTTCTTTACAGGATAGTCCTGCAAGAAACAATTCTCTCTCAAGGCCTTGTCAGCATCTATGTGCAGCCATGAAATGATGAGATCAGGCAATATGGGCTAAAATGCCAACCATCTAGAGACAACACACAGCACTGCTTAGCCTTTGTTATCCCCCACATTTGCTCAATAATAGCTGTATATGAGTGATAGCTGAACCCAGTGACCGAATCCCCAAACTGTCAACAAACCATACATTACCGTAAAGTATAATAGATGCAATAAGTGGCCACACCTTTGCATTTTCAAGGGAAAAGCTGGGGAGAGAGAAGGGCAAATATGCAGTCATCACTGCACATTTAAGATGGCCTAACAGTTCTCCAAAATAGCTCATATTTGAAAAATAACTGGGCAGCTTGGAACCTGAGAAACATAGGGGTTATGTTGGAGGCTGTGGAACATACTTCCCAACATTTATATTCACTGTGCAATATCCTTTCTTTGACACTACATACCCACAGTATGTAATTTAGGTTTGGATTTCTCATTCACACCAAGATCCCATGGAGCTGCATCCATCAATAATGCTTTCTTCTCTGATTGGTTAAAAGCCTCCATCCTAAGCAAGTCCATCTTAGTTATATACGCTTTCATTAACTCCCATCTGGATTGTAAAAGTGTGTTTTATCTGAACATAAAGCAATCAGACCTTTAGAGACACCTACTAGCTGATTACAGTGAACAAATCATATTACTTTCTCCACTGACTCCGCAAAATATTGAATTAAGCTCAAGATTGCAGTGTCTATTTTCAAAATACTGCATGGACTTCAGAAAGTTCTGTCACAATGAAACCTTGCACAGTAAGAAAAGAAGTTGAGAAAGAACTTTTCTGTGATCTAGTCTGTGGCTCCTGAATCCCACAGATCATCTCACCTTCTTCTGCAAAGTGCATTGTATACCTACATAAAAATTAAAAGATTCTACAGAAAACAAAGCATATGATTACACTCATCCCTCTCCCCTGGAGATGAACTGGGAGAATAAACCCCAAATGACAAATGTTACTCATGGCGCTAAATACACAGCATGCAAATATTATGGTTTTGATGGCAGTATAAGGAATAAAACAACTACTAGAGCAGACACATTATAGATGTTGCCATCCATAATTTTAAAGATTAGCATGTTCAGATAGATTAATAATCCCAGAAATTACAAAAATTCTTCTGTCTTTGCTACATATTATTCATCTTTTTTTTTCCTGACCTCGGTTGTAGTTCTAGCTATTGGACAGACTAGAGAAAGCTTATGTGAAGTAGTCCCTTCTCTCCATAATGGAATAAAAAGGCAATAAAGACTGTGACTAACTTTCTTCTATCAGAAGCCGTAATTCTTCAGGCAGACATGTGAAGGACAGCTTTCATCCAGTTTACCTCTGCTCAGGAAGGACTCAATTCTCCACTTTGTAAATCAGACCATTTCTGAGGTTTTATTACTAACTGAAAGATTATATCTGTAATAATATTATTTTTCTACAAGGTAGTGCCTACCAGGAATAACAGATTAAATAGTGTTCTAGCTTAGACAATTGTTAACATATGCCACATGAATTCTGTCCTGCCATTTTCAATGATTCTCTCTGAGTGTTTCCATAGCATGTTTCACAAGCATGCTTACTTCCTTTGCAAGCATTTTACATGTAGGGAATCAAGGCCAAAAAAAAAAAGAGAACAAATAGTTTTCCCCATGTGAGACAGAAGGATGTGATTGACTAAAGATGTAAAAATTTTACTGTCTGTGAGGGACTGGTGCTAGTTGTGAATTTTGGGGAGATATCAGAGATTTGTATAATACTGTCCCCCAAAATAGATTCTGTGTACTCCTCTTGCTTTTTGACCACCATCAGAACAGTCTTGGCTCAGAAGTCTGGATTTTAAATTGGTTAGTGACATTGGTCAAGTCAGAGTTCTCTGAGTGAATCTCTTACAGGGAGGAGGGTGAGCAGGGGACCCGACACCACTTAGAGCATAGCATCCCTTAACAGTGCTCTGCAAGGAGACATGTCAGGGAAACAGCGACTATCACTGCTGAAATGGAATACATTGATGTCAGCATTGTCCTTGCTAGCTCGGATGCCTTGCTTTCAGCTGGCATATTTATTATTAATTATTATTAAATTTATTTATTTAAGTGTGCTTTGCATAGATAGACACATTGCCAGTCACCAAGGACTTAATATCTAAATTAGCTAGGACAAACGAACACAAAATGAAACAACACTGTAGCAGAGAGAGTGTGAGGGGATTATTAATGAAGAGAGAAAGAGAGAAGTAATTTTTTGAAGTGGTGGGTTATTTAGTGAGCCTTTAAAGAATTTGTGGATTTTAAAAACAGACAATATGATCATTAAAATTGTGTAGACCAGTCACTTTAGACTATGCAAAAAGCAGGCTGTAATTTCAAAATGGACATTTACCAAAATATCTCAAGCTAGGACTCAAAACCATCTCACAGGTGACATTCAGTTCCAAGTCTAACCTCCTATTTCCTTGATTTTTTTGCTGTCTGATGAATGGAAAAAAAATCAGAGAATGAGGACAAAGAGGGTTTTCCTGACACAGCAAAACAAGGGATGGACATAGGGAAGCAGGGTATGGAAAAGGGAGAAGGCAAGGAAAACAAACCAAGCAAGGAGGGGATGGCCCAGGTGGGCCATTCAGAGGGAATCAGAGTATGTGCGCTATGGTAAGAACCATGTAGGTTGTTCCTAGTGAGTACAGTATTAAAGAATTTTAGTGAGCTTAGTATTAACAGGGCTGGAGGTAGAAAGTCAGTTGTGGAATTAATAATATATGTTTAGAGCAGCCGAAAAGGGTAATAACTGTATCAGCAAAGCACCAGTAGATAAAGATAGAAGGAATGAGTAGGGCATGAAGGCCAAATGAGATCTTAAATGTCTTTGGTTGTTTAATAAAGAAAGGCTTTTATCTGAGGTCTTTTTCATTTCTTTTGTCCAGATAGAACAGACCAGCAATTTATATCATTTATTAGATAAACCAGCATCCATTCTTCAGCTGGTGACTAGAATTTATGTTTGAATTCTTCTAAAAAATGATCAAGCAGTAGAATTGAAAAGTACAGAGGCTCCCAGGCTTTGAGGGTGAACTATTTCATTCAGAAACATCATGTAGACATACATGGCAAAAACAACTGACAAAGAAATTACATGAGCATAAGAGAATTTTCAGTGGTTATTTTCTCTTATCTATTACCCCTTAAGTGCATTCTTAAAAGATTTYATATAATCTTGATCCTGCAGTCCCCTTTGGTAGCCATCTCAGATAGAAGGCCCTTAATTTTCTTCTAATAACACCAAAAACATGCTTTAGTAGAGGTTCTCTGAAGCCCAAGATTGCTCATAAAAAATGGGGGTTTCTCATCACTTTACGTCAGTGTCTGCAGAGGTTTCAGAGTGTATGTTAGTAAGTCTGGCCTGTGAAGAGATGAGTCCAACTTGACCATTTTCTTAGGCTTCAGAGAAATAGTATTTAGGAACAGAAACCAAAGCTGGAACCACAGGGCAAATATTTTCAGTGTCTATTGCTCTCTTTTGTGCGATATTTCTCTGCTTTCAGAAGTATGATCCCTAAAATCTTCTTGTATGACTTCAATTCAATCTCTGAAGTGTGTTTTTGTAACAAAGAAATACTGTTATCAGAATCCAGTGCCATGGAAAACAAGTTTCCCAGTTTTTAAAGGTATGCACACACTTCCYTTTCCTGCTTGTAGTTATGTAGCTCACCTTTCTCCCTGCAAAGATAACTTGTGGCAACAACAGCAAATTCTAACATGGAAAAATGAGCTCAGAGAAACATTTGATCTCTTTTCAGCAGCTGTTTAAGAGCTATAAGTCCTGGAAACAGAAGGAGAACCATACCCCTGTTACCAAACATCCCTACCATCAATCCTTTCTACGGCAAACCACTTCAGTGTGATTCCTTTAAGCATAGATCTTCCATCCTGCTGCCTCGGAAGCCTGGCTAAGACACGTGTTTTTCCTTCTTTGTTGGACTCATTCAAACACATCTGAGACACTGCTTCTAGGTCCAAAACACCTCCCCAGGGATTATATATATTTTTATCTCAAGAATAATTAATATTCTTAATTATCTCTATCAAAAAAATGGAAGTCCAAAAAAAAAGCTACAGAAAGTGTCATTTTAAGTATGCACATTTGCAGGAAAACTCCAAGATTAAAGGGACTTCTTTGTAATTGTGAAAAATAGTAGGAAGAAAGAAGCCTTTATCAACAGCAATTGATGCAGATTGTCCACGAGTAGAGTCAAAAGTTGAAGATTTATGGTTTTGTGATGTCAATTCCCAGGTAGGATGTACAGGCCATGAGGATGAGACAATTTAACAGGCCATAGCTTTATGTTTTGAGGAAGTATAATCATAAACAAATTCTCTGTCTGGGATCTGATGCCCAAAGAAAGGTATCTGTAGAGTACACAGAATGTCTGAATAGAAATACCTTATGTAGCACTTCCTACCTCATTCCCATGTTATCTCTATCATGGAGGCATAACATTGACAACACAGACCCCACTGATATCAGAGACTTATATGCCACAGCTGTATGTCTACTTTGCAGGCATGAATTTACAAGCAGACTAGTGGCCTTTTATTTTATCCCCTCTCTGCTGTTCCTCTCTCACCTCAGTGCTGGGAAGTCACATATTCCTAAAACCAGGAGTGTCGTGTCCCTTCTTCACCCCAGCCAAACCAGCAGAACCAGCTCTATCCTCAGACCTAGAGGCCATGAAAGGGAGGCTGTGACCTTGGCAAACGAGGCCAGGTGAACCACTTGTGGACTCAAGGCATCATCCCTGCCTCGATAAAGTGTCGCACAGATGCACCACCTTAACTCAGGACTTGCTTGGGGTCTCTAACACTTACCTGAGGCATGCTGTAGTCCCTGGCCTGCCAAGAAGCACACGAATTTAAAGGGAGACACTATTTGAAAGAAAGCTCTGAAAGATGATAGCCACGTTAGGCTCTTAAATGTATTTCTTCCACCCACGAGCAACATACAGTAACTCTGTGGAAAACTAAATAGTTTCTTTCTAAAAAAAACTATTAAATATCACTAAAAAAAGGCATAGGACACTTTTCTAATATATTTTAAAAATAACAGTTAAATTTGAACCTGCAAACATATTAAAAAGATAATTTTATATAACTGGAGCCCATTTTGATGCCAGCTCCATTTTTATTATGGATTGTGCGTGATGCTTCACATCTTGCAAAACCAAAATCTCCAGAGTAACTGCTTTTACAAGCTTTCTTTAACGTATCCATGTACATGGGGTGAATAGAAACCAACCACACCCAGAAAAATCATGGATGTAAAAGACTAGATCATTGAAAATAAGTTTGCTCTTCTAAAACTGAGCAGTCCCGAACACAGCTAAGTCCATGCTTAACTTTGAGCATCAGCATCATTCAGTTGGTCCTACTGCCGCTACATCAATAATGGTAAATAAAAYGGACCAGGGCCAGTCCTCTGCTCTTGAAGCCATAGGTGATATCAGTATAGCTTAACTCCCCTCGCCCTAAAGCAAAAGCTATGTTCAAACTCAGGTAATCTCCAAACTGCCCACACACTGTCTTGGGGAGTAGTTAGCGACATGTGCCAAAGCTGACCCAAAGACTATGCTGACAATCTGACACCATGCAAACCCACAGACTAGCATTCAGATGTATACCTTAGCCTTATTCAATTTTCTAATAGGAACTATGAACAACAGTGGTGTAGCAATACAGACACAACCGCTGAAATTATGTAATTCTTGACCACTGTGCTGGGTGCACAAACACACAGAGCTGTTCCTGATAGAATATATAGGCCTCATCCAAGACATCCATAAGCAACTGGAGGAACCCCATAGACTGCCACAGAGTCTGATTTAAGCAGTTAACTGATTATGTTACATTTCTGCTTTTGGTAGTGGCTAGGTCTGTTTCAAGAGAAAATTTACATCCTCCTGAATATTTAGTGATTTTAATTTATTCTTTCATTTTTGCAAAGGAAGGTACCTGTTTTACTGATATGTAACAAAAGAAAAAAAATTTAAGTGAATTTCTGAATAAACGTACAGGAGCCATTGTATTAGTTTAAAACCTAAGGGAGTCTGAAAAGGCTTGATTAGATTTTTAAAAATCCAGTAAAAGGTTAAAAAGTGAAAACAACAATAACGTTTTTTTTTCTGACAAACTTAACTTGCAATAAAATCCATTTTTATAGAGACAAAAAGTTAGAAAAAGAAAGCACACCAAAAAAGAATCTTAAGACCATTCTGCTACGAAATTTGATTGTTAAACTGAAACTGTCTTCTTTGCAGACAAAAATCTGTCTTTAAAACATTTGCAGAAGGGTTACAGAAATAAATTAAATATAGCCAAAACAAGAGTTCCATAGTAAGTACCACAGTACCACCTTGTGGGGGAATGACAACAGCTTCACCCTCAGCATCAATTTCCTCCACTGAACAGTTTGTTGCAGGAAATACTTATAACATAAACATAAAATTCTAACTGAGAAAAATGAAATAGATTTAGGCACCAGGAACTTATTTTATGCACGATTTCTTCCAGTGTCAAATTAGTTTTTTTGAAGAATTCATGTTCCTATCAAAAAATTTTAAGAGGGCTAATATTAAAACTTCCTGAAAGAAAAATGTCTCCCTTTAAATTTGCGTGTATTTCTTTCTTGGCTTCCATTTTGCTGTAGATGTATTTCTCCAGTTACATTGAATCAAGATAACAATTGTATCAGGCATGTCAAGTTCAGCCCCCACAAAAGTTTTCATAATGTTAAAGGTTATGACATAAACATACTAATCCTAGGATCTTTGAGATGATATTTCTTATTGCTTTTCTGCAACTGAGGTAAAGATTAGAGACAGTAATATTCCTGAGTATCTTTGAAGAAATAAGGATATTTATCAAATACTCAGATGCCCAAAGGGAACTATCACCTGCTTTTGTTCATTTCTTTTATCCAGTGAAAGGAATTTGAATGATTAAGTCATTGCTGATTGTCAGAAGAAACTGTCACCCAGCCATCATATTTTAAGAGCTCTATTAAACAAAATTTTCACGCTTCTAAATATAACTTCTTAAAGGGCTTCTGTGAATTTAATGCCCTTAACAAGAACAGCAACTAGCCCTTCCTTTCCTAAGTGGTTTGTGTTGGCCAAACATTGTGATGGCTTCCCTCCCTCATTGTATCAATGGGCAGCACTCTCATCATTAACTGTGGCTGACATCTCATTTGGGGTATTCTTAAGTGGAGAGTGACTATTGTGATAAACTGCCAAAGCAGGTTTAATTTTCTTTAATTTAATGTTGTCTTTAGAGGGTTTTTGTTTTGAGTATTCTTTGGGGGCATTTTTGTTTGTTTTTGTTTTTTTACTATACAAAAAGAAGGCTTAAATGTGGTTACATTCAAGCTGTGAAAAACCTCCCATTGATGGAAAGAGTGCAGGATCAAACCCATAGGAAAMAGAATGAAATTGTCTTCAGATTTACTTCCCATGTCTAGAGTTCAGGGGGCTGATCCAGCTGCAGCTATAGTCTACCGAGAGGCTGACAGTGACTTTAGCTGGGACTGGGCTCAGATCCCTAGGTTGGGCTTCCTCTTGCCTCGCTTTAGGTAACTAGAAATTAGAGGCTCAATCCAGTTGCCCACATACCTCCCTAGTGTCTTTTCAGATGCTTGAGGTTACCCTGCCTGGGCCTTCAGCTGATGCCCCAAAAGGAGTATCCCATCAGTCCTAAGTCACATCTGCCAGCCCCATGTGGATGTCTCAGACATCTTTGGGGGCCTCCAATGTCATTAGACGGCTGCAAGTGGGAAGCTGAACCAAGTCATAGCTGTCTGCTCAAACTTTGTCATGCAGGCTCCCTCTACAGTCAGCAGAGAAAAGACACCTCCAAACGGTAATTCATCACACCCTGAAATACACATCTATGACAGGTGGGAATAAATGCCCTTGAAGCTGCCTATCTCTCCTTACTGACCAAAGAAGGGACTTGGAAACCACAAGTCTAACTTTCAGGTGACCATATTGAGCTGAGATGATGAATCCCAACCTTAATGTATAACTCAGTATGGACTTTCTCCATGTTTTTGCATCCTGCTAAAACACTGCAGGCTGCTCATTGTACATATGATTGTGATAATGTGACCTGAACTGTAATTTATACACTGTGCCACAAGCCACAGAGAAAGGATATCAAACAGTTAGCTCAGGTCCCCTCAACAGCAGTGGCAGTGAATCCTGCCTTAAACGGCAGTAGCAACAACTGTGATCTGATTGCCAGGTTCATGTGCAGGAGGAATGCTTCTATATCCCTCTGCCCTTTTGGGATCCCATGCTGCATGGACTTACTGTCCATCTGCACTCTCTTCCCAACCCAGGACTGCAACCCCAGCCCCCAGCACCTCTCTTCTCCAAACATGTATTTCAGCTGGCACAAAACCGATGCCTGCTGTGTGCCTCCCATCCCCATACACTCCACCTCCACAAACCAATGCCTCAAAATCATGGGCTCCCCTGAATACCCCAGGTTCAGTCCCCACAGTCCAGCCTCAGTCAGGGTGGATAGGTCACAAATCTTGGGAGAGCATACCTATGGCTGCTGTCGTCACCTGGCACATTTCTTTCAAAGTGACTGTTGTGCCACTAGCAGTATATGTCCTACAGTGTGGGAGATCAAGAGACTTTCTAGGACAAAAATTAGGCAAGTCTCAAAGTTACCATTCCAGGCTGGCTGTGAATCTACACATCAGCTATGTTCGGAGTTTTTCATCACAACCATGAGGTCTACGTACTTACATTTTTTATAATTAATACAGACTTTGATTCCCAGGGTCACATCAAGGAAGATGAATTGGATAATGAAATACCTGACCCCAGAAAGAAGTGATTTGGGTGGTGGTATTGGTTTGCATTTGAATGCAGACTCTTCCTAGCTGTAAGAGGAGAATAGTTGCAGAGTGCCATGCAGCCATAGTAGTGGTGAAGAAGCTGTGCAACCATGCCACCACTCCTTCGTGACATGACACTAGGCAGTACTAGCATCTCAGCTTGATAAATGAGCCACTGAACTGAAACACTTGCCTGCTCTATTTTTCTTAGCTCTTCTTTTTTTTTAATTGCTCATCTTTAATGTTCTGGTTTGGTCTAGGGCTGTAGCAAGAAAATCAAACTAAAATCTGTGCTGGGTTGACCAACAGGCGACAGAAGAAGCTGGTATCATTGTTATGAGCCCTTCCTATCAAATAGTTCAGTCATTGTGCAACAGACTAGCATTCAAAYCCTTTTTCTACCCAAGAGGATTCAAACATTCATTTCCCAAAGATGTCATTAAGTACCACTTTTAGGGTATTTTGAATTGAGTGTCCTTCCTCTTCTCTAGTTCCATTTTGCATAAAATGCTTAAAAATTAATTGAGTCAGGGAGAACCATGCATTCTTTGGAATCCTCCCCTTGCTCCAATAAATTGCTGATCACATAGAGTGGAAGAGCATCAGGAGGAATGATTGAGAGTATCTCCCATGTAGAACACTCAGTATCTTTGTGGCTAGACTTCTCTGCTAGAAGGTGGAATTTACAGGTTAAAATTCCCTCAAATTTTAAAGAAATTGAGCCTTGTTAGAGGGAGTAAATTTATGGACTAGTAGTTATAGAGGAGAACAATAATTTTACATTTAGCAGCTTTGTCTATGTTGAGAGGAAATTGTAGCAAATGATGGCACGGACTCAAGAAGTGAAGCGTCTTGAGACATTTATTGTGTGTTTCTGAGCATATTTACACTAAAAAGTTAGCTGCTTCAGTGGTTTCACAGACACACTTTGCTAAGCCAATCATCATGCAGATTATGTCACAGGTAGCCAATCATTACACCGATCACGCACGCAGCGATCATGTCTTGTACCTTGCTACTTGTTTAGAAAAGCTGTTTTAGTCTTAACCTTGGTTCCCRCTGGCTTCTGCTAGTTTATCTGTACTTTCTCAGGATGTATCATTCCCAGCTGCACCAGTGTCATTGGGTATGCTTGTCTGAGGCTCCTGTTGCTTGTTACTTGCAACTTTCCACCAGTTTAACCCTGTCATGACCCTCCACAGGAAATTCTCTTAAGTGTCACTGATATCTAACCCACTGGTCTAGTACCAAGGAAAAGATTTATTTGTGCTCACTGAAAATGTATATGCATAGATGCTAGAACTTGTTGAAGTTTTGCCAGAAATTAGGCCTTAGTAAGCTCATTGGCTCAGCACTTCAATTACATTGATCTGGCTGTTAGCGTAATTCCTATGATAAAGGGTTGAAGAACCATTGTGTTCATGAAGTACTCACTGATCATGGTCAAGTACTATCTGACTAGAAGTTTTTGGGCGTGAAGTTAAATTTCAGAAAATCATTTGTCAGTTCCAGTCAGATTATGACTCTGTGATCTCATTAAATTGGGAGCATCATGTGTCTTGTGCTCCCAGTAAATAGGAAGACAATGTCCATACTGCATTACCAAACAGGTGATACAACAACATGAGCAGCTTATCTCCTTCTTCTATGATTGTATTTGCTTTATTCTACTACTACTGGTAGACAACATGGCATATTTTTAACCCACCAGCATATTTGACTGAGGCACTTTAGCTCTGCATGCTCCTTGTTTCTGTCAATTCTAGTTGGTACAAAATCAGAAACTAAGCACAGAGGGACTCTACTCCTGTTTCTTATTTAAACAGCAGAGTAGATCTTCCAGGAGAACAGAAATATTTTGGAGACAAGTTCCTCATTTAGAGAAGGCTTTGTTAAGCAGGCACTCAGGCTGCATTAGTTCTTATCCTTCTTATGTGATCAAAGTCATGAGCACTTTCTCCTCCTACTTTTAGTCCACTATTCCAGTATTTTGTGGTACTCCACCAATTTGTGTGTATCTTAAATAAAACATCTAAGTCTGTCATTTTCCTCTTCTAATACTGGTTAAAAATCATACTTCCCTCCTCTTGTTCTGATTCATCCAATTCTGAAATTCATGCCAAAAAGATGAAAAAGAGATTGATATTCCTTCACCAGGAATCTCAGAACAAAATCTCTCCTTCCAAACTACCTTGTGTATCAAAACAAAGTCTTACTCAGATACTTCTGTCAATAGAATTTTTATTTCATCTTAAGAACATAGCAGTTCATTCTGATGCATACTCAGCCAAAAAAAAGACCATGATAAGAATTAATTTTATTATTTACAGCTATAATGACATTTGTTTGGCCAAAATATGATTGGAAGAGACTTTCTTATGCAATGAATCCAGTACTCCGCTCTCACAGGTAGTTATGTCAAATAAACAGTTTCACTGATCARGCACCATCCTGCTAAGAGACTTTTTGCCCTCATGGTTAGAAACCTTCTTCAAGTTTCCAATTTACATTTATTAACAGCATCCTAGTGCCAACTTTCCCTTTTGCTTGAACATCATTTTTCCATCACTGTTGTTTGTCTTCCCAATATCATTATCTTTCTAGTCTTTTTAAAGAGGCAACATATATCCCTTCTGCCTTCGTTTTGCTGGGTTAAACAAGCCAAGTTGTTTTATTTCCCTGCTGTGATAAGCCCTATCTTATGCAGACCACCTTTAGTAGCTTTTTCCAACAGCTAGTTCAGTCTCAATTCATTTTTCTTAGGACACAGATAATCAGCACTGTAGAGTCTTTCAGATGAGGTCTCAAGAGGACCTTGTATAGCTTTATTGGATATACATACAGGATATCTAAATTTGAACCTTTTTCTAGGCACATCATCTTGAAGATCCATAGTCTTCCTAAAACCAGTTAAAACATGCAAGTTGTATTCTTCTTCATCTGCTCCCAATAAGTCTGTTGTAGGATAACATGATGTTATGTGTCCTTAAATTACTTCATGAGCTTGCACTCTAAAATTTTAAATTCTGCCCACTTCTGTTTCTCTTGTCTTTGGAGTCATCTAATTCTTCCCAGATGATGTTCCTGTCCTCTTCTCCATTAACCATGCTGTCTCAATTGTGTCACCAGAAAGTATCACTCTCACTCTCCTAATTCTTTTGTCAACATCATTAATGGAATTATTAACAAGATTGATCTCAAAACTGAATCTTTAGAAAATCTATTAGTAACTTCTCTCCATTCCTGTACTTCCCTTCTGACAGTCCCCATTGTCTTCTGACTACTCCCATAGCCATTTTCTTACCTACTTTCAGTTCTTTTAATGATTCTTATCATGTCCAGATTAATTAATAATTTCCCACAAGGCAATATATCAAATGCAATCCAGATAGAATAGTTCTATTCCATTCCCTTTGCCTAAAAATATCACAGAATTTATCAAAAATGATCTTGTGTTAATCTGAAATAATCTACCTTTGATTAAAAAGATGAGACACTTTATTCCATTTGCTTCCACATTATTATTCTCTCCTTCAAATTTTGTTTTAAAGCCTTATTTTAAAGCCTACCGAGCGCAGACCAACATGTATGTAGATGCCTGGATCACTTTGCACCTTTCATAAATACCTTTGCTCTTTTACAGTTACCTGATAACATTTCTGCCTTTCTTTAAAATATTTCCTACTGGAATTTTCATATATCATGTCTTTCAGAACTCTCAGGTGAAGATCAGCCAGTCTACTGCTGTCTGTCTCTCCTTCCTGTCTGACTGTGTTAAATTCTTTAATCAATGAACATATCTTTTTCCCATTAGTCACTCAGTCAGTCAGCCCATTCCAGTCACTGCCTGTTGCCAGGTGCAACTGGGGAAAAATCTGAATTCAGTTTTGCAACCACATCTAGATCATCTTTCACCTTTACTTTACCCTTACTGCACAATGGCTGTGCTCTCTTGGGGGTTTAGGCTGCTGGAAAACTTTGAGAGATATAACATGCCTCAGAGTAAGAGGCAAAACAAGGTTCAGAAAAACTTGTGACCATCTGAGTTCCAGTAATTTTCATACAAGGGAGCTTCCTCTTTCCTTGTTCCCAAGTGTATATAGTTCCTTGCATATTGTTGTATTTGGTATTTAGCAAAGCAATCCACAYGTTTACTTTGCAAGGCTTTGGCTTTTTTTCCAATACATAGGTTTTGCTGTAAATAATAAAGCATACCTTAATTGAAAGAATTTGAATAAACTCATACCTTTTTAGAAGATTTTACTCAGTGTGGGGAATTCTCAGAAAGGAAAAGAAGGAATAAGAAAACACGAAGCACATTGTGGCTGCTTTCTCCACAGTCTCAGTAGGAAATACCTCTGTGCTGCTTTGCAACAGTTTGCAATCCACTAATGCAAGGCAGAATTGGTGATATGATTGAAATTCACACCGAAATTTGACATACACAAAATATTGCAACCTGCTGTTGGGAAATACTAACACAAGAGCAAAGAAGCTACATTAGTGGATTAGGTAAGAACTCCACCACACTGAACAGAAAAACTTACAATATCATCRGGGTGATCTGTCCTCATGAGATATTTACACTGCACCCGGACTGGAACATGAAGTGGGCTTCTTTCAGGTTTCTCCCCATGGGTTTTGCATGGCACACATGCTTTATGGTGTGCCTCACATTACTCAACACCAGACATGCTGTGGCACTGTACTTGCAAAGCAATGCACAACACAGTTCATCCACCAGTCCTTGTCATTCCGTCATCCAGGCTAACTCCCCTCCCGTTAACTCCTGCAGATTTTCTTTGTACAGTGTGCATCCTGACACCTTCCAACACGCAGGTGAGACAAGGCTAATAACTCACAGTCACATCTACAGCTGTTGTAAAGGTCTTTAATCACACGATTCCCACAAACTGAAATGACATAGCTTCCACATTTCAGTTCCATTTATCTCTAACATTTACATGACAATATTTGACAAAAGAAAATAAAGTCAGTCTTGTCAGAAACTTGAACTATTCCTGTGTTTGAAGTTAAAAACATTATGGAACTTTTGGGAACCTTTCTTATTATAGGTATGCCAGTTGTCGAGAACACCCAGCACCTTCCACTTATTGCTTTCCGGTATCATTCTTCTGTTGCCTAAACTTAGAAGTTTTAACCAATTGAACAAAAATTGTGTAAACTAAATGTCTGACACAAGGTAAAATCTTTTAAAAGCAGAAACTACTTAGCTGTTTTTCTAAATTAGGTTAGCATAAAACATGCTGGTTTGCTCTTCTTAAAAAAACCCTACAACAGTTACATGGGGAAATTTTAAGAGAGCTGGAACCTGAAATTTGGCAGAGGCTGGTCATGAAAATACAGATGTGTCTCTCCTCATGAAAATGTGCCCAAACACTAAGCTGTAAGATTCTGTAAATTGTGTTTAAATTTTAGATAAGATATTCAGATGTTAGGGCTAAGTCTCAAATCCATTAAGCTGGCCATGTAGACCTACTTTATATTTTTTATAAGACCTGCTGCATAACTTCTGAAAAATATAGTTCTTAAACCTGGTCCATAATGACAGGATAGCTATAAAAATCTCAGTTTGGGGCATTTATTTCTGCTCTGACCACGGTATCCTGAGACTTCACACAGTCTTTAAGTCCTTAACTTCCTTGTAATGTGATTTCTTTTCAGTGTTAGTGATAGGCAATTGAGAAACAGAATCCAGGCTTCCTAAATTCTAGGTTTTTCTTCCAAACACAAGAGCAGCTTTTCTTCCAGATAAACACAGGCTGTAATGGATGCAGCTGGAGTGATCTTGTTTTCTGTTACCTTTCAAGTGTGTTTTTTGAATACATATTTAAAATGCTCTATTTTGGGAGTGTTCAAGTTATACCTAGTCCTCAAACCCAACACACAGCTAATTAAGATTGTGTCAGTCAGAAAAGAAAAAGAAGTAACCATAAAAATTGCAGCATCCTCAAAACCCTATCTGATCTTCACAACAGTGACATTTTGATAACGACAATGATTTTGCTTTTGTAAGAGCGAGAACTCATTATTTTTGAGATACATATTTCTACATCAATTTCTGAAAGGAAATGAACCTTACAAACAACTCTAATTGGAATGCTCTCCTTTGTGCTCTTAATTCTCATCAAAAAAAAAAAAAAAAAAAAAGGTAACGGCACCACTGTTAATAGCACCACTAAAATATAAAAGACAGCAACTGCCACTTGCTTGATATATATCTTCAAGAGGCCTGTGAAATATAACATAAAGCCAAATATTCAGTTAATTTTACTAGAGATCACCGCCTGCCACCAAAAGTACCACTACCACCAGCCATCCTTCCAAAAAACACTAATGTATTTCACCTTCCCCAGTACATAACTTACGTGCCTAAATCCAAAAAAATGTTTTAAGTTCAGAATCCCAGCCTAGCACCAGACTCAAGTTTGCAGTTACATCTGAAAACCAGGAGTGATGGATTTCCACACATTCTTTTCTTCATTCTTTTCCTTGACGTTCRTTGACTTCATGTGTTGGCTGCTGTGAATCCCTTCTTAAAGAGTTTAGGGGACTGAGGCAACTCGTTCAGCACTGAATTTCTGAAAGGTGTCTAAATGTTAGGACTCTGTTTTCAATCTGACCTGCAGTTTCACAATACCTCAGAAATCTACACCCTCAACCTTCTGAAAACAAATATATTGCATGCTCAGCACCTGAAACAGTAGTAGCAGCTTATACAACAGGGATACGCTTTTCTTTTGAGAAGGAAATTCCTTCAAGTCCTCAGGTCCAGGTACAAACCTGGCCACTTTGTGACTCCATGCCACCRTATGATCAAGATGTGCACTAATGGTGGCTTTCATGGCCATGAAATTCAAACATACACCCGGGGATAAGCTGGTGCTAGATCTGAATCATCCAGAGACTACGTATTTGGAGAGCACCAGGGCCAACAGCAACATCTAGATTTAAATGCAACTTCTGAGAAACTAGGGCCCCTGAATAAACCCATTGCTAGATCAAGCATGTATTAACCAGATTTTGGGCTATGTGGAACCTTCCCAATTCTAACAGAAGCCTCTTTAAATCATTCTACATTGAACAATATATGAAAATGAAAAAGCAACAGGAAATCAGTATGTTCAGGACACGAGTCTGCTCTCCATGCACACACAGATCAGTTGCACAACGTCATCACGCTGGTCCAACCTGTTCTGGAGACCAGTCTCATCCTGCGTGCAACATAGAGTCAACTGGTACATGCACCATGACTGCTTGTCTGGGATTTCTGGGTTGCTAGACATTTGGAAATCCTGGTCAAATTACTTAGGGTGAAAGAAAAGGCAAGAGGGCAGCAGACAACCCAAAATGGCAAACTATCACAAAAAGCAGTAGCTCTGACAGAAGTGCTTTTAGTTCAGCTTTTCTAGCAACGTCTGAACCATCGCTACCCTTGTTGCTCCTTGATCTTTTTCCTAGTTCATTGCTTATGCAGCTTCCTCAGGTCCGCTCTGTAAATTAGCTCTCTCTCATTTACAAGACTTTACTGAGAGGTATAAATATTCATTAGCATTTTTAGTGCAGGAAGATTTAGGAAAGCTTACAAGATCTACTAAAATTACATGCTATTAATAGTATTTCATAATAACATAACATTTTATATATAGTACTGAGGCTAAACATATCGAAATGAAGCCTGTTGCACAGCTGTTTCAGTGAAACACAGGAGCTACATCCACTTCGTCCCAGCACTGATTTCGCACCACGGGTTGTCCCTGAAGACTCAGCCGAGGAGYTTTAGCACCAAGAGATGGATGCGCCACCCAAGCCACAAGCACAGGYGGACATGAGCCATGGGTAACGGCGGGCTTGGACTTCCACCAGATGGGGACGGGGGCAGGAAAGAGAGCGGCTGAGGTGTTTATTCCTGAGGCCGGGCCCTGTACCGCTGTGTGCGTACACCACTAACTCCCCCCGCTCCCCGGCCATAAGAATGAGGGAAATGGGAAGAGCTCATGTTCAAAACTCCCCCGCCCGCCGGGGGCAGCACCTCTACCAGAGCCCCGGGGCCAGGGAAGGAAGAGGAAGCGGGGCCGCGCTCCGCTCCGCTCCGCACCGACCCCGGCGGCGGCTCCCCCTGGCGGGGCGGGCGGGGGGC